>NC_052144.2:21388281-21988281 GCF_016086655.4 Lepeophtheirus salmonis
TACTTTGGCAAGGCTAACAACAGCATCAGGACAGTCACAAAGACCAAACATCGGGCCTCTATGATAATGTTGGGGGTTGTGGCATCAACCAGAGAAAAAATGCCTCGAATTTGGTTCCCTGTTGGTAACCTGCGGTCGACTCCTTGATGGTGTTGAAGCAAAATGTGGTCTCATATATCACTAAGACAATGAAGAAGTCCAACAATGCAAACAAGTATTTTCGGCAGGACGGAGCTCTGGTCATACTGCTAATATTGTACATGGGTGGATGGTTAGCAACAAGGAATTTTGGCCCAAGAAACTTTTGCCCCCTCCAAGGCCAGATGTGAATCCACTGTATTACTCCATTTGGTGGTAAATTGAGAAGAAGGCCTATAAAGTCTGCCACCCTAGTATTGATGCCCTGAAGACCTGCGTTAATCAGCAGTGGAGGTTCATGAAAAAGGACTACGTTTTCAATGTGTGAAAGTGGTTCTGAAGGCGGTTAGAGGCTGTCATTGGGGCTAATGTTGCTCAGATTTATATTGAATGTTCATAATTATAGTAAACAAAATTATAAAGTAATTTTTTCAATGTACAATACCATCCTTATGAATAATGAGTATTTGAATGACTCCTTAGAGGCTCCGATGAAAGATCATTCATAGTCGTATAGAACACAATTTTATGGATGTCTGGCTATAGTTTAATTTATCCTTGTATATCATCTAACAATTAACGAGGATATCAAGTCTGGTACTTCATATCTCAAGTAATGTTTTGCATCAGGGATAAAAATATTCAGAGTAAGAAAGAGAAATAGCTTTTAAAGTGACTACTCTTCATCTGTCTTGTCTTTCCAGGGTTATTTTATTAATCTTTGATATCTTTTTATTAAAAAAAACGTGGGGTTTTTTTTTCATAATAAATATTTATTCTTATATATAAAGAGGGGAGGGGGGAATATCCGTAATAATCATCAACTTTGGCAGACTACCTTTTGTTATGATTGCCTATGGTTACCGGATTTAATCCACTTACCAATATATTAATAAAGTCCATATATCAGAGTTGGGGACTTGAACTCGAAATTTGTGACTCGACTTAAAGTTGAATTTATATTTTAGAGCCTTAATCTCACAATTAAGGACTCGATAATTAACTTGGAATTGATAGCTAAGACTCACGACTCGACTCAGACTTGAAAACTAGTAAAAAAACTAAACTAAAGAAAAGTCTTAATATTATGGACCTTATAAATGTATAATTATGGAATTGAAAGGATCTCAAAAGAAATTAAAAAGACTAGAACTAGACTCATAAAAATATTAAAGGACTTTAACAAACAGTAAGTTCACTTTTTCCACCCCTGTAACATAACAATGCTTTAGTTTGTATGGGTTACTTAATTACTGACATAGATATTGCACTTAGTTTTCTTTTTCTTTTTGGATTAGAAGTAAAATAATTTTTGGAAGCATTGTTTCATAAAAGAATCATATTTTTTCCACTATAACTAATGGCTTATTTCAATGTGTTATTGTAATCCCTCTAATATTGAATATAAATCATTATAAAGTTTATTAATTTATAAAATTCTTCAATAACCATTGAAAATAACTATTAACACCTTTTTTCCATTAATTTTAAACCTTCATAATATGAACCAATCATATGTAAATGTATTTATTTAATACTTTTGCATCCGAACCTCTATTATCACTCAAAACTGATTTTTATTGAACTCCGTACATATTCTTATAATAATACTGTGTATCATAACTATGAATGGCATTTACATAAGTTACTTGCTTTAAAGTGTGCATGTAGTTTAATATACATGCTGTGAGATTTAAGTCAAAAAACTCTTTATAAAGAAACATTTTAAAATCATTAATGTATAACATATTTTAACAAAACAGCAAAATATTTAATTAGCCATAAACCTCTTTATGCAAAATTAGGCAAAGAAAAAACATTGTTTTTTTTCTGTGTATGTATTTTGTATATTTTTAATTCTAAGATTTAAATATGTATTTCAATTATTCTTATTTTGTCATTTAAAAAACATAACTCATTCAAATGCATAAAGCACTCGTGGTTTTAGCTTTGATAATATATTAACAACGACTATGTAAGAATATGGCATTTATACATCGTCTTGCCTTTTTAAACATATACTTGTATGTAAAATACGAAATTATACATGTCCCATTCAATACAAAGTCAATCTTGAACCAAATATAGACAATCAGTAATTTTCGATGAAAAGTTTTTATTTTTAAATATAAACTCCTCCTTAATTTAATTACATATTTTGCTGTATTTTCTTATTTTTTGGGATAGATTGAAATGCCTAACAGTAGTTTGTTCAATCCTTTGAATGATTTGTTTATATAAAACGTCAATACAAATGTAAAATACTCGAATAATGATACAAATGTAATTTAAGCTAGCTTTTTAGAAAAATCCTTCCCCAAAGCTCGTTTTATATTGACATAACGTACAAATAAAAGTATAAGAATATATTGTTGCATGATAACTAAATTTTCATTAGAACAAATAAAAAAAAAAGTTTTAATGCCAAATAACAAAAAAAAAGTTATATAAATTATTCACCTACCTATAATATATTTTTCTTTAACTTATTAAATATTTTTTTTGAGCCTTTCAAAAATGAAATAAAAATAATCACATCAATTCAACAAAACAATAAAATTCAATAAAACACTAATATAATTGTTAATACAATGTTCCAAACAGCAATATTAACCACTCTTTCAAAGGTTTTAATTCAACTAAAGACAAATAAAGAAACCCTCTTTTCCTTTTTTTTTTCCCCGCTCTGAACAATTGTGAGGGGGAAACGCCGACGACTGTAAAAGCTAGGGAAATATTAGAAGGGGGGAATATGTTCATGTAAAAAGGGTAATTATTTTAAGAAATCACAATAAGAATATATGATATATTTGTCGAAAGCAGTTAAAATTTAAAATTGTACATTATATGTAGTTAATGAGAACATAGTTTTCTTTCGTTCAGAATTGAAATATTAATTTTATACTCTTAAAATATAACCAAATAACATATAAAGGATAATAAAGGGAAATCTACTTTTTTTTCTAATAGATGGCTCTAGTAATATGTATCTAGCGTCAGTGCAATCAGTTTAATCTAAACAGTATTATAATGATAATATTTTGTAATAAAAAACTTTTTTGACATTTTTGTGATTGTTTCACTGGGAATTGTTTGATTGCGTGTCAAGGATAAACTCCAGAAACGTGAAAATACGGAATATTTTACAGTTTTTCTTCGAAAAAGGAGAAAATGGTAGCTGAAAATGTAAATAATGTTAATGGTATTGATACTGTAACAACAAATCAAACACAATCTTGGTTGAGTCGATTTCGTTCTTGTATTTTTGAAGTCAAATATACAATACGTTTTGGACGGCCAATTGTCTAATATGTGGATAAAATAACGGAAATTACAGGATGTTCAAATTTTTCTGTTGAGTTTTTTTTTATTAAGATTATTAAGTTTGTTTTCTTATTTTGTGGCCCCAACTAGCGCGAACTAACTTGACTACTTCTCTTTGAATTCAAGTTTCATCTAGAAATATATTAATATCATTTTTGAAAAAAGCTTATATTAAATATTAATTAATTTTAACGAACCTTTCGTACTAAAAATATTCTCATTTACTTTGATGAAATTGAGTGTGATATATAGGGTAACAGCTGATATTTCATTTGTAGCAATGCGTATATTTTATATTGAAAAAAAAATAGACAGAGCAAAATAATGACTTAAAAGGAATCAAAGTAATTAAATTCCTCAAAACTTGATTAAAAATTCCAAAATTTGAGCATTGTTATAAAAAATACATTTTTGCATCAATACAAAGTTGCATTTATTCCAAAAGTTGTTTTTGAAGAATATTAATGTTGTTTCTAGCAATAAAATCTATTTTAATCAGATTTTAAGCAATTTTATCAAAATGGGGTTGCCAAAAATCACAGTTCACTAACGAAGGTTTACATTAATCACAGACCATTATATTTTAATAAAATAATAAGGGCTTAAGAACTTAATTTAATATTTGAATAAAAGAAGAAAATTACTGAACATGAAAAAAATTACTCTAGGAAATTTAGAAAATGAGTCACCACTTAGAAGTGTTAAAATCATCACCCTAAAGGAAACATATCTAATACAAAATAAGTAGGTGATTCTTCTCATAACTGCTACAGCACAGCTCGTAGAAACTCGCTAAAAATTTAAAGAGCTCCAATTTGAACCGTACATAAACTGGTCTTTTCCTTCCTACAGTGCAAAAATTTACCTGTCCTCAATAAATTGTCATTTGAAGACCTACAATGGTAATTTATAATTCATATAAGATAAATGAAATATATTTTTCAAATGATACCTCTTTAGTTTGGAGTCAAACTTCTGATTGGTACTTCAGATCACGATAATGCTGAGTTTGTATGATTATTGAATAAAAGCTATAAACGAGTATCAAAACAATGACCAAGTAACCAAAATTTCCGGCTATATTTATTTTTCTTCGATTACATTTTTTATATGGAAATGGGTACAAAGGTAGCAAATATAACCAACTACGTCGCCTCTACGAGTTTACCACTTTGACTAAACTAATCCTAAACAGCATTATGACACATTTCAACAAATTGCCTATGTAATGTATATTATTTAATCTAACAAAAATGTGTCAAACTGCAAATTGTTTAACATCTGTAGTTATCTTTTTGGCAAGTGTGATTAGGCATTAGAAGATGTTGCGTCAACAGATTCGCTAAATGATTAATTACTAATTAGTAACTTCAATGTCACAAGGGATTTAGGGTGTGTCGTCTCCCTAATTCAGCACCCTACACTTTATAATTTTGACATTATAATTGTATTTATAAATTAGTATAGGTATGTTTCTCTAGTTTAAACTTTATAGAGGCCGAGTGTACTACAATAATATATAGACAACTGATAGTGAACTGTATACAAAATAAGATTAATATCTTAAAACTAAGTTAATTTTATAGAAGTATAAGGCATTTCATAAAATCAATAGTCTTATAATACTGTCCAACAAAATCACACTTTTTTTAAGCACCAAAATAGCAAACACTTAACTTCTTAGAGATTGATCCTTTGACTAAAAATATGGTCTTATTTTTTATCTATTAGCCTCATGGCTTTCAGAAAAAGGTTATATTTTTTTTGTTATTTTTAAGGTTCAATGCTTTTTTAAGCACTTGTTGTTGAAGGTAAGGAAATAAATGGACATTTCTTATGAAATTAGTTAAAAAATGAGTTTTATCTTTAAAATATTATTGTGTTCTTATCTCAAATTGACGATTTGGGAGGCTTAAAACAAAAAAAATCAGTCTTTCAGTTGTCAAATTAGATGATTTTAAACTTTCTGAATAAATACGCGTTAAAGCTATGAGCCTCTGAAAAAAAAAATCATTTATATCCAACTTTAACCAAGGATAAATCGATTAATAATCATGATACATACATTTTAAAAATGGTATTATAATTATTTAGCATTAGGGTTTGAAATATATTAAAATAATTTAGCCTTGTTTTTAACACAAATTGCTACAAAAAGCTTTGAAGCTTAAAAATATCCAAAAATAACAAAAAAAAAAATGGCATTTTATGAAGACCATGAAGGAAATAGAGAAATAATAAGGCAATGTTTAGTCCCATTTGATCAAATTCCACTGAAATGAGCATACGCTATTCTGCTACCACTTTTGTTGTTGAACAGTGTAATAATCGACTATTAGATATTCTATTTTTTTATTTCATTGTGAGTCAGATCCCAGTCTACAACTTAGCATAAATGTTTGCTATACATATCTGGACTGCTCATGATCAATACTCGAGAAATGCTACGTAGAGCATCATTAAGCTGTAGGACATAAAGTTTGAAAGCTACTGTTATATTGTAGTTTGATGCACATATGGAGTGTTTTGTTTAATATGAAAAATTTTATGGCCCTTCTTTCTTATTTTGCAAATATGCATCAAAATGAATAAATGTAAAATAGCATATATATTTATTTCATAAATTTGTATTCAAGAAAAAATAGTCTTACAGTAATATTTTTTCCACTAGATTATTTTTTTTCAGTTCCTTTTCTTCACGACCAATACTAGTACTAAAAGCTGGCTTAATCATTTTTTTTGGAATTACTTCTAAGGCAATGAGAGCAGGGATTGGAGGCCCGAGTTAACTACCTTTGAAATCTTGTCCAGAAAAATTATTGCATGTTCTATGGGATAGAAAGAAGATGTTCAACATAGTGCTCCCGTCTGATATATATTGACCTACAGAAGTAATCTCTGCATTACTAAGGAACTCAATCGTACAGTTCTGTCAAGGACTATAGTTCAGTTTAAACCTAGTAAAGGGAGGCCATTCTCAATTATATCTAGCTTCATACTGAGCACATCTTCCTCCAATGATGAAACGATATTTTCACTACTCCAAATATTTCAGAGGGGCCCACACAGATCCGTTCAGCAAATTGAAAACCAATCCGTTGGTAGAATTTTGTTTTGATTTTATACGCCCAAAAATCACCAGAGCTTCTGAGTCGTTTTTACTACGAAAGATTAAGCGCTTTTCAAATACCTTCTGTGCGCGTAGAACTAAGATCCTAGGAAGGTGTTGGGGCATTAACCTTCAACCTTGAAACGTATGCTCTTTCTGCCCCTTACTAAATATTCCCTTAATTTATATATCCTCTCACATATCATCTTTGAAAAAGGAAAGTATCCTAATAGATAGAATGTGTTATTTTAACCAATGAAATCTACTCAAGCTCATTTTGTATAACATCGTTGATTCTTTCTAGGAGCATGTTGTGAGAAGCAATGCCACATTCATAGTTTTACTTAGACAGAAAATAAGCTAACATCCAGGGATACCATATTTTTGTTTATGTCATGAGAGAATTTTCTCCTTTTCTTGATTCATGTTGATATTTGTTTACATACGAATATTTAACTTATATATGAAAAATAAAAATTGAAAATGTTGTGCAAGTTCTTTTAAATATATACATTCAAAAAAATTACACTTTAATTACAACATCAGTCATTTCAATTACTAACAAGTAACTATTAATTGATGCTAAATACGATCTTCTACGGATTTATATTAATATGGACATTTTCACTTATTTTTACCTTATCATATAATATGAAAGCCTTAAGTCTAATTATATTAAAAATGGCAATATAGTCATTATAATATTTATTTTCAACTTGCCAGGCTTGAAAGTAGAATTCTTCCATGGAGGTAGATGTAGAATTGGATTGTCAAGATCACTGGGTGACGATATATTTTGTTTTGGGAGTTATTCTAAAAAAGTCATGTCTGTTTACTGAGTTTTCAAAACTTTTCTCGAAAAGCGGAAAACCAGTTTCAAAACTAGAAACTCTCACAAAAAGTGTGAAGCTGTCTCTCTTTCCGAATTGTAAAAAATACCATTCAGATTATTTGATTGGTATCCTGGTACATCCAGTGTTCATGTCACAACTTAATACGCGAACCAATCTCTTAGATGGTGTAAAGGTATTATTTTCGGATTCAGGCCTAAGTTGCAGAGACATCAATTTTTCAGTGATTTTATATCAATGTTAACGTACTCAATGACAATTTCAACCATATTTTTCAAATTGATTTACCACTTATGTTTTCTTTACTCGCATAACTTATGACCTTGATAATTACCATAAGTTGTCTTATATATCCTCCTATCTGACAAACTATTGAAGTTCTTTGTTTATTTTACTTTCCCAATTTCAATTATTTTCTTTTCATTAGAGGGACACCTGCTTTGGACGCTGGACTTCAAGTCAAGCCAGAGGTTCTTAATTTGATTAAGATCTTGATTTTGTGACTCAATTCTTATTCCGTTGGAAGTATGACAAGATTTGTTGGACCTGAGTCTTGCTGAAGCCTTCATTTGCTTTCCAATAATTCCTTCCTTCAGTGATTTTGCTAGATAGCTTAAAGTTAACGTCAAATATCTCCATAAAATATTCTGCTTTTATGATTTTCATAAGGAATAGGCCGCTAATGTATCTGGAATAAAAAATAAAGATATATATTTACTCTACCCTTTTTCATGAATGGAATAATAATTATTGGACTACATTCATAATTTTTCATCCAAAAAACGTTTTTCATCAGTACTAAAAACTACGTTATTTGTCTCATCCGAAAAATAAAATTGAGTATCAAAATGAGTAAACTCTATTGAAATGTTAATTGTCAAACTTCAAGTTAAGCACGTATATTTCAAAAACTATTTAACAGTATTAAAGCTATATTTTCAATATTGAATAAATGTACCAAATCCAATTAATATTATAAACTTATCTTATCATTTATTGAAGTACGCGTACTTCAATTTAAAAATGTTTGAAACTGTTATTACCGTATATTTTTTACTAAGCCCAACTGTATATCTCGTTTGAAAATAATGTTAAATGAAGAATCATACGGCAATGCCATATTGTTAGGGGTAGATGGGTACCATATGAAGTTTGGGAACTCTTGTTGTAAAACCTTTTTTGTTTGTTTTTACTCTTAAAAAATTAATTAAATGTATAATTTCATTGCCATGACGTTAGGAAACATAGGATAATGAAAAGCTCTGATATGCTATTCCAACTATTAGAAGAGTAAAAGTATAGAAAAAAAAGTAGAAAAGGTTTTGAGAACTGTATTTAGTAATACATACAGTCTAGGAATGTGATATCATTTGGTACGTCGTATAGATAATTTATAATGATCAATTTGGAACTTCTGTTTCCTAATAGGCAATGTTAACCCATTATATTGACAGAAAAATACTGCATTATTTTAATAAAATTATTCAAATATTCAAAGAAATCACTATACACTACATACCAATCAATTTATGAAATTGTTTTTTTATTGATAAAATCATTTGAGGTTACTTTCACGAGATTTTATCAAATAACTAATAAATACTGCTTATTTGATGATTTGTTTAATGCTACCTAAAATTTATCAACATCAGTTGTAACTAAAACTTGGAGTTACAATAATTTTATCAAGAAATATAAATGTTTTCAAACTTTGTAGTGGTACAAGATTGTTTGTTAAGAAGATTATGTATAATTTTTAGAAGAAATTATTATAAAAGTCAACATTGTGGGAGAATATGATTTGTATTCTCAAGGATACCATTGCAGCCTAAAATTGGTTATTAAGATATTTAGCTAAGTCATGGATTTAGATTACATTTATCCTTATTTAATAATGGTGCAAAATTTTTGCTCAAGGATGGAAATAATGAATTTCTTATTTATTTTACAGGTAAAAAGAAAAAAGCAACATCTCATATGATATTTATAAAGCTTGATAGTTGAATAAATATACATAAATATTGAAAAAAATATAGCAGAAATATTGAATTTCCTTGATCTTATTCAAAGTAAAAACAATCAAAAAGACACCACTTCAATCCAAGCGCAGAAAAAGTTGAAATTTTGTTGAATAGTGGAATTAATATTAATAACATTTAAAACTTTGGGTGTTTTAGTTAAACCCATATATTTAGGCTTTTGTTTTTAGGATTTACAAAAAAACCTTCTTATGTATTAAATGAAATATATTATAAAATTTACAAAAAAAAAAATTATTTATTAATCATGTGTTGCCATGACCAACTGAACCCTTTTTTTCATTTTGAACGAAAAAACAAATTATCTGTAACTCAATTACAGCACATGAATAATAAATTTTCAACAGAACATTTACAATCTATATAGCACCAAAGTAGTTTCAAAGTAAAAAATGTTAACAAAACATTTAAAATTAATTTAACAATATTAAGTGCGAGGTTTATTTGATAGTAGTTAAAACTTTTCTTTATGTTTTTTTTTGTATTACAATTCATGTCTTTTAAACACAAATACATTAGTGCGAATTTATTTTCATAATTCCCGTACTGATAAAGGCAAATTAGAGAAAAATTACTTTTTTTGAAGTATTTATCAAGAACTTAATAGAGTTTTGAAAGAAAAAAAGAAAAAGTTTGAACAAATTTTGTATAACAAAAAAAAGTTTTATTTTTTTCGATTTTTAATTCTATAAATTTAATGTCGTATATGCATATATATGAACTACTAAAGGAAGAAAAAAACCATCAAGAAGTTAATTTTCTTTTACATAGTTAATAGTAGATTTTCCTGTCTTCTAGAAAATCTCTATATGAAAATTATGACAAAGTATCACTTACAATTTGAGACATTTGGCTAAAAAATGATATTAAATATATTCCATCATTTAGTTTAATTTGAAATGATATTATTATTAAAATATATATTGTTTGTATGCTATATATCTTAAATATAACATATTTATTATTATTTGTTTCTTTTGTTTTCACGCATAAAATCCAAACTGCTCAGACAGATAAGTTAGAAATTTTGCTATTAGACGTATAAAATAACCAAGCATGATCATATGATATTTTTTTGGGCTCCAAAGTCACTAAGAGCCTATTTTTCACCGAAATAAAAACCCTTTTCTTTTCTTTCCCCTCTTCTCTTTCACTTCTATCTCTTTTCTTCTACTTTGATATTATAATTGTCTATTAAATTCATGAATTTTTATCATGTTAGATGAGGTATGCATGTTCCATGCCATTGATAATACCAAGTCATTCGAACCTTCGACTTACAATAGATGAAAGGGTCTTCTCGTCATGACCAATACCAACACTAGAAGCTAGCTTAATCATTTTGTTCGGAATGTCTTCTAAGACAATGAAAGCAGGGATAAGAGGACAGAGATAATTACTTTTGAAATCTCGTCCAGAATACATCTGCCGTGTTCTAGGGAATAAAAAAAAAAGTTGTTTAACAGCAGGATCCCTTCTGATATATTTATTTCTGTAGAAGCAATCACTGCAATACTAATGAGCTCACTCCTACTGTTCAGTAAAAGATTATAATTCAATGGTTCGTTTGAACCTAGTAAAGGAAGGACTTTCTTAATGATAGACCTTCAAACTGAGCACATCTTCCTGCAATGATGACCTGTTCTTTTCACAACTCCAAAAATTTCAAATGAACCCATACAGACCCGTTCAGCAAATTGACAAGCAACCCGTTGTACAAAATTTATTTTGTTTCTAGTTGCCCAAAAATCACAGATGTACCGTGTAGTTTTAACCACGAGAGATTCAGCGCCTATGGCATACCTTTTATGTACGTAGAACTAAGACTCAAGCAAGTTGCTGGGGCATTAATACTCGATCTTGAAATGTATACTCTAACAAACCCCCATACAAAATCTTTCCTTAATTTATATACATATAACCTTTGAAAAAGGAACGTTTCCTAATAGATAGAACGTATTATTTTAACCAAGGAAATCAACTCAAGCTAACATTTGAGCTTCGTCTTTCTGTCTTACAGATTTAATTCTAACAAATTTTAAAAGCAAATACTTTATTGGCATTTAATTTCCTATAATTGTCATTTTAATAGTGTGACTGCACTTATTTCAATATACTAAAGAGAAACGTTGCTTATATACATTGAAAAATATTTTGTATATTAACCCATAGATTAGATGACTTATATTGAAAAGTATTCCTTGATTGAATTGTATTTCCTAGCTAAGAGATTTACTTTCTTCTGAATAGCGGATCTTTTAATATCTATATCTGATCTTCTTTCAATTCAAACACCTCTCTTCCCACCCAAAGAGAGTTTTAACGGCAGAAAGAATTGTACAGAAACACGAAGGGCGTTAGAGGTTATGCTCATGTCATGTGGTTGCGTCAGATTCGGTTGACAACTTAAAATAGTTCAAGGTCCCAAGCTTGATACTTGGGAACCTAAATATCATAAAACGTACACTTCAACCAATAGAGACTTCAAACTACAAACATGTGAAGGATTATTTTAAAAAATCCTGCTATCAGCTTTGGTTCTATGAGAGTTATTTATCCTTCATATGACTTGAACCGATTTTTTTAATGAGCCCGTAAGAACTTGCTATCCTTTTGGAAAGGTATAACAGTGCTACCATTTTTATTAATAGCATAGATGTAACCATAAGCCATTTTTAAGTAATTATTCTTAAATTTGTGCCAAACTGCTGTTAAACAGTTTTCAAATTAAAATCATATAAAATTCAAGAAACAAAAAAAAAAAAAATTATCAATGACATTTGTATGTAGGTTTCTTTTAGTAGCAAGAAAGAAATAATTTTATCACCTCTCCAGGTTAGAGGATAAAGAAATATTAAATATACTAATTAAAACATTTATTTCTACACATCATATAAAAACATACAATCAGTACGGGCACATGTATTAAAAAACTTTACGTTTTGGTTCCCTCGCACTAGTATGCCCGATTACTTATCCTGCTGCAGTCCGTCCATAATGCTTTCTATGGATGGTGCATTTTTCAGCCAGTGCCTGATATCAGAATTCATTAAGAAACTTGAGAGGCTGGAGACTGAATATCCTTGAAAAGGTTGAAAATTGTCCAAAAGCTTTCTCCACTCAATCATAACATGAAGACATTTATAAGCCCGAGGATATGGGTCTTCATCTTTTAAACAACACCCACGACATAGTGGGCTAATTTCGTGGTGCATAAGGTCGGCGTAGGAGACAACGCCTAGTGGTATAACGTACCAAAAAGTTCAGTTTCATTTTCAAAAAATCCAAGAGATGTTTCCGCCTACGAAATCTACCTCTTGGGAGTATTGCACGGCTTTGACGGTAATAGTCAAGGTTCGACCAAGGTGTCTACCATTTTTCTATGTAATGGGAGATACCTTCTATCTAAGACATGCCCAAGGGATACCAACAATTTGAGTAGGAACCTAAATATTTCTCCAGAGCTCCACTTTTGGCTCATTTCCAGTTACATTACTGTGTCCTCTTTCAAAGCAGAGGGAGAGAATGACCTCATTAGCTAACGACCTAAAAGAGTTTCCGTATCTCGGACAAATCATTGTCTGTATCGACTGCAAAGCTGCAATTGCTGTTTGAGAGTCAGACCAGATGCAAAATCCCGAAGGATGTTATATATAGCGAGGCCTATGGGGAATATGGCGATGAGAAAGTTATAAAGTTCCGGATGGAAATACCTACAGTAATTAAGTAATATATTTTTATTTTTAATGTATTTAAAGTACTACAACATACTAATTCATCGTGTTCAAATAATGATAATCAATTAGTTTAATGAATAAATAATATTATTCTCAAAAAAAAAAAAAAATTCACTAATTTATAAAAATGCTTTGTATTCCTTTTAATATCCTTTTGATTCCCAATACTTTTCAGTATTCTCCTGAAACATTAAATCTAATAATATGAAAATATAATTATTTATTTATTTTGATAATGTCTTACTTATCAGTTTTTTATTATATTCCACCATTTTAATAATGTTTTAGTGAATATAATTATCTATTTTACTTAAAAGTCGTTTGTTTATTTTTCCTTAGTATTTCTAGGATTCTTTTTTTTTTTTTCCATGTGAGTAGTGAGTTGAACAACCTTTGCTACAAACAATGTAATATTGTATATAATACATAGAACCTTATCAAAAACTGAGGGGCACTAATTTGATGCCCAAAATTCCATAAGGTAATAAATAATTTAAATATAGTTATATTAAGGATAAAAATTTAATGTTTTTATTCCTGTTAGACAAAAAATTAAATCCTGTTATAATCTTAAACTAAAGTTGTTGATTTTATTTGATGTCAATATATTCATAGAAGTATTTTAGTTAATATTAACGAGTAAAAAAGGGATGTAGTAATAAAAAACAGGATACAAAATTTAAAATACTTTATTATTTATCATGTGCCTATATCTTATAACTGTAATTATTGTATTTATTTTTTGGCCAAATATCCCAAATCGTCTTTTTTGCAAATAATCATTGAACCTATAGTATATATAAATTTGTTTGTAAAATATCTTATATATGCTTGAACACCAATTATAGGAAATAGTAAAAAATTATCTCATTATTATTCAAAAATAATAATAATTTATTCATAATTTGTTCAAATTCTTTTTCGATATGTTGCAACGGATTTGCATATTTTTTGTACATTTATATAAATATAAGAAAATATTTATCTTCTTTTATTTATTTTTTAATGAAAGATCTTTATCAAAGCTCTATTCACTCTCAAATAAAGCCAAATCCAGATTATAAATTATTTTTGGCTAAAGTCCATAAAGTCAAATAAAAAGATAACATTTTTTTAAGATATTTTTTTTTTCGTGAATAAATAATATTATGTTTTCTAAAAATTTCAAATACATAAGAAAACAATTTTAATAAACAGTCATACATATATGTGTACAGTTATAATTAAAGTTTTATATAATTAGAAAGTATGTGTACAGTGTACACACATTAAAATATATTATTCATGGTGAGTACTTGATTAATGTATGTAAAAGATATAAAATGTTTAAATGAAGATTTTTATACAAACAGTATGATTATAGCTATATTATGTTTTGAATGTATTTGTATCAGATCTAATACTCAACTCAAAATAATGTAATGAAAACAGTATAAAATGTATCTGCAAATAGCAAGTTTCTTTGTGAATACATATTATGGAAATTGTTAAACTTAAATTACCTGCAGTAAAAAATATATATGTGACTTCTACAGGTGTAATAAAAAGGCTGTTCATATTTGTATCAAACAAACTGTAGGAGTTTGACATGTTTAATACATTTTTAAACATTCACGAAAAATTTATTCTTAATACATTAATTATATACCCTTCCTATTATTTCATTTATAGAATTTATAGTAACAAATATTATATTTAATAGAATTGCCAAAGAATTACATTTTTAATTAGTTACATATATACCAGGTGTAGAAAAAGTACTGAGACCTGCCTCTAAGTAGTCATCAAAATACTCATAATTGATTAGGATGATGTTGTACGTAGAAAATTTTATTTTATAATATTTTTTACTATAAAATGAACCATTAATTATGAATCTAGCCACCATCAGTCTCAATGATAGGCTCCAACCGCCTCCGGAACCCCTTGCACATATTGGCAACGTAGTCATTTTTCATGATTCATTGCTGGTTAACGGAGGTCTTCAGGGCATCAATATTTGGGTGGCAGACTTTACAGGCCATCTTCTCATTTTGCCACCAAATTGAGTAATCCAGTGGATTCACATCTGGGCTCAAAGTTTCATGGACTAGAAGTTCATATTGCTACCCATCCACTCTAATAAATATTAGCTGTATGGGCCGGAGCACCGTAATGATGAAATACGTATGTGACCTTGTTGGACTTAATCATAGTCTGGGTGACCTATATGACCACATTTTTCTTCAACACCATCAAGTAGTCGGCCGCGGGTAATCGGTATCTAATAGGAAACCAAATTTGAGACATTAATGCCACAACTCCTGAGATCATCACAGAGGCCAGATATTTGGTCTTGGTGACTTGTCTGATACTTTTTTCATCCTTGCCAAAGCATAACACCCAATTTTGCTTGTTGTAGACGTGGTGAACGGTATTTCATCAGAGAAAAAAATTACCTAGTTGCTGGTGTTCTTCAGGTCATTCAAGAGTTATTTATATCGCTGAAGATGAGTTCTTTTTAACGTTGGGATAGAAGTGGACTCTCAATTCTTCTAAGGGGCCTTCCTCTATCCTTTCGGATGGCTTTGACCACAATAGACCGATGCACCTTCATCTTCTTGTTGTACTCTGACACCTTCATCGTTGGATTGACCTTAAAGGTATCCATGATGTCATCAGGCTTTACTTTGGTGGGTCTTTAAGTCTTCTAGCCTTCATCAACATTAACATAATTTTTGTTTACAACATGTACATAAATCAAAGCATTATAATCTAAGGTAGTCAAAAATAATGGAAACTTAAAGATTTAGTCAACAACACCTATTCAAAAATGTATATTTAGAAGGTTTCATTACTTGTTTTTTCACACATTATATGAATATGATGGCAGAAATCATTAAAAAATTTTATTTATTTGAAAAATAAAAATCCATAAAGTTAGAACTATTCTACATTGATCTGAGTTTTTAAGTGTCGGCAAACAGACAATCTTTGATTTAGTTATTTAGATTTACGTAACCCTGTTTTAGTGAATATCCTTTTTAGAACACGGTTAGTAAACTGGGTATACTATAAAAGAAATCCAAAAATAATACATATTTCGTACAATTATAACACATACTTTATTTAAATTTAGGTTGATTTTTTAATGCTGTTCCGTCTGTTTTGCACACGTAAATAAAAATGAAAATGTTAAAATTACTTGGTATCTATAACACTTAACGACGATTATTTCATTTATGTTATCATTTTGACTTTGCAGTGTATTTTTATTTAATATGTCAGCTTCTAGTTTAAAAAAAATATTATATAAAATATAACTACATCGAACAAATTTTTGTAGACATCTATAATTTTACTAAAGCAGTTTATTCTACCTCTATGGGCATGGGAATCCTTTTTACTCCTGCTGATTTTTACTATCTTAATCATGTAGTCAAAAATTATAGAATTACGTTTTTTGTATTTATATATTAATGAGAACATACTCAACCATTGTTATGTACTAGAAAGTGGACATGGTTTTTTCTAGCCGGTAATTTGAACAATATTGTTGTATTTTCCAAAGCTGTTATCATAATTTTTTAGTTCTTGAAGACATAACCTCTTATTATAAAGAAATTTCAGCGTGTGTGCTAATGCGAGACAAAAAGTACCAGCTGTGGTTTTCATAGGTGTGATAACTTTGATTTTGTGTTACATGGAAACGAGTTGAGAAGTGACATCTGAGTAATTCCAGCCCATAAGTCCATACTATATTTGGAGCAGGATTTGTGTTTATTTATTTCCTTCGCGGCTACTTGCAGCTGATTTAATATAACTTCATGACAGTAACACTACTCTCCTCTCAGACAATTTTTTTTTTGGGTGTACACGTTAATTTTCCGTTTCTTGTATTTTTACATACCGGCAGTACATATTTATTGCATCACTTTATGCTACTGTCTTAAGAGGGTGTACTTACTATTATTTGTTACAAATAAACTTAAAATCATCCTGAAACCTTTACAGTCCACAAACCGTACGACAATAGTTTTAGTGTTAAATCATTAGCAGCTCCTTCCACCAACCTTATATAATGTTATATTGTTTCTAATTAGTGAAAATGGAAATAATATATATTACAAATTTAAAAGAGAGCCAAAAATCGTCAGAGCTTTTTCATGTGCAAATCATAAGTTAAGATGCTCAAAATTATTTGATATCACAGCTTTTTGTTTTTCTTTTACCTAACTTTAACTAAATTATATGTTAACACACTATATATGACTTAAAAAGGATCCTTTCTTAAGTGCTCCTTTCATTGGAAAAACTCACATCGAAGGGGGTCTTCTGTGCAAATTTTACCGCAAAAAAAAACTCAGTAAACCGCTAGTAAATAATCTTAAAGTATAAAAAATATTAAAAAAAATACTTTCCATCGATTTTTTAGTTTATATTATGGTTTTATTTTGTAAAAAGTAATGTTTTATTAAAACTCAAAAATCACAAAAACAAACAACTGTCAAATCAAAACTAACTAAACTATAAAGATAAAGTTTTCTGACAGTTTCATCTTAGCAGTGTCACATTCAAATATGTTAAATGTTATGCTTTAGAATTACTTCTTCATTCAATTTTACCTGACTTATTAATCTCTCCTTAAATACAAAAGATGCAGAATTCTTAGGAACTCAAATGACATTTACATAATAAAAAAAAAAGTGATGCTAAGAAGCAAGACAGGATTTCCAATTTCAGATTATATTAAGTTATTTATCGAAAGTACTAGAAATTAACAGCAACATAAAAGTAAAATAATATATTTCTGGCTTCCTCTAGATGTATCCAGTAGTACACCCTGTCCAAATGATGAATCATAATGTTTATGTGTATAAAGGGTGGTTTATCGAAGAAAATCACAACCCAAGAAAAAACAAACGCTGCATTGACTTTATTTCTTCTCCAATTTTTAAAAAATTTTAATAAATTATAACATAAATTTGACATTCAATCATTAAAGTCGCCGTTAGCTTGGATCACATGTTCGTAACGTTCTCCGAAATGTACGATTGCCTTCTTGGTCGTCCCACTTGGCAAAGTCTGGAGTTTCCTCCTTATTCCAGCACTTAGAAATCTTGTTGTTCTACAGGCACCTTCGTTGGAATCCCATTCAGTATTTTTACAGACAAAACAGTCTAAGGGATTCAACTCTGGCGAGATATGACGCCAAAAACTCGGTGGATGTACATCAAATTCTTAGAATCAAGAGTATCGATTATTATTTTGCTGACGTCGGTCTTTTATAATGCTGTGGACTCAGTTGAAGACTTTGGTGCGCAGAACAGTGATGTAGACCTTTAGGCCTTGCTGAAGATGGAAGACGACATAACGTGAATATCTCTATTAAACTGGCCAAGAACCAACTTGCTGTGGGTAGTTGATATGATTCCTGGGGCCCTGTCCCTCTCTGAATGTTTCTTTTCCCTGAAAAAGTTCCTAGTGTAATTGTAAATATCCGTTACTCTTTCTCCACTGGACCAGACAGGATTAACACCTTCTTCTTCAAAAGAGTTGTTAATAGTGTTGCTTTCCCTTTATCGATGCTCTTTAATCTTTCTTTTCAAAGTGAATATGTGCCAAATGAAGCGATTTTTAGTTATTTCTTTTTTTGTGTGAGACAGATATATGTATATTAGACTGTACCGAAATGTCGAAAGTTGGAAATTTGGTATCACCGGATAGTTTTTTTTTTTTCATATTTTATTTCTTTAAACAAGAAAATAACCATCAAACATCTAAAGAAACAGGTCTTATATGGACTCTTTTTAGTTTGAAAATCTGTAAAAGGTCAAAAAAGAAAATTTTGGTGTTGTTTCATAAAAAATTATCGATTTGAATCGAGTTACAGATTTTTTTAAAGGTATTAGAGATAAAACATATATTTTGTAACAATTTGTTGCAATTTTTCTTTAACTTGCTTCATGGTATGAGTAATTTAGTTCTAAAAATGTTCCCTATGAATATATATTGTCTTGTGGTACACTTATTACGCGCAGTTATTTTGATGTTTCTCTTCTTTTTATCACGAAATCTCATTTTTTTTTAATACAAAGTGTCTAATATAGTATTATTAAATATACTTTAGCTGTTTATTCATGCCAAATAAAATACCCTATTTTATAACCTATAATTTAGAATTATGGCTCTGAAAACTGTCAATTAAACTCAATTAAATACGACCTTTTATTTATTATTACTTAATTTCTAGCGTGGATTTGTTTTTATTTAACGATATTTTTATTTTTATATTCTATAAGTTTGATATTTTTCATTGATTATGAATATTGAATTTTTTTGATAACCTTTCAATAAAGAAATTATGACTTAAAAATTGCTTTTAATTATTTTTTTGTTTCATTAATTGGGAAAATTAAACGCAATTTTAATATTGCTATCATATAAATGTCCCGTCTCTCTTGTCCATTAATTTGAGCTGGAGTGTTGGTTATTTATTATGCTGCACGTTCACAACTTTGTGTGTTGAATAGTATTTTGAGAAGTCGAAGTGGCGAAGAGACAAAACTAATCAGTTAACTTGGAGGAATTACTTCTGTGATAAAAGATCCCGTGGTGTTGGTCAAATCCTGGAAATTAATAATTGAAGTAGCATAGCAGTCGAGGTTAGGTGACAGTATGGTAGTATAAAAATATCTCCCGTATCACTTCCATCTCTTTTGTCTCTTATTTTAGATATCCTGAATTGCCTATCTTCTTCCTAAGAGCTTAATAGTTAAGATAGTAGAACATCCTCAATGTAAGCATGTCAGAAACTTTTTACCACAAATTTATGACAATAATTTTTACATATTTTGATTGTGCATCTTTTTTTTCTATGTTCTGAATTAATTGTATTTGATGTAGCATATGTGATGGATATATTAAAGTATTTAAATATACTTTAATTTTGAACCACATTTGAACGTAAAATCAACAATGAACTCAACTATAAGGTGTAACTTTTGTTTTATCTCCAGACAATCAATACTTTAAGATGTAGAGTCGTTTGAAACGACTTCCCGATATGAACCATATTGAATGTGAAAAAATGATGATTTTCATTTTAAGAATTTATTCATATGCAATTCCTAAGAGAATCTTTTTTGTAATGCGACAAGCACAAAATTGATCATTAGATAAATCATCTACAAACATTCAAACATTTCACCAAGGGAAAACTTGTGCATATTTTTCTAAATTTATGATTAAATTAGAGTCTTGAACGTTACATATTTATAATAAATAAACGCATTATCAATTTTTACATATTATTCATATAATTTTGGACAACCGGAAACGAGTAAGCTCAATTTTTTGGACCATCGAGCTCAGTTATTATGTGAAATAGTGGTAATATATTAGTATGAACTTCACGCACAATTCCAACAAGTCATTTGACCAAAAGTGTATCTATTATTTGCAATCTGAGCATATTCTGATATCCTTACTATCAAGCTCTAAGCAAGAAAATAGACAATTCAGGATATCAAAAATATGATTGAAAAGATATAAAAGCGATTTGGGATATATCAGAGTTAGGCCATACACTTTCATCTAACCACAATCGGGATGATAATTCAATTATTAATATCAAGAATTTGAATAACACCGCACTGCCTTTTATCACGGTAGTCGTTCGTCAATGTCAACTGATAAGTTTATCGAAAAAAAAAGTCATAATCAATGATAAATCTCAAACAAACAGAAAATAACATTAAAAATATTTTTAAATAGTAGCAAATCAACTTTAAAAATTAATGAATAATAAATAAAAGGTCGTATTTTTAGAGTTCAATTGACAGTTTTCGTTGTCCAAAATTATAAATTGGTAAATGGGGTTGCCCTATTTTGTATAAATGAACAAAATAAGTATATTTATTAATACTATATTTCAAGTTTGGTAACAAAAAATGAGATATGAGTAATAAAAATGAAGACAAACATCAAAATACATGCGCGTAATACGCTATATCGATAGATAGTATTTATTTATTAGCAGCATGTTTGGAACTAAAATACTCATATCATGAGGCAAATTAAAGAAATATTGTCTTTTTTATTTTCGCAAAATATATGTTTCATTTATCAATAAAATAAAAATCCTGTAACTGTAATTTTAAAGTAACAACATCAAAATTTACTTTTTTCCTTCAATATTTTATAGATTTTCAAATGAAAACGCGTCCATGAAGGACTATTTTATAGACATTTGATGGTGATTTTCTTGTTTAAAGGAATAAAATCAAAAAAAAAAAAAAAAAAAAAATTGGGGATACTAAATTCCCAAGGCATCGATATACACTTTTTATATATTTATGGATTATTTATATATTTTTTTATAATGTAATTTTTTTGTAAAAGGACCAAACAGTACACCTAGACCGTAAAGGGTTAAACTCTGATTCACTCTGGTGGTAAAATAAAAATTAACATATCAATTAATTTACTTAATTGGCGTCAAAAATATAATATAACTGTATACCCAGAGATAAAATAATATAATAACTTGTATAGAAGTTTAATTCGTTCCGTGGTCGGAGTTTGTAAGTCAAAGATATTTATCCTTAATAAAATTAATAAAAAAACAAAACAACTTAAGGCGGTTTTTGCGTTCCGTGATCAGCTATCTACCAGCTCGTAGCTTAGTATAAATTCGTATGATGTGGCACTTGTATCCCAAGGAATTACTGTATCTTTATTTCTACCATTTGCCTTAGCTGATGATCATAGCAACAGACTGAAGATTTTAATGTACTACAGCCTTTTAATGCCCAATTTTCAATCCAAATCCCTATTTCATCTGTTTTGTATATAATTCTCTATGTTATTAACCCTCTCAAAATTTTGTTTGGCAAACTCCAAACAATTTTGGTGATGCACTTTCTTGTGAAAAGATTTTTGTAGGAAATCTATTGTGGAGTCTAGAATGATGCAAAACTCAACATAGAGCTGATTTTGAAACATCTATTTGATCTAAATCGTTAATGATGTCAAAAACTAAGAAGCAATAAATTTCTCCTCCCAGTGAAAATGAATTAATTTGTAAAAATCCTTTTCTTATAATTTTTTTTTGTCTATTTATTCATTTTTTTTATTATTTATATGCATATCATATTTATTTCTTCATTGGTAATGATAATGTTCGCCTGTTATGTTAAGAATAAATAATAATAACAAATAATGTCTTTTTTTTTTCACTCTCAACATGGGGACATTTTTTATTTCCCCCCTAGTTTTGGAAGGGTTTCTACTTTTCCAAATTTGTTATATAAATAAACTATTGTTTGTACAGTTGCTTTGGACAGCAAAACCTGCTTAGCGTTCTTTGCCAATGACATACCCTCCTTATAAAGCTCCAAGACGTTTTCCTGACTCTAACGGTATGTTATATTTATAATAGTGAAAGAATGAAACAAGCTAATTAATTTTACAAATACATCTAATCTTGAAACGAAGTAAAAGTAGTTCAATTTTAAAAATAATATTATATTCATATTATGCAGCTGCATTAAGTACAAAGCCTACTGCTCATGAAGTATTTTTTTTTATATGTACAAATGACGGATAAAATACGTGAAGGAAGAAGGATCACGTAAAAAATTAACATAAATAAACATTTTAATATATAATTATCCCTCTCCTAAAAAACCTATCTAATACACATATTATAAAGCAAAAAAAAGCTAAATGTTATCTGCCAACATACAGAATTCGGAAAAAACAAAAACCGAAACAAGAGCATATATAAATTTGAGAAACAATTCAACATTAAAAGTCCCAACATTCTCAAATTTATGACTATTTAAAAAAAAAAGCTTTGTAAGACCTTACAATCGACTTTTAAAAAGTCCAAATTTTTGAAAACATTGAGGGGTAATAACTAATAACATTTGCCACGCCCTGTGCTGGATGTTCTTCATCTTAAGGCTCTCTTTTTTACGATAGTCGTATGTTTTGGGGCATAGCTGGGCTGGAAGACCCATTACTTGATCCATTTTTAGTGGCGTTCCCTGAGGAAAGGGGTTGCTGCCCAATATTTTCTGGTATAAAGGCCTCCCTTCTAGGCAGAAAAGTCGCTCTTTTCTCTTAGCTCAGAAATAGCCCCAATACATAATGCTTCAAAACGTATGATTGACCGTGAAAATTTTTGTTCTTAGGGTCATACTCAGTATTTTTCCCTTCCAAACACTTTTTTTATCATATAATGTCACTTACTGTTAAAATTAATTGTAAATCGGTATTTTCTTAGTCAGTCGGTAAACTTACAAAATCTGCAAAGGACCAAATAGCTATTTTCTCTACTGTGTATATATTGAAAATTTCTTACTTCATTGCCACCTATAGAAAAATATAACCTTTATAGTCCTTGTAGAATTAATTATATGTTTAATAATTTTGATATCATATTTAAAAACTACTAAGGCAATTAAATTTATATATTTTTAAAATATCCAAATTAATGTTCGGGTGGTTAAATAAATCCAAGGAAGTACTTTTGTTAGAATTGACAGGGAAATAACAAGTTTGATTTTTTCCCTTCTATTGAGAGCTGAAGGTTTATTTTTACGTTAAATTAAAAACAGTAGAGTTTATTATCATGTTGCAAGAACTACAAAGGCAAAATATTGCAACTATGATTGCTTCCGGAATAAAAAAAAAACTACTGAAGCTGTAATCAAAGTCTCTAAAGAGGAGCCGTATCTCTCCATGGTTGTCATTGTGTCAATATCCACCGTGTCAAAGCGTATCATAGAGGCTGTTTATGCATCTTTTATAGCACATAAAGTAACATTCCTAACAGCAGAGATGGTAAAAAAGTAAAGCATCAGTCAGTTCCAACTTTTTGGATGAATTCTTGCCCTCCCTAATTACCAAATCTGATTCTCTTAGATTATTGTATCTGATGGCAAGTAGAGTCCCAGGCCTGCAGAATCTGCCACACAAATATTAACACATTCAAAGGTCATTGAAGAGCGGGCTGCCCTGTCGAAGACCTACATCAAAAGCAACTGCAGCAAATTTCACGGCCATTATTGGAATAGCTTCTCCTAAAACATTTTTGACTTTTTTCAAGCAGCTATGTCCATCTTTGACATGGGTAAATATGCCTATGCACTGATTTCTGCGAATTCGATCATGAATATGGCTAGATATGTCTTTTAAATGTATTTTGACAGCTTTGAGGGTGAGATTGACTGGTCTACCACTTTGACGACAGTCCTTACGACCGTATGTAGCTTGTAAGTGTTTTTCAACGCAGTAGGTGGCGTGCCGGTTGCCGCCAAGCTGTTTGACGATGTCCGAAGTGTCATGGCCGATACCGATCAAAGTTGTAATCTCCAAACTTTTTGTTTCCATCCCTGTACAGATTTGACATTTTATGAATGAAACTCTCTGCACTTTGCAAAAATATAGTTAATTTTTTTTTTCACTACCCAATAATTAGCTAATGGGAATGCCGAAAAATTTCTGGTAAAATAAAAAATGGGCTTTAAAATTTTAGTTTACAGCCCTTACTGTCTCCCAGAATGATATGTTTACTAAATGAATTATAAACTTTTCTATCATATGAAAATATTTAATTCTTTAACATAGATGGATTAGTTTAATGTCATATTAAATATTAAGAATGTTATAGAAATAGACCAAGATAATAGTGAAAGACATGTATATCTATTAACATAAGCTACATTTCATTTAAGGATATAGATATTGAGTTAAATTTTATTTTATATACTCATCACTCATTGTAGCTTCAGTTAGTTGAAAAATATCAAAAGTATATTTGACCACAAAACTTTCCTTTTTAGGTTGTATCTAAATGGTGAAATTTGTAGATCCTTTATCATATAGAATATTTTTTTAATAGTAGATATGAGATATGTATTCATGTAAACTGTAAAATTAGTTACTAATTTCTGTATTCATTTGCTGAATAACAGCTTACTTATATTATTTCAAATAATTAACAATGCAGAGATATTAAAAAATATTTTTTCATCATTTAAGAGGTTTTTCCAAATAAATTAATTGGATATTTTTTTGAGATTTATTATTTCCATTCATGGTGCTCCAATTGTAAAATTTAAAATGTTTAATCATTTGCAATAAAATCGAGATAATTAGGTGCTAACTACTTTAAAACTTATTCATATATTTTTTTAATGCATAAATTAGGATTGAGTGTTGTTGATTGAATCCAAACTCTCTTAGAACAACCATTACTATTTTTTGAAAAGAGTATTGTTCCATAAAAATCAACACTACTATAGTCTATTAATGACTTTAAAAGTCCCACAAACTTTTGCCTAGTTCCCTCAAAACCGTATAGGAGTGGGTATAAAGAGAATCTCCTCACAATCCTATTCCCTTTTAGTCTTAGAATATGCTTGTGTATTTTTTTGTTTTTATTTTGTTTCATTCTGCACAAAAAGCATGTGAATCTTTAAATTGATTTAGTCAGTCTAGAACTCTAGATGGACTTTTCTTTGTATCTTGAAAAAACTTATTTAGCATGGTAGTTCCTTATTCTCAAATAATAAATGTTTTACAGATCTCCTTGGTTGACTCTTTTTTTAAGGAATTTTTGTTCATTTTTATTATTGACAAGTAAGTTTTGAGTTTCAAAGACGTCACCCAAAGTATTTAATTGCAGTCTAAGTCCCACCCTTTCAGGGATTAGTTTTGACAATATCACTCTCAAAAAGTGATGCCTTCTTCACTACTGTAAGCCAATATATTTTTTTTTTGTTTCTTCGGATATGCCACGTTAATTTTAAACTTCGTTTTTTTAAACATACTGGCCTTTCAAATTATTTGAATCTCTGTCTAGTATATAATGTTTGTTAAAAAAATACATTCCGAGGCTAATATTTCAATTTCGAACCTTTAAAAGTAAGTAATATCGAGGAAAGTTGAAACAATGTTTTGAGGGTTCAATTACTAGAAGTTGGTTTGACTTAAATTCACCAAATGTTACTACAATATCCCACATGCCTGCTATAGTTTCAATAACAATCAATAGTTTTTCACAAATTTTGTATATGTTGTATATGACTATTATTCATCAGAAAATATCAAGTTTAGAAAAAATAATATTTTTTTATAAATAAATGACAACACTTTTCTAGAATTTGAATTTTAATGTATCATAAATAGTAGATAAATAAATTTATAATAAATCACTGATCAAAATAGAGTTAGGAAAAATTACTCTTAACAAACTCTGGAGGGTCCTGCTATATCCTAAAAAACAAGTTTGCTGTGATGTGTAAATAAATTACATTGCTAAAAACTGAAAGTATTTGTAGAAACTGCTCCCTTTTTACAGAGCGTTACAATATCTCAAGTTTTTCCTCATTGAGAGAGTTTGGAAATTCGACTAAATTATATCAACTGATAGCAAATAATAAACCATTCAAATAATATTAATAAGAAGAAAAAACAATGAAAGATTATAAATATATATATTTTTTTAAATTATGATCTTTAAAAAAACCTTCTTTTACTCATCAAAAACAGTTGAATCAATATCTGGAAGAAATTTTTTGGTAAAACGTGTCACCTTTTAGTTTCATAACATCCTTAATATGTAAAAGTTATTATTTTATACAAAATAAATAGCACAGTTTAGCACTCACTACAAAACTTAATATATGGTAAATGGGTTATATAAAATTTATAATAATAATAATACACATAAATAATAAAACAATTCAGCATCTCCAATATCAGCAAAACCACATAGCGAAAGTTAAATATTTCAGTTTAAGCTTTTTTCAAGATAACATGTTTTTGCAATAGCTCAACGAAATTATGCCCAAGTGTGAAGTACCTATAACAAACCAATAATTGAATATTGAGTTAAAGTTATAAATATAGTTTCAGTTGATACAAATAATAATTTTATGAATAAAAAAAACAATTAATATTCATGCAATTTTTTTGAAATTATGTCCATTCTTTGTTAGATTGTCATGTTAGAAACATATATATAAATAATAATTATTTTTTGATAATTATCACCTCCATTTTTTGTAAATAATGTTAAAAATTTACATATTTATTTTTCTATTATTCATCCCAAAAACTATTTTATATGTATAACTAATATATTAATATATATACCCTCCTTAAAAAATATAATATTATTATAATAGGCTGCTGATGTTATTAATGTTCTAATTCAGCAGTGCAACATATTTTGAGCCTTGCATTCTACAAAACACCAATAAGAAATTAAAACTTCCTCAAGAGTATGTAAAGGGTTGAAACCGCTGTGAACTTAAAAACCACGCCAGAGAATAGTTAATACTTTTGAATTTTCAAGATATCAAAGTCTATTGTAATAATATTATTGTTATATTATGTTATAAAAAGCTTAGCTATAAATGGAGATGGGATTTTTATAGAAAAAAGTACAGCTTCAAGATTACAAATGAAAAAACGATTGGTACTATTTTTTTTAAATAATTTTTATTCTTTATTAGATCGTTGCAATTGAAACATACATACGGTAGCTAAGATATGGCACAAAAAATTTAACAAGAGCACTAATATTTTACTGCTCAAAATGATGAAACATGAGGATATTTTCTAATTGTCAAAAAGCGCACGTAAAGAGATAACAACATAATATAAAGTTGACTTTATACAAATAAATCAATTTAAGTAGGTATTGCTTAAGTGAAGTACTCTTTTCTTCTTCTACAAATAACTAAACATTTTCTTTAGAGATAGTACAGTTTTATTTGATAAGACGAAAGGCCCAAAAGGTATATCCATAGAGCAAAAGAAGAAAAAAGAACTAAAAAATAATTGAAATCAAGAGATAACACAGTTGATCGATTGGAACAAAGGAATCAGCAAGACCACCTTCCTTCACTCAGGGAAGGAGGATTAGGAAAATGGAATATAGGTCTGCAATGAGTGAAAACACCCAGCAACCCATAAACCATTCGGTGGTTGAAGCGAATGAAGAAAAGAGTGAACCCATGACAAATAAACTGAAGATACTGAAATTGTAACCAGCAGAAACATTAGTCCAATGAATGAAAATATGAAATTAAAGAAACGAATAAGTAGCACAAAAAATTTCAAAAGAAAAATGTTGCACTCAATGGAGAAGATAAAAACCCATTAATGGTAGGTGAATATAATGGAGAAGGAGTGATAAGATGTAAAATTTATTCAATAATTTTTTTTTACAATACAACAAAAATAATTGACTATGTATATAAAAAAAATTGAATGTTTAAACTTTACCCTTTAATGTAAGAAACATGAAATAGGTATGGATATTAAACCACTACTATAAAATTTGTGTATTCTCTTTAAAGTACAAAACAAACAACTTAAATGTCACATTATTTATTTTGTACAATCTCATCCCAGAATTTCTCGAGATCTTGTTGAAGAACCTTTTCCCGTGAAATGAAAAACTATTTGTTCTTTAGTTTTTGTGAAAACTATACAAACTAAAGAAAAACTACTCAAAAGGAGAAATAAAGTGAAACAATAAAACTGGAAATGGTAGATTTGTATTAAATTAACTACATATATATCATTTTATTCATCTTAGAAAAATAAACAAATATAACAATAAAAAATAACATCCATCATCTTAGATCATCTCCTTACTCAAATAAATGAATAGTGGAGTATGTAATATGTAACTTGATGTATATTTTTTCATTTATACGTCATGATACAATATCCTTCGCAATATGATCCCTTTATAAAATTAATTATTAGTTAAGAACAAAAGTATTTAGTTCCATTGAAAAAACAAAAAAATATAATGATAAGGAAAAAGTTGCCCTTTTGACCGTGTTCATTCATTTGGTCGTACTTTCTTTACCGTGCATCTTTTCAGGAGAACTCTTATCGACGCAGTATAATTTCAGTATTATTTAAATAGATTTGCAGCTTAAAACTCCGTAAGAGAACATATATTTTATAACACAATTACGAACTTGGTTAAAAAATACCCCCCCCAAAAAAAAAAAAAAAGAACATATTTTATTACATGATAAACAGTTGAACGATTATAATAATTCACCATTTCAATCGGCTCCCATTTTTCGAACTATTTCATTTATTTTATACTCATAAATATAAATTAAAATGATAAAAATCATTCTATGAATATATATCTTTATTTTAAAATTATCTTAGCAACATGAGTTTAGCGTATCAGCAAGATATAATTTGAAATTTTTATTTATGATAAAAAATTCTATGAAATATTCGGAGCTATATGTGAATTTTGGAGAATCAAATTAGTAATCATCAGCTTGGATGAGGTTGAATGTAATATATAATAAAATAGCTAGTGCCCTTCATTTCTTAAATTGAAAAAAGAAGAATCCAAGAAATTATAAGAAAAAAAAAAGGATCGTTTATAAATAAAGCATTTTGTAAAATTAAATAACCTCAATTATATATACCTAAATACACCAATAAATCCTACACAAGTCATAATGTAGAAAAATAAATAATTGAATATAATTTGATTCAGTGTTTTAGTGCGATACTGAAAAGTAATCATCCTTTAAGCCAATACACCCATTCGAACTTTGAATAAATTTTTATGGCATCCTCTCCGGGATATACCACCCTTTCCTTGAAAATCCCCAATGCTGATGACACGACTTGGATCTTGGCAATAATAGAAGTCAAATTATAACCATCAGTATCACTAAAACATAAAAAGCTACTAAAGTCAATCCTCAGAAGTTTTAGAATTTCTAACCCGGACTCTTGATAACTACTGTTTATTTTGGTTACAATTATATTTATATAGTAACAATTATGAATGTGTTTTATTTATGATTTTTTTTCTTTATTGTTATTGATATACTTCATTTTTGTTTTTGTAATAAATGACACTTAACTTCCCCCATTAGAATACACCGTTGCCTGAAATAGGGTATTTCGTGTTTTTATTCTTCAACTGGCTTCTTTGATAGAAATTTTTGGAAGTTCTTATATGAGACATAAGTTTAAACTGTAATATTTCTTTATGTATATTAATTTACGTAATTGTTTTGTATATATAGAAGGAACATTGAATAAAAAACAAAGAATGGGAAAAAGAAGCACTTTTATTAATTTTGGGAGAAAAATATACCAGTTCACTAACGAAGATTATTCGAACAACGGAGGTTTTCTTTAAATGTTAGAAATACAACATAAATTTTAATAAATTTTGAACAGGTCATATTGGCATCATTTATAATTACAATAAAATATGGAATATTTTGACTGGATTGTAAATATTAGGTATCATGAAATGCAGACAACTACAGTTATGTCAGGGGTTCTCAAACAATTTTTGGTTGTTAGCAAAACTGAAATGAAGCGTTCGTCTCACTAATGATACCTTTAATTATAATTGTACGGTAAATAATTATACAAGTTATAAATTATTAAGTCTCATTAAACTTTTACTAGATTAGATCTCATCATCAGTCATATATATTTAGGTTTCTCATGTGTTTTTTACACGCTGTTCCAACATGAAGGGAACAACAATTTCACTATTAATGATAAATGTACAGCTCATGATAACTCAACCACTTTGCTTATACTCCTTAGTGTATTATGTCTATGATCTATCCAGTATTTAACCCCTCAATATGGACAAACTGGTGTAACTCTCAAATCATCCATCTTTTGTACTCTATTAAGGTAAATTTTTTTCGTACTTCTTGTATGTGCACAATGCATACTTTTTTCTTGTTATAATTTTTAAGAGGTCGATTTATTTGATCTTCTTATCGTATAGTCTAGTAATAAGCAAGTAAATTATGTTAACTAATATTCAAAAAAATTGCAAAACGAGTTTGAGGAAAATGCAGTTTATATTTTTGAAATTATATTATTATTTCCAACGGAAGATATATTTTTTTCCCTTCAACTTAGTAACGAGTAGATTCACATTTTACATACACTACTGAGTGTTCTATTAAAATTTGACTACTTTGAATTTTAAAATTCGACAATATATAATATATTAATAAAAAATATAATTTCAAAAAAATTAATGCTATATGTATTTGTATGACTGAGTTCTCTTGTTTTACTTCAATTCGAATCATTTATAAAAAATATACCAACATATTCATTCAGAAATGTAGCTATATGAAGAATAAATCCTATCATGAACAGAAGATCTTGAGCTAATTCTGACAAATAATTATCATTTAATATTCTATGAATAATATTTATAATTATTTCGCATAAATGGGAAGGAATTAGCGAATTATAATTGCCTGAGAGACGTAATCATGACAGGGACTCCAACTTATTAAGGAAAAAATAGTAATTGTTCTCTTAAGGACCTTCATCTGACAACATGTTCCTAATCTATACCTACCATTTTGTATGTGTATCGGTGAATGGATTCTTCAAAATTACGTTTGTATGCGCATGTTCCATGCCATCTATTATACCAAGCCGTTCCAATCTTCACCTTGTGATAGATAAACAGTCTTTCTCTTCACCAACAATTCTAACTCTTGAAGCTTGCTTAATCATTTTTTTCGGAATGACTTCAAAGGAATGAAATAATGGATCAGCAGACTGAGATAATTACTTTTGAAGTCCTGTCCAGAGAACATTTGCTGTGTTCTATGTGAAAGAAAGAAGTTATTCAGCTCCCGTCTGATTATTATTGACTTGCAGAAGTAGCCCTACATTACTAAAGAACTCACTCCTACTTTTCAGTCAATGATTATAATTCAGTGGTGCGTTTGATGTCAGTAAAGGGAGGATCTTCTCAATGGTAGAGCTCGATAGTGTGCACATCTTTCTCAAATGATGAACCAATCATTTCACCACTCTAAACATTTCAGATGGACCCATGCAGATTCGTTCAGCAAATTGACAAACAATCCTTTCTAAGAATTTTATTTTCATTAAACTTCCCAAAAAATCAGCTGAGCTACTCAACCCTCACTCATACTATTCAGTCGAAGATTCTAATTCACTGGTTTGTTTGAAAATAGTAAAGGGAAGAAATTCTCAAAAGTTAAGCTCCATACTGAGCTCTCTTAACTATTAATGTAGGCGTCATTTAGTAATCATTTAGATTTTGAAAAAATAATATATAAATACTTTTTTGTGTACTTCATTGCTATAGCAATTTAATTTTGATACAATACCGAGTGACCCATTTTAATCTAAACACTTCGAATATTATACTTTACTAAGATATAATTTATTAATTCACGATAAAATTTCAACAAAATGAATTCCATAAATAGATGTATGTTTGAGCTATCTTAATCAATAATATAGTCGACCTGAGCGGTAATAATGGCTTCCAGGCCTTAAGGCCTGACATTTCCTACAGATGTATTCCTCTGTCATGACGTCAAATCGTTTGCTGAAAGTAGCTTTGAGGTCCTATGTGCTGAGATGACAAACACTGAAAGCCTTCCCCTTGACATGCACCCAAAAGGTGTAGTCGAGGTTGTTTTTCACTCTGAGATCTCTTGCATGGGCCATGGGATTGGAGGGTTGAACATGGCTGCTTTCTTTAACTCCTCCACATCCAGTTTGGACTTTTTGTCAGACCATTTCTCCCTCTCCAACTTTTCAGAATTTATGATGGCATAAACGTTGTTCTTGGAGACGCCCAAATGCTTGGAGTATGCGATTGGAAATTTGTCGATCAAGGTCAAGAGTCATTTTCACGAATTATTTGTAAGCTAGAGAGCTAATATTTGTTTTGATTAACTAATAACTAATTGCTTATTCATAAAAATATGAATTAATTTCAATGACTCAATCTTAATTAATTATTGAATTAGTAAAAGTTTGTATTTCAATTGACCACTTTGGTATAATTCAATATTAAGGAGTTGTTTTTTTAGCAAATAAAGTCGATAAATTATTATTTCCACAAAATAAATGTAAATCAATATTGTATCTAAACTAGACGTATTAGAACCAAATACTCTTTTGTGAATAAAATCATAATCTTTTACGCTTCAAATAAGATTATTTAGTGTTAAAACATTTGAAAACAGAGGGGTATTCCTTTCAAACAAAAAACATAAAAATATAAATGTTAAACTGCATTTTTTTAAGATTGGATGACTGCATAGAAAAAAACAAACACATATATTTAAAATTAGCATAAAATTTTTCGTCGGATATTTATTCTTTTATATTTAAAAGTGGAATAAAACCAAAAAGATTTTAAATTAATCGAAAAACGAATAATTTTTGCACATCCTATTGTATTGCCCGCATTGCTTTTGAAAAGCAGTGTATAGTGTTTTTACAACAGCAACTACTATAGCCAGTAAACATATGATTTGTAATTTTTTGCCAATATTTAAAATAGGAATGGTTATATGGTATAATTTACACTTCATTTTGAAGTTACTTTAATTCCAATAAATTACATATATTCGATTTATAGCTAATAAATATTAACATATTAAGAAAAAAGGATTTTTTGTTGTTGACATAGATAGACATTTACATCATTTATTATTTTTTCAAAATACGATAAATAAAATTTGCTGAATAGCAAAGTTTTTCTTGACTCAAACTAAAATATACACCCCCGGAATTTAAGTTTTGCAACTAAATAGTCATTTCTTGCCATGTTGTTGTAATACTTTAATAATATTTCTGTCACATTTTTAATTACTCTTTTAAAAGCTTGAGTGTACAATTAATATTGTCAAAAATGAAAAACTCTTCATTTTTGATATTGTTACCAATTTACTTATTATATAATGGTTTTTTAATGGATTGTTTAGGTGTTGAGGGAAGTAGGTATAGCTTTCATTACTTTTATAATTTCATAATGTTAATTAAAATTAAAATTTAAGCAAGGATTTTTAACAATCTAGGGTACAATGGGAAAGAATAGCTTGTGACAAATAAATTATCAATCATGGCATTTGTACCGTCTCAGATCTATCTTTCAAAATAGGACTTAAAAAACATTTTCAAGAATAAATAAATAGACATTTACTTGTATATCTGGTAATACAATTTTATGGCTTAAAATACATGCCTTGTCTAATGTTATACATTTAAATTATTCTTCATGGTGATACATATAGGGGTATAGACAAATTAACAGAAAATTAAAGTAATCAGAAATATTTCCTATTGGCAAAACTAAGCTATCTTGCAAAATTTATATTTTCTGGATTTTTAAAATCAATATCATCCAAAACTTGTCATTCCGATATTACCTTTCTGAATTTGCTATAAATATTTTGGATTTGTACTCAATTCTTTATTATTAATGCAGATGTAGTTTTTCTTTCACATGTAATATTTCTTTACACGACTTTGTCTGAATCTTGGTACACTTGAAGAAGTATATAAATAGACTTTAATACGATATCAAATGTTAACATAACAAAGAATGAAAAAATTAAGCCTGAATTTTCTTATTTCCCTCATACTTTCTTCCCTATGTTTAATGTTGAGGTTATAAAAACCTGCAACACCAATTTTAGTTGTTTATAACCGTGATTCTTAACATAAATGCAGGTATGTGGAGATACTGTTGGTGTTAGGTGAGATTTAGAAATATGTAAATTTTATTACTACAAAAAAATATTTTGTACGGTGAATGAATATGTGGCTAAAAAATACTTAGAAGTGGGTATGTCAATGGAAAAAGATTAAGAACCACTGATCTCTACTTCATAAGTTCTTTAAAGCAAGATACCAACTAAATGTTTTATAGTTTATTCATTATGAATTTTTTGAATTACCATCCAATATATGCTAAAAAATAAGAATAAGAGACATTGATATTTAAATCCCGTGTTGGGAGCTAAAAATGTTTTCCTAACCATCTGAAATTTTGAACATGTATGCTTATTTTTATGTTTAACATTGAAATATAACTAGCAAAATCAGATTTTCATATTTTTTGGTTTTCGGCCCCCACTAAACCTAATATACCATAATAATAAATATGGCTGTAAATTGCGAGCATTTTTGGTACACTTTTTTTAATGTAAGTTCTTACTTTTTTATTTACTTCCTTTATTCAACTTTTTTTGGAATGATGTTTGATAAGCTCCGGAAATATTAACTAATTCTGAAATAATTATTATCAAGATATCATGTGTTTTTGGTTTTTTTAGCTACCCTAACGAGCGATATGAAAAAAGGAACAAAAGAGTCAGTTGAAATTTTATGTGCAAATGTAAATTCCTAAGATGTCAATTATTTATAGAACATAACTTTTTTAGAAAATAATTGATCCTCTACGACAAGGATTTCCAACCAGATTCTCAACCATGAAACTCTATATATCTCGAATAAAGACGGCATTTTGACTTTTCCACAATAATAACTAAGATTAAATTAAGGACTGAATATATTGTGTTGAACATTTTTATAATTAAAAAAAACATAAAAAATTAAGCAATGATTGTTGGTTCACATATATTTTTATTTCAAATTAAAGCTTAACAATTTTTTTAAGACAAAAAACTCATTACTTAACACAATAATCGTTGAATGGTTCATTTTCAAACAATTTACAAACAAAAAATGTATCTATACACAAATTAATCACTAATCAAAGTAAGTGTATGTATATTATATATGTTTTAATAATACATTCAAAGTTATGAAAAAATGAACACTTCAGAACGGGAAGGGAGGAAATTGAACTCGGATCAATGGAAAGCTAAGAATTAATTATTCAAATGGAATTTTCATTTAATTATAAACTTATACAACGTAAATTCACATGTTACTTTTTGATGCATGTATGTTCATATACGTTAGGGTGTTTCAAGACATAGAGACGAAATATCAAAGAGTAAGGAAGTTTTACTTTCTTTGATTAACCTATATCATTTGATCAAAAAACAAGTCTGAACAAATTTTAGCTACAATAGAACATATTAAGGGGTCCATAGAAAATATATTTATGAGGCGAGTATTTATAATTATTTATTTTAGTGCTAAGTTTCGGATTGGAAATCCTTGACCGGTCTCACATATTGCTATGCTTTTTAATGAACCAAAATACCGATTTCAATGAATAATGTCATATAAAGATTTATGTGCATTAATCATATTTGAGCAAGTCATACATCAGGATAGGGGTAAAAATTGGTCCATATTGAAAAAAGTTAGTCTCTATTGAGACCAAAAAATTAGTACATATTTTGAAAAATTATAATTTGATCTACGATCAGAGACCAAGATCGGTCGATAAAGTCAATAAAACTTTTCTTAGTAAAATGGTAAGTTCTGTATCCCACATTTTATTAAATTGCTTTAAATATGTTTAAAACAGAATTATAGATCCTTGAGAAGGAATGCAACTTTTTGTTCTAGTAATAATATATGTTCTTCTAATTGTTGGTAAATTTTCTAAATTTTAATGAAGGTTTGGTGAATGTCATTAATTTGTTCTGTTTCAAGTTGTTGATTTCCTTTTCTTTCTTTCTCAATTTCAGATTTCTAATAATGTAATATCAACTAATATTCTAGCCTTATCAAAATCAATGAGAACATTTTTGGTACCTAAATTTCATTAAAAGTTATTAATGTGTCCCATATTTTTTTTATAGAAAGTAAATGATAATGTTATAAATATAATAGTCATAAATTATAGAAATATTGTTGATATTTCAACTAATGTTGTTAAGAATAATTTAAAAAATAATGTATTTGTTCTCTTTGTCTTGAACTCAGCCTTGTATTTTTAGCATTTTATTTGATATTTACGAGTGTCAAATGAATGAAATGGTTATGAAAATATAACACATTTAAATAACACAATTTTGATTTCATGTTGACTGTGTAACATGTAATAAAATTAGCTTAATATTTAGGGTAGCATTGACCCCCAGTTTGTGAACTACGTAAAAAAAGTATGTTTACAAAAATTTTTTTAGTTTTAAATATGTGGATTATCTAATTCCTTGTTTTAATAAGGAGTAATGAATGGAGTTTCGATGTAAAATCCCTTCATTTCTTGAGACCCATCATTTATATTTGGGGAATAATATATTTTAGCGAGGAGTGATATATGGGTAAGAGGAACATGATAATGTAAGAAGATCAAACATTTGATATATTCCCTTTTTTGCCACACCCAAGTAACATACAATATTTATGTAATTGTACATATTTTTAGTGTTGCAGTAATGATTGTGTAAAAATAATGAAATATCATATCAAGTTAAATAAAATATGTTGCATAAATCATACATTTCTGTCTATGTTTTTAGTAAAGTTGAAAAAAAAGTTGACCTGTCTGTATGTAAAAATAAAAGAATTTGAAAATTAAAGGGGTAATCCTGACAATTAAAATCATGTTTGGAATAAGAGGGCTTAGCTGCCATGACGGTTTATTAGATCAGCTGCAAAATCCGCGCAGCTATACACAAAAATTAGCAAAGTCAACCGAGAGATAAGTGTGGCATAACCAAAAACATGGAGCAACACAAAGCTGCAATTCTGGTTCTATAGGCACGTCGAAAATTGCCATTAGTGATCTTTAAAGTGTTGGGCTGAAACCTCCCTACTGTGTACAGGATGCCCGCGAGAGGAACACCAAAAGCTTCTACAAAGTCCAAATCGAGGCCAAATATGCCAAAATAGTTGGTTGATGCAGTTAAAGTCTCCATGGATGGCAGATGAGGCAAAGTGGCCGTAATTGGCCTTTCTCTTGAAATTGATAGCAGTAAGACCACCATGTACCACTTGTTGAAGCAAAACTTAAACCTTAAACCCCATAAGCAAAATTCTCGTCAGGGTTAAAAGCTGTCGGATCGAGTAAAGCGTGTGACCCCAAGCAAAATCCTCTTCAACAACCTTGAAAAGTATTAATCTTGTCCTCTTCACAGCCCCGACTGTGTCTCCCTTGACTTTTTTTTTTTTGGAGGGGGGAGGGGCAAAGCAAGGGGAAGCTTTCAGGAATCCAATTCACAACATTTGACTAATTGAAGGCCACCATCATCACTGTTTAAGTTAACCTAGAGCCATGCCTTGTAAAGAACTACTGTGGAAAGTTATGCACCTGGCAAGAACTGATCATTAAGGCAAATGTGTACCTTGATTGTATTTATAATTAAATTTTCCAAATTTGATGATATTTTTTGATATAAAAAAGGTTTTGTAATTTTCAAAAAGAATTGCATTTAAGAATGAGGAGCATGTGTACCTCCATGGAAAATCTAAATGTACCTATGTCCTATATAGACTTACATTATTGTTTGCTTAGAAAATGAAGAAAAAACAAAGTAGATAATAAATATTTACTTAAAAAATCATAACTTAAACTTATTTCTATTCATAGCCTTCAATCATAAAAAAATGTGGTTTTTTTCTTCTGTTCAAGATCAAGAAAAAAAAATTGTATTGTACAAATAGAAAAACATAATTTAAGATACAAAAAAAAAGTTGTGTTTCTCTTATCTTATTTATTTTCATGGAACAAAATCACAAAAAATAACTACCTCCAGCTTGTTTTTGTATTATAATTAAACTTTTATTTTATATTATTATATAAAATACCATTAACTTTCAATTATCATTATTGTGTTTTATTGCTGAATTGATGTTATTTGTAAAAAAAAAGAAAATATTTTTTTTTATTTCTGCAATAAAAAAAAGGTAGATTTTGTTTCTTATGATGTATGTATTCATCAAGATTGGTTATACTTTTTTTCCGTCGAACATTGTCTTGATATCCCTAACGAATTGTGATATTAGAAAAACAATTATGTAAGGGAAAAATATTCAAGTTCCCACACGATAGTTTTAGAGTGAATCAAAAACTTGGTTGATATACCGGCAAAATTTATGAATACACGTCCCAAAAAAAATGATTAGTCAAAAAATGGTTACGGTATCGAATGTCCACCTCATTATTATTTATAAAATAATAACAACGAGAAAAGGAATAGCTTTTTCTGAGGATTAGTAACCTTTTCTACAAGTGTTCAAGGATTCAAGGTATTACTGTGGGAGAAATATTCTTATGGAGCACGGAACGAAGTTAGACGTCCAAGACTGGCTCATTAGCCGGTACTAAAACTCCTGAAAAATTGAAAGTTTGTTTGTGAGTGTCCTAAATCCTGTGTACAGTCTGGTGTTGATGAAAGGGGATCCTAGGTGGTTTGAAAAATGTACGGATCAGTCTATCTTTGTTCTCGGATATTTGATAGCTCTGCTTGGATCGGGTGAATGGACAGATGGAGCTGTAGAGGGAAGAAGGAATGGATAGTGGGGAAAAAAAATATTATAAAGTGTTTTTTGTATGTATATATTTTTTACTTTACTTTTCGTTTACATTAATTATTGGGATTTTTTAAAGTTTTTTTTCGTTGACACAATTGTCTCTCTACACTCAAACGGAATTCTTAAAGGGAGGGATGAGTGCTCGCTCACCGGGTTTCTCTCTCACTCGTCCGTTTATTTTACGTTTTGGTGGGGAATATTAATAAATAATACTGATTTATAGCTGATTAGTGATATATACAGGAAAACATTTTCTACTATTATGTTTATTCGTATAGACTCTGTGTATTTGTCATAATTTTCATATAAAATATATAAAAATGTATTCATATCTTTCTGTTCCACTGGGTTACCTCCATTGTTATTTTCTTGTTTTTGTTTCTTTTGAATAACTCCTTCTTCTGTAATGGGGATAGATTTTCCATTAGCACATTTTCTATTTAATTTTCTTTTTAACCATCTTCTATATTCTGATAGATTTTTAGATTTTTGCTTGTATTCTTTTGTAATATGTTCGAAGTTGAAGCATCTGTTATATTGCTTTTTTCCTCCACTAAAGTATATCGGTCTAATGTGCGAACCAATTTGGAGGAACCAGGGTACATTTTTAGCATTACCTACAACTCTTGCGGAGGCATCAAGTTTAGGGATAGTTACTCTGTCACTTATCTCTTTTGGCCAATCATTGATCATGTCAGCTCTGGATGCTTCAAATCTATGGTCCAATCTTTGAGCTTCTTTTAAATATGACTAAACTTTTGTAAATAAGCCAATACAGGATTTAATTAACATATCTATTTTGTTAGACACTTTTTTAACTTATCCTGAACTTTCCAACAATATTTTTATTGATATCTCCAACATTGCTCCTGAATATTTGTGTACTTAATTCACGCCTAATTTGGCTGGTACCTAGGTTTTGTCCACTTCCCCAGTTAACCCTAATAACCTCAGATTCAGTTTCTTCTCCCATACGAATCGTTTCTACGTCAAAATCTTATATTTTGAAAGAAAGTTCCAGTATGTTTATTTACTTTCAAATATGTTTAAAATAGTGCTGCTTATTAGATCCGTTAAAAAGATTAGTTCAGTTAGTTTGTTCTTTAACCACCTACAAACAAATATTATCAATAATAAACAATATTTTTTTAAAGAAAGTGATGGAGGAGATGAGAAGAAAATAAAAAGATACTAAAGCCAGGTCTTCTGTGTGTGTTTCTAATTGCTAATTGAAGCAGTAGAACAACATTGAACTTCTAAATAATATCTTGAAAAATTTTTAAGAATCTAGATAAAAGGTTGTGAAATTTATGTGAAGGTAGTTTAAAGAAATTCTGAATTGTATCCCAGTTAAAAATTTCAACCGATGTTTTTCTAGAAATTGGAGAGCCAAATTAATATTTTTAAACGTTTAAATAACTTTTTCTTTAAATGATTCGTATCACATTATGATTGTTTGTAAGCTTTGTGTACATATATACACATTGTAATTTTTTAAAGGGATTCTTTATTCGTTTTTAGAATATAGGATACATTCATTTCCTGTCTTAATAAATAAAATAACTGATTTATAAATGTAGTCTATTTAAATCGATAAAATATATTAAAGACTAATTTATTAATATTTTGAAATAACACATGAATAATATGAAATATTGTTGCGTCTTGACGAGGGAGAGACAAAAACTTACTTATAAGGTGGAGAGATCCAGGATGACCGAGAGAAATGAGGTGAAGGAATGACGTGGAGGAATAAGGCTACACAGTTTATAAGATCATGTGTATTCTAACTATACTCTAATATATTTACACAATACGAGACTATTTATAATACGTAAAACACAGTACTTATAATACATAGTAGAATATACAAGAAGTTAAGAACATGAAAGGAAATATGAAATACATAACATCACCCCCCAAGCACCAAATCCATGGCAGTGCTTAAACAGGTTCCTCTCCATGAACAGCAGCCTATAGATCCGCTCCATCCATGTCCAGGGGCGGACAAAACGTTTGTTCTTGCATATAAAAATTTTATCTCCATAGACGTGCCGTGCTCTCAGCACGCGCACCGGAGAAAGGAGGACAATGCTCCTCTTAGAGATTTTAAGGACCCGAGCACCCTGCTCGTCCCTGGGAGACAACCCGTTCACCCTTATTGAGGTTTTAAGGACCCGAGCACCCTGCTCGTCCCTGGGAGATATACCGTTCACCCTTATTGAGGTTTTAAGGACCCGATCACCCTGCTCGTCCCTGGGAGACATACCATTCACCCTTATTGAGGTTTTAAGGACCCAAGCACCCTGCTTGTCCCTGGGAGACATCTTGCTCGATGTACCCTCATCCAACTCGGGATGATCCAGAGGAGAGACCGTTCCACATCCATTAACCAATGATGTGAACGGGAGAGTAGGAACAGCAGAGAACCAAAATTGCGTAGGACTAAATCCATTTTTAATTATGTGGTCCCTGACCCGGACACACACTTCACTTCTTGAAAGTGACCAAGGTTCTCTTCCTTCCTCCACGAGGCCCAAACTGAGGCACAGTCCATATTGCTCCGCCTTCTGCAGACGAACGAGCGTTCTCCCCATCGACGAAAAAGGGCTACCCAACTCCAACAGGGCTAGCTTCGCCGACGGTCCCTCAGCAGGGAGGTCACGTGATCCTGATCCCATCCTCGTCGCCAATGTTGCGTCTTGACGAACGAGAGAGTCAAACTTATTTATAATAGGAGAGATCCAGGATGACCGGGAGAGATGAGAGGAAGAAATGGCGTGGAGGAATAATGTAACACTGTTTATAAGATCATGTGTATTCTAACTATACTCTAATTTATTTACACAATACGAGACTATTTATAATACGTAAAACACAGTACTTATAATACATAGTAGAATATACAAGAAGTTAAGAACATGAAAGGAAATATGAAATACATAACAAATATTTAATAGAAAATTAAATTTAGTTTTGATAGAACATCTAGAGCTCATATTTTGGTTCTCATAAAAGAAGAGATCGAAGAAAGGGAATTGAGATGATCGTGTTTTATTATCCGACACTTGGTAAATAAATTCGGAATAGTACAAGTACTGCTGCATTAAGTATTCATTGTAATCATTCGATTACAATGTATACTATTTAACTACATTTGCAATCTTATGTTAATAAAGCTATGAACTAATAAAATATATACACACAAATAAAACACCTAAATAATTATTAGGGATAATTTAACTATTACTATTTTTAATAAATAAAACTAATTGTTCATTCTAAAATTCTAACATTTCAACCAAATAGAAATAAGTCATGAAAGTTGAATGTTTTGTAGGAAAAAAAGAAAAAATATACAAACATGGCGCACAATACGGTCAATATGTATTATTTTTCTATTCCACTATTTTTCAATATTACTCATATTTAAAATATCATATCTTATAATGAATTTATACTCATCTTTAAAAAATGATAAAGTATAAAAAGCTTATACAGTTTTCATGATAATTGAAGAAAAAGTCTCTTTTTTTTAATAAATTGGTAATTTTCAAAACTTTGAGGTCATTGAGCTATCTCTAAATATTTTTTTAATTTCTCTAAAACTTTGCCGATTATATTTTTTTATCAATAGGAACGGATTTTGAACTGGTGGCCTGGAGATTTCAACAAAATGAAAAATATATGTATGTACTAAATAAACAAAGCAAGAAAAACAGTTTTAATTTCAGAGTTATCAAGTCACTCACAATAAGTTATAAATTCAATTTAATAGGTACATTGAATTAAAAGGTATTCAATAATAAGTATATAGGGCAAGAAATAATTAAATGTTATGTGTTTTGTCAAATTGTAGATAAAAGTCAACTAGGATCAAATATTGTAGGTCACCAGGTCAGGCTAGATTATAGAATTCAAAAGATACAGGGATATTTACTCTAAAAATATCAACTTGAGCATAAACTTATGTCATTCATAACATTAATGTACTAATTTGGCTTGCAATCAATAGCAGATTTATCATGAAAATAACTCAATTAGGCTTAATAACATTTGAAAAAAGTATTAAATTTTATAGACTTCTTAAGTAGAACTTTAACAAATTTAATTTGTACTTAGATTAAATTCATTTTTCACAATATTTTAATGAACTAATTATTAGATTTATAATACTAGTGGTGCATCACAATAATGTATTTGTATAGTATAAGTAGTGTCAAACTATAATTTATTTCTTAATAGAAGACATAAATTCATTCATTAATCATGTACAGCTTATTTTAATATACTGCAATTTTTAATGAAAAATTTATTGTGCAAAAACATGTTTTATTATTCCTAGGAAATATTTAAAAAAAAATGGTATTGTCGTCCAAAGAGTACTTTTTCAACAACAGTTCTTTAGCAAAAAAAAAAATCCTGCACATGCATTTCATACGGCCTGCAAAAATGAATTAATAATAAAATACAAATAAATGCAGCAAATTTAGCCTAAATTGTATTTTATGGCAAGTTTTACATGAACTATTTAATAATCCTGGAGGGGGATAAACCAAATACTGCCAATTCTTTCTATTAGTGGTATATAATATTTTCCTTTTTTCATAACACGTATTTTCATACAACTAACTTTACCTACACGTTAAATTATTCACAAGTAAAATTACTTATACGACCGATTTCAATATTCCCTGGTAATATCCTTTAATTATATTTATTAAGGATGTGAGTCTGTTTTCTACAAAATGAATGTGTTCAAAAATACTCTCTAAAGAGTACTTGAATCAGATAATGAGGATTGCCACTATCAGTTTGGATAAAAACTTTAAAGCGGTAGCATAGAATTCAAGAGGAAACTACAGTTATATAATATCCAAAGATATATATTCCAACGTCAATGACAAAAAAAAAGCGTGTGATTTTTTGTGCAGACGTCTTTTTTGTGCTGTGTAAATTAAATTCGGATTTAGTGAGTTCAAGGCGTATTTTGGTCTTTTTATATGTGGAAAAAAAATTTTAAGTGCTAGAAGTCCCTTTTTTTGTCGTTACTTTTGAAATACAGTGTATTGGAGCTCCGTTTCTGAGAGTCGAAGATTGTCTCCTGAGAACCCTAGAAAAAGCGCAAGTCATTATTTTTGATTGTTCTTCTTCTCTTAGGGAGGGTGTAAATATTTTATTTTCATATATACATATTATATAACTTTTTCTATTTACTTACAAAGAAATAGTAGGAACTTTTAAAAAAATATGCCACTAAACCTCCCGATTATAATATGAGGATCTCATCGAGGATTGATGGAAGAGGAGAATAAAAGCATTCATAGAGATGCAGCGGTTCGGGTGAGCCTGGACAATAACTTTAAAGGGGAGACTTTTGTGCTCACAATCAAAAATACCAAAGGTTTATCCTTTAGAGGAGATAGTGTTAAACGCATTGATATATACGATATAGCAATGAAATATTGTTTTAATGAGCATGAAATTGCGGGAGCTAATCCTAGATTTAGTCTGGGTCAAGCTTATTTTTATACTAGATTCTCTATAGACGTTAGGGGTCGAATTGATGACTTAAAAAAACCAAATGTGATGAAAAGAAAAAATATGGACGGTTCAATCGAGGATGTCACTTTTAAAATAAAAGGATTTGACAATTTTAATAATAATAAAAAGAAGAAATAGGTTGTGACGCTTTTCAATACTTTCAAAAGAGTAAATGTGGTTGAATGGATGAAGCAATTTCGGTAAATTATAAATCACTATCTCAAAAAAAAAACAATTAATGACAAAGCAGAGGAAAATATAAATGTTATAGTGAGATTTGGCGTGACAGTGACTACATCGTGGAAATTGTAGCTGATCCTTCGTCTAAACATCAAATTTTACCAGTGCAAGGAAATTTAATTAAGCTGAACTTTTTTGGAGCGAAACTTCAATGTCAAAGATGCTTTAATTTTGGACATATGAAGCATTATTGCATGGAAAAACGCCTGAAAACTTTTGAATATGAAAGGGCTATCAAAAAATCCATACAAGAACGTTTTCATGAGAATTACAAATTGTCGAGAATAAGAAGGGTCAATTATTAAAAAACTAAAATGAAGATAATGTAAGTGGGTTAGTGAGACCCGAATGTAGAAGAAAAAGATGAAGGGAAGTCTTCCGGAGTAAACAATGATCTAGCAAATGATGATGTAGAACAAGTGCATATCGATTTTTCGGCTAAAGGAAACGGATGTTCCCTTTTAGAAAATGATAAGACGAATGATGGAGAAAGTAGAAAGCCTAAAAAACAATCCAAGCCTCATTTGGACGTCTATACAATTTTGGAAAATCGTACTTGTGCTTCCTCTGTGGAAAAAATTAGTAAACCGGATACAGATATTTCCCCTATCAGAGAGAAGAAACAGTAAAAAAGCTCTGAGTCTGGTGCTTCTTGATAGTTGGTGGACCACTCCTGGTATCCTTTTATTTATTTTTTACATTATTATAAAATGAAGTTATCAAACAAAAAAATACAGATCCAAATTGTTGACTTCTTTCCTAATAAAATTTCCAAGGAACAAAAATTGAATATGGTCATCAATAGAATAATTTCTTTAAATACAAGAGGGGGTAAAGATAGAAGATCACGGCATGCACTAATGAATCACTAGATGTAATTGGATCCCGACGTCGTTTGTCTTCAGGATATTAAATCAGAGATCTGTTGTTCTTGCTATAATAATTGTCCTATTTGCTCACTCACAATGAAAATTCCTAAATCAGGATGTGAATCAGGGAATTTTACAGGGGAAGAAATCCGGTAACTTCCATCAACTTCACGGAATTAGAGAAGTATTCTAAAAAGGGGTTTAAGAAATTTTAACAAATAATTAACTTAATTTTTAATTTGTTTTTTTGCTTTTATTTTTTTAGAGATGGATATCTAAAATATTTGTTCCAATTCTAGACCGGAACATTAAGTATAAACTATAATATTTATATATGTACTCTTTACGCAATTGCTCCGGTTTATTTATATATGTATGTTCTATATAATATATAAGCCAAATAAAGAATGTTCAAAAAAAAAAAAAAACGTCAATGACTTTTATCATGATTATATTTTTTACTGTCAAATTAAAATTAATGTTTTATTAGTGTGGTATCCAAAATTCTGCTTCTATGTCATCTTGGATCACACCCAAAAACTGTTGAAACCCCCTAATCTACATGATTATGTGATAATTTTTGTCTTGAATTACCTATATAAAAGAGATAAGGTTTTTTCAGATTCATCCTTGTAAGTACAAAAAAAGGACCTCTACTTTAGTAGTCTAATAAATTCTTCATTTTTGATAACAATGGTAAATTCATAGTTTGTCGTAAAGTGAAGACATAAATACCCCCTTATTTAAAATAAAAAATAGCCTCTTAAAAAAGTAAGATTACAAAAAATAATTTATTTGTTTATTAGTTGAAAATTGTTTTGTATATGTATATAAAAGCTATCAAGGTTATTTGATCATATATGAATTGTTGCTGTGTACGCCACAAAAACAGAAACTTCAGGATATAAAGGACATTTTTATTTTTTAGGCATAGGTTGAAAGTATTTGCGTGTTCGGCGATTTTTTTAATTGAAAAACATGGATCAAAAGAATTTGCATCTAATTTAAAAAAAAATGAATTTAAGTGCTCAAAAGTCTTGAAATGTTGATAGTGGCATACGGCCAAGCTGTTCTGATTAAAAAGATGTATACAAGTGTTACAACCACTTCCAAGTGTGCCAAAAAGAAGCCAATGATGAGCCTCACTCTGGGCACTCGTGGCTGAGGATATTGACATATCGGTTGGATCGCACCATAAAATGTTTTAGAACGTTTTTGGGTCAGTGAAGTTTGTTTCGAAACTGTTTAATTTTGACCTAAGGAATCGTCGCATGAGAATCACTCATGAACTGTTGACAAACGTCAATGATGATCCTAATTTGCCCTCAAGGGTCATAACTGGTAACGAATCATGGTTATGATTAGAAACCAAAGCCCAATTGTCCCAACGGAGATAACAAAAACTCACCAAATACGAAAAATACTGTTATTCCTCTCACAAACAAACTAAACATAGAATATATATAGCTGAAACAGTAAATATATATTTGTGGCGAGTGTACTAACATTTAAAAAAAAATTACACTGTCTGCAAAATTAAAAAAGTCATCTTACTTTTTGAACACCCCTTTTACATAATGTATATTTCCTTCTATAATAGCGACCAGGAATCGAGCACATTGATTTTAAAGGAATAACTTCTCTTGATAGTGTTCTCCACTATCCTATGCTGCTAATTTTTTTTAATTGTACAATTTGTTAAAATAAATTAGTTTTGTTTTTTAATATAATATATTTACTAAACATAACAGATTTTTGTATTAAAATAACAAATTGAGTAAAATAACATTCCTTCATAAAATATTTTATAAATTTCTATGAACATCTAATAATAACCTTTCTTCTAGAACGATAATTGTAATTAAATGAATTTAGCTTCTTGCCAATGTGTGTATTTGTTAGCTTGTCATTGTAAAACGATTTGACACGCAAATTTTGATAAAAATATTCAACCTTGCCAATAGGTATATTTTTAAGTTATGCCTTTTTTCAAAAGATGTTTTAGTTATAGTATCTCCCTTTGTATATATTTGTGATTGGTTTACGCTAAATGTTCTTAGAAAGATAATCATAAAAAATTTATCCGACAGTTTTGTGATAGTTTGATTGAGTATTGTTGATGAGGGTATCAAAGATAGACACCACTAAAGATAAAATATGGCATATGTTAACTTTTTTTTCGATAAAGGCAAAAATACAAACCAGGCGGCTGAAAATCTCAATACGTTATGTTCCTGATACTGTATAAGGCTATAACGGCCAATTCCTTTTGCGGTCATTTTGATGTCAAAGATTCAATATGCTCTGGAAAGGGAATTAAGTTATTGAAAATGTTTATATTTCTTTTCAACTATATTGAAGTAAAATATTATACCCAAATTCCAATTATATATAATAATTCTAGGACAATCTGAAAAAAAAGTTTATGTGTGGTTTCATTCTAGAGACGAGATTCAAAAAAAATTCTGGGAATACAGTCAGTTGCTATTATACGTTGGAGTTGTGAGGAACGTGCGTTTGCCATCAAAGATTAATATTCCCCAATTTATTATTATGAAAATTGGTTAATTTCTTCCATTTCTACTATACAAAAAGCAACTTTTTCAATTCATGTCAACACCTATCTGATAGGATTTACAAACCTATGTAAAACAAAAGTTTAACAGTATACATACTATTATTATTATGGCTGAACACGTTCGAAACGGACTGCAGTAGGATACCAAATATGGTAAACTATTGCGAGGGCACAAAAAGTTAAAGTTATTTTTACATGCACCCATACTGATTGAATGTTTTATTTGAACTGTAGGAATAAATGTTTTATTAAGAATAAAACTTATTCCATTTACAAAACTTGTTTATTCCTTTTTTCAGAAAGGAAATTATTTAACGCACCCTGTATAATGATAATTAATGAAAACAATCAAAGAAAAAAACAATATTACTCTGTAAAAGAACACCCATTAACTAAACAATCAAGAAATTATTAAAGCTAAGAGAATCAGAACAATATTTATCATAATTAAAATAAAATTCTAGTATACATATTTCCATTTATAATATACCAACAAAAGATTACCCGGAGTTATTGGCAATGTTCAATACAATTTGTGGAGCATTAGGATATTCTTAAATATTTATTTTTTATTAATGCATTATAAATAATATAGCGCATGTATATACTTAGAAATGTATTATAATTAATTTTATAAAAGTAACATACACATGCATGAAAAAATATATCTAGATGATAACTGGTTTATTTTTGAACATATTGCAAAAATTATATTAAAAAGTTTTGGAAATTAAAAATACTTTATTAACTTTCTGTTAATAACTCATTAATCTCCTTAAGCTCAAAAAAAATTGCTGTTTGCTTTGGGAGTAGTAAAATCTATCCTTATACAGCTCGCCTTGAAATCTTCAGCCCTTTTTAAGTCTGATCAGGTTAAAAAATGACGACAATGCAAAGTTTCCCCTTCTGATGCCCAACCATGTAGGAACCCATAAAAAACACACCCACTCACAAATTGTGTTATATTTATACAAATTATATAGTATTTTTGGCAAATCGTCCCCCCTTGAAATAATATCTATATAAACTTGATTGAGTGATTAAAGCTTGATATTCTTATTATCTAATAGAATTATCTGTGATAGAGGTTTAACTTTTAAATAATGTGTATACCTACATAGTTTTAGGTGACAGGAGGAGGACCGGGAAATAAAAATATCCCAAAACCAGCAATATTTAGGTATTTGTTTTGGTGAATTCGGTCAATATTTGGCCTAAGTGGAAACAATATGTAATTTAAATAAAACAGCATTATGAAATATCATTCCAAAATATAAATCAATCAAAAAGTGTATTTCGTAAAAAAAAAAAACTTATCATCACAAAAAGTTAAGTCATCGTTCAAAATATTTGGATAAAAAATTGTTCACCACTACAAAATGATCATCTACTACGTTTATGGGAATATTGTATAAAATATATTCAATACTTAAGTTAAAAGAATCGAGGTATATAAAAAGAAGTGACCACCGCATTCGATATTTTCCCTTAAAAATTAACATCTGTTTGAGTTACGTATTTCAATTTATTCAAAAATTCTGGATTTTAATTTTCTGTGTTATCTTTGATCATCACTTCTTGACATTTTATTTGAATTATATACCTCAATTTGCAAAAAGATATCGTGAGTTTGCGTTTTTAACATTTTGTGTGATATATAACATTCCCACAGAGTTGCACCAAAATCGCAAAATATATTTTTTAAACTCAAAATAAAAATAAACTGGTATGGGCACTTGGCAGGGTGCAAACTTCCATCTAGAATATTTTTCAATTTATTAAAATCTTATGGTCCATTTTGAAATTTTAAGATTTAATTGGAACCTGGACAGCACAAAATTTATTTTGAGTTATGTATCTCAATTTATTCAAAAGTTATTGTCAATTTTGTATTTGTAACATTTTGTGTGTTCTTGAACTCTTAAAATTTAATGACATCGAAGAAAAATAAAAAGGTGATTTAGGTATGCGGGACAAGGGCATGTCGTCAATTCAAGGCGGAGGACAGTTTTAGAAAAATGAGCTTATTTATTAAGGACAACATCATCATCCCACTTTTCATCATTATTGTAATTTCATTGTCTTTTCTAAAAGTGTACCAATGCCCATTTGTTTCATCTGTTTTAGCGGCTATAAAGGACACAACATTTCATTTATTCTTTTGGGAAGAAGGATTATGTTTAATTTATAAGTCAGAATTATTATTTATAGTGTCCCTAACAAATTCGAATTCCTAAGATTTTGTTTTATTTTCCTAATAGCTCTGGAGAGCTATTACTGCATATATGGTGCGTCAACATAGAAAAAATCTTGAAAAAAATGAAGAAAAGGACAAAGTCCCAATATATTTTTTTTTACTTCATATATAGTCGTGCATACTACCAAAAAAAATTACCAATTTAATTGAGTTATAGGCCTTGTATTCAAATTTGTCTTTTCATACATCATTGTATTTAAAATTTAAGTATTTAAAAATTTATCTGAGGGGTAATTCGTTCATATATAGAAGGCAAATAAACAATTGTATTTGTCTTCCAATCGAGAGCTCCAATCTTCTAATGATTCCAGACAAAGTCCTCACGTTTGTATTGCAACCATCAAATACAACTGCAATTAATAAATCCAAGCTTTCATGTTCTTCCATTACTGAAAGTATTTCTCTTGATTCATCTTCAGCTTTTCCACTTTTCGGTAAACATGGTCAGTGTATATATATGGTCAGGCTCTTAAAAAGTATTCTGCCAAGACAGGCTTTAAAATAATAAAATAAAACATGGTTTCATTAGTTTCGAACTTTGATCTTTTTTAACTTTTAATAAAAATTATATTTGAACAAATCCTGTCAGTATACCTTTGATAATAATAGCGACTTGTTCTTTTCTTTTTCAGCTCATAATTCATTTCTTGATCTTTGAACGGTTCTTGTTTCTGTTTCACACACTTCCATTAATTACTTTTGTTGAATCAATTCTTTAATCGAGGCTGATACATTGAATTTGTAAGGAACTGTCTTACGAGGATTTTTCATGTATTTTTCTGTCTTTCTTGTCTTATTTTTTGTCTATCAAGGGTGTTCTTCGAAGTAAGCAAATTCATGTCTTCCAGCAAAGAATTTTAAAGTGTTATCACTACTGTATCAGATAATCTGAATCTGTCTGCCATTATAGCAACATTGGGACAGCTTGATTGGTTTTGTTCTGATGTTCTAAAAATGTTTGTGTTTTCTTCATAATTCATATCATTGCTCTCATCCTCAGCATTAAAGGAGAATGTTGTGTCACTATTATCTGTTTGGTTGCAGTCCTGTCAATAAGTTATGTTTCTTCTGATTAATGTAGGCGTGCCACTCATTCAAGGGAATCTTTTTAGGGCAGCGACACTTTTTCCAAGGAATGTTTTTCTCATGGCAATGGCAAGAACATATATCAAACACGAACTTTTCCATTTTGGCACTTTCTCTGGTAGAACCATCCTTTGAAAATCGACTGACAGTAGAATCAAGACATCTTATTTTTCTAGTCACAATACATTTGTTTATTGTCAGGAGACTGAAGCTTTCCGAAACAGAAATGACCAGTTCCGCTGTTTGACTGTATGCATCAGAACTCATCCATTTTCTTGGATTAGACTCACATTAAGTTTTTGATTCACTTTTAACAAACCCTTAAACACATGTTTGGAGGACGGAAGAATGGCCGGATGCAGGTCTGTGGGTTTGGCCAAAAATAAAATGATCTGTTAAATTTTCTTGTATGTATGATTTGAATGAAAAATAACAGAGCACTTAAATCATCATAACATTCACTTATCCTAAAATATAATGAAAAGTGCATCAAACATAATAATTACCAGAAGTAGTGAAAAGTTAAAGGATAAATTAATATTACGTACTTCAGATATTTTTAAGTAAATCTCTTTATTTATTGATAAGACTGAAGTGGTGGGGGGGGCAATATTTCTCCATAGAACCCAGGGTAATAAAGTAACAAAAAATATATTATATAATTTTTTTATAGGAGTAATAACGTTTATTAATACTTATTTTAATTTTCTTTATGTAAAATATGTTTCGGCTTCATGACGAAGCATTTAAGTAAAAACTGGTTAAATAGGGGGGTCTAGAAAAATTTCATTTATGTGCAAGAGTTCCCTTTATAAATATGCAACTTTCCAGAAAGAGGAATGACATATTTCACTTTTCGATTCATAAGATACCCCCTAATGTGTATGAACTTAAAAACGATTGAATCATTATCCCAAAACAGTGACGAAATATCTAAATAGATTTGACCACTTATTTTTTTGTCAATCGGTATTTTTTATAAACACAATTAAGATACATATTTGTTTTTAGATATAATCATTCTCGTTACTTATATTAGGCTATAAAATAAGCATATATATTAATGTTCTACTTTTTATAAATGGGTCATTTTTATTTGTATGGTTGAACCCCGATTAAAAGAAACAAAATATGTCAAGCTATCAAATTTTACGTCGATACATGTGCTATGTTATTTAAATTAAGCTAAAAAATTTATTGGGTGGCTATTTATTGGTGCACATTGTCATATTTTATGTTTTTGTAAATAAGTTCTCATTTTAAATTAAAAAAGTATTTAGTACAAAGTTAACTTTACCATTTATTTGTTTGTTAATTTGTTAGTTAAATACAATAGATTATTTATGCAAAATAAGTACTTTTATGTATATATTTACATATGCTACATATGACGTGCATTAATTTCAGCGATTTTATTTTTAGCAAGTGTCTTCTCAGCAACATTTATCTGAGCAAATATATAGTTGGACAACCATCATTTGAGTAAAGTAAATTTCAGTAACTTTTTCGTATTTTTTTTCAAGATCTGACTCCACAGAGACCCATCAATCGAAGCGAATTAACGCCATCATACTGAATTAGTTTTTTTTAATTTTGTAGAAATTATATACAAATCCTGACATGAACCTCTGTTGCTCTTCCTAAACTTCTCTTATTTAATTTTAAACACCAGTTCTTTTTAACGTTCATAATTTTCTCTGGCCTATACCCATCCCCCTAAAACCCACTTCAATACAAATAAACACATATTGAGAGTATGTCCGGTAAATATGTCCCTATACCATATTAGGTGCATATTATGTTTCCTTACAACAACATACGCCCGTCTACTTTTAATCAGGAAAAAAAAAGTTGTGCACTTTTGTGTTTGGTTTATGGAGTTTAAATTGTAAAATAGACGGTTCCAGGATGTTAGGCTCCGGGCAGTTTCGCCCTGGGAAGTTTCACCTTGCAGAAGTTTCGCCCTTATACATATTATAGCATAAATGTATCTTTTACATATAATTTAACATTTAAAATTAGTCTCCCCCCCCCTCCAATTAAAGTTCTTTGTAATGCATTTTTGCATTCAGTCGTGTAATATGAGTGCATTAATGCAATTTGAATATATTTTGTAATAGAACAAATCAAACAGTTTCAATTTATTATAATAAAAAAAAAACAATTATTTCATATTAATTACTCAAATGCCTTAATTTCATAATTGATTACAAAGGACTTCAAGTTGAACTAAAGGAAGACCTTTAATTTTTTGTTGAAGATACATTTATGCTATAATATATGTATGAGGGCGAAACTTCTCAGTGCGAAACTGCACAGGGCATAACTCCATTCGTCCAAAAATTTAGAAAACTTGTCAAACAGGATGGTGAGTACCCATTGACAATAATTTCACAGAAGCCTTGGGTCCCAAAATTGGCCAAAATCGTCAAAAGTCCGGCTTTGTGGAGGAAAAAAACAGAAAGAAATTAGAGAAATCCCATCATATCAATGAATACCATCGCGGACATCATCCACGTAGTGTCCTGTTCAACAGCCAATCATATCATCTATGAAAATTTACTGTACCATTAGTATGCACATCCAAGGACTCCTGTAAGCAGGACAAGACACTGCGCTCATGCGTTTCTAATATGGGTATTTGTTTATTCGATATGGAATGTCTCTCTTAAAGTGTTTTGCTACAATATAAAGATTTTTAAAAGTATTTTGCAGGGAAAATCATCAAAATAATAAAAATGAGGCTATATATTTCTAATAGAAGTTATATTTTATTATTACTTTAATCATAATAAACATTAAAACATATAAAAAAGAAAAGGCACCATCAAAACGTACTAAGTTGGAGCAAGTCTACAAGTCAGTAGATTTTGATTGAAATTTAGCTTTTTTTCTATTAGCTTCTGAATTCTTAGCTGTCATTCTCTTTTTTTGTTAAAAATCGGATGTCATCATTCAGTTTAGCACATAAATTTTTAATATTGACATTAAACAAAGAGAATGAAATTCTTTTAAGAAAAGCTGACCAGGAGTGTCCTTCCTCCCACTTTACTCCCACAACGGTGATAATGTCAGAGTCTAAACTGTCCTGCATTTTGTCAATGAATGTGGCAACAAATGAATCTCTAAGATTTGGGGTGCCAAGTAAACTGTATTGCTCTTTAGGAGTAGCAGTAATGTAAGAGAACATGGAGTGAGCATAAACACAGAAGAGATAGAGAAGGTAAGAGGGAGTGGACAACCCCCCTCTGCTCATTATATCGATGAACTCTTTCAGGTCTACACGCTGATTGGTTAGTGTATCGAAGGTTATTGAGTTCGGAGGTGTGTCTCTGATGACCATTAACTCTTGGCATGATGTACAGGTTATATTCTTAAAAGAAAAACCAATATACTCGGCAACAAATTAGAGAGCTCTACTTACTCCCTTGGAAGCTTGTTCCTGGAGGTGATCTGGTTGCCAGTTAGTCAAAATGAGCTCAGCTTTTACCAGGTCTTCATCCAGCAGAGCCTTAATTCCTGAAAATTTAAAAGAGTAAAATATTGTAATGATATTTTAATAAGTAATACTTAAATAAAGAAGCTTACTTTTAACAAATATCTTATTTAGCTGAGAATTTAACAAGTGTTTTACTATTTTGCCATTCGATGAGGAAGTCGATAAAATCTCTCAAGAAAGAGAGGCCAAGTTTGTGATTTGAATATTTTCAAGCTGTTGGTTTAGTGAAGAGGAGAGCCATTTACTCACGAATGAATGAGAGCTTAAAGCTTCCATCAACTAAAAACAGTATTTTTATAATATTTGAAAAAATGAACCAATTATCTTGGATTTTTTTTTTCTCCATAACTTTTTGTTTTTGAAGAACAAAAAAAATATTGGTAGGTTTGTGTTTCTTTTACAACTCCAATAAATGCTAAATCTATTTTTTTCGCAAAATTAGAGCAATTTTTTTTTTTGCAATTTTCTTTGCGAATTTCGATTTGGGAATTTTTTGAAGTAAATAAAAAATGGATGAATGGATGCATATACATATGTTGATATGTTATTTGAAGTATATAACACATTATTTTTATTTAAATTTATATATTATATTTTATTTATTTTTATATTATATATTTATACTTTACTTTTATACTACAAGGGTTACAAGAAGCAATAGTAAGAGCTTTTTTTTTTTGTTTTTTAAGGGGGAGGGGGAGGAACTAATAAGACTTTGTAGATTACCTTACTTTTTTCTTTTGTTTTAAATGTCTAGCCATTTATTCTTCTAAACATAATATTGGAAACATATGAGGTGATAAAAATTTTGTAATACGGTTAAAAGCACTTAAGAAGAAAACATACATAAATAAAAACAATCAACATTAAACCGGTAGATTTGATAGGCAAGCTACCACGTGACTGAAGAGAAGAGAGGATCTCGACCCAGTTTTCATAAATAATTATCAAGCAACACCACAGTTCAAAACGGTTGAAGCACCCTTTCGTCAAAGAAATCATCAAGTCTTGATGTCTTTATTGTAGTGCCCATAGTCTCGATGAACTATAAAATGCAGATAACTTTTTTGAGGACTACGTCAGCCTTTATATGATACCGAGTCGTCGGTGGCATAGCCACAAGCCAATCTTCTTATTTAGTTATTTTCCACGTACGTCCCTAATTTTCTTTTCCACGATTTCCACTACAGGTATCACTCTACTGCATTAATAAAAAAGATGGAAGGATGACTCCGTGCGATCCTTGCAGAAAGAGCAAAGTCTCTCCGTTTAATTTTTTTTCGACTTGTTGGTGAAGACTGTTGACGTAGCGAGACAATACTGTTGCCATCCCTCTCTTGAATCGGTGAATGGACTTTCTCATGACCGATCTCCATCCCACTTTTTCGATATAATTTGATACTAGATACTTTCATTTTCACGAGCTCTTTTAAAACATATTGTATATTGAGAGCCTCTAATGCAATGTAAAATTGGGTGTGGGGACCCATACTTCCTTCTTTTTTTTTATATCATATGAATGTTGCATATAAATGATACGGTTGGTCGTAATAAAATTTGAAGAAGACAGGCATGGGAATGAGTTTATTTATCTTAAGGAGACAATTCCCGAATTCTTCATTAGAGTATTTTTACTTTTGAAGAGGTCATTAAAATTTACAGGCTCATTTTTTCCAAACCGTAGAAGAGCAGCCAACAAAAAGGGTTTCCAAGAAGACAAAAGCCCTTTCCAGTAAGAAGTATTACCTTACTTAACCAAATTGATATAGTGTGAAGAATCCAAGAAAATTGGAATTATCTGGATCTTTTTTTACAACAACGTAACATTCATATTATAATTATTATTATATAGAAGTATTTTTAGGATATTTTTTTTAATTTCCTCAATTGATTTCACCATTTTCAATGTGATTCCCTTTTTCTTTCTGAACCTGAGCAACGCGTGGTAATCCTCAGCTTGTTGTCCATAAAAATAACTTCGTCATTTGAATGCCTAGTGATTTTTTCAAATTTTTTTGTTTTTCTGTAACTAAGTTTTCCTTAAGAGATTTTAGAAGGATGTATTTATATGCGAAAATTATTCGACAAAAAAAATGCAGAATTTAATTGGCGACCATTTTTATTTCATAATAATTACTGTAATATTAATAAGTATTAAGAAATTGCGATTCTGCAAAGATATTAAAATTTCTGAGTTTTTCCATAATAAATCCTGCGTCAATTACAAAATTTGAACAAATTGCACTTAATTTAGTATTCTTGTATGACTCTAGATCTAATGCCACTAATTTTAGCTCTCTGTCATAATAATCGATAGAGTTTTTTGCCTTCAAGTAATTTAACAAATTTTAAATTATGAAAATGAATTGAAAATATCGTTTTTTATACTATAGTACAAATTTAAGCAATTGACTGATTTTCATAAATATCACTAATAAATCTTCCAAAACTAAATTACAAATAGGTTAATTCCATAAAATATTCGGTCAAATCTTTTTTTAGGGCAAATACAAGTTCCTCACGATTTCAACAAATGTTAGCGACTTGCTGTATTTAAAAAAATATATATGGAATATAACCAAGCTTATACCGTTACTACTTCAGCAGCTGGATTGCTATGCATTACATTATAAAAGAGAAAGTTATTCTTTCACACTCTGTATATATAAGGATAAATAGTTGCAAATTTGACAATTTTAACATTACATATATTTCACCATTGTGTTTTTGTATTCAATGACAATACTCATATCAGACAAATGTATAATTAAACATCTTATTTGGTGCATTTAATGCTTTATTCACGATAACATCAATTACTAAAGCGTTATTTCACTTATTTATAAATATTATTTTGTTTTTATATTTTAGATCTTATAGATGCTCCAATAAGAAAAAAAATATATTAGATGCGTATTGAAACATAACGACGTTCACTTGTTTTAAGACTTAAAAAATATATTTTTTTTCTCTCACATATGCATTGAATGCTGTGTTTTTTTATCTTATGATGCTTAGAATTATATATATCTGACTATTTAGCTTGATAACTATATATCTGATGTGTCAACATTAGAGGAGCTGATATAAAAAATGAAAAAATATAAAAAAAAATCTTCTTTCTTTTTCTAGTTATTTACTCTTTATGAAAAGATTATATGATTTGTCCTTCTTCCATCTCTTTTATACACGAATATTGGAACAAATGGATCTTGAATCTTTTCTTTATTAATATTTTGTATTTTCTAAATTACTCATACAAGTGAATTCAATATTATTGGAAAAGATTACTCTTCACTGTATTTAGAATAAGTAAATATGGAAAAGAAGATCTTATTTTGATGTAAATATTTAAAATAATTAAGGAGAATTATAAATCTTGGTAGATATGAGTATAATATCAAAAATGTATCTTAATATTTTATTTCTTATACTGATTCTACCTCATCCATCAGTTCACATTTGAGTTGTGCGGCGTACAAATTTCCAATAACAAATGTATTAGATTTCATGAATGGATAACATTGTCACTGTTGATTTATTGATAGCATCACTGTTTTCATCCATACCATTAGGTTTGAATTAAGTGGTCGGTGTAGTAATCAATTGTTTGCGATCCCTAAAATTAAAGAACGAAAATTTTACTTCTGAGATGAGAGTGTTTGAATTTTTGAAGTAATTAGAACAAAATGTTACTATTCTGTTCAGACCATGATCAAGAGAAGTGATATGCAACATTGTTAGGAAAAATTGTTTAATTTTCGACTATTTTTATACAATAAGATGCACCATCGATAATGAAAACCTTAGACCCTCCCTACATAAATCGGAGCCAAAAATGTCGTTGAGACTTTCAATATTTTGAGTACATATAATTTAATGTTGTTATATCAAGGATACATATTGTTAACTTTTCCCATCTCTTTATTGAGAGCATGCCCATTTTAGGACACACATGATCCATGACGGAATCATTTTCCTCAAATTTGAACATTTGGTAAGTCATTCGACCTTAATAAAAACTGAGTAATATGATATAGTAATATTGTAGCTATTCTTAGCTGTACAACATTGGTTGGGAAATTATGATTATGATAAAAATTCCTTCCTTGACTAAGACTAGAGTTTAGGATCGACGTCATAGTAATTCTTGTATATGTATTTACTACATTATTTTTTAGGACTATGTATCATTATTAAATTATTTACCAAGAGTTGAATAAAATAATGAATTATATCTTCTTCCCTTCTTCGTTCTCTTCTCTAATAAACCAAGTTATTGAGAAAAAAAATTTTAAAGCTATATTTTTAATGTTTCATATTATTCATTTTTACTAAAAAGTTTAACCTAATATATTTTTTAATATTTTTTGATTTAAATTGACTTATATATAAATTTTAAATTTTTATTTATTTATTCAGACAGTAAATGTATGTATTGTCATATTTTTAAAAGTGAATAAAGAATCATTTAAAAAAAATGTTGTTTTTATAGGGTATCATTTATGCTTTCATTAACAAAGTATTATTTGTTGGTATAAGTAAGGTTTCAAAAATTTTCATAGTACTTCTTACTCAATATTTAAGACCCTCGAACCTTTTTCGATTTTCCCACAAAAAATTCTAGGCTGATTTTATGTTGACTCAACTTAAGAAGGATAATATCTACAAAATTGACCCTGGATTGCATTTTTGTATTATTTTACTATCAAAAAAAAAAAATTCATATGAAACTATTGAAGTTGTAGCAAATTGTACCTAGAGGAGCAAAATTTTAAAGTCGCATTGAAATTGAGAAATTTTATTTGAAAACCCATATTGAGACTAAAAATCCAAATAGGTCAAAATAGTAACCTCAAATAGGATTAATATTGAAATTGGATAATTTGGATATGACATTTATTTAACAAAATCCTCTGGAAATAGTGATTAGCACATTTCTTATTCGATATGTAAGCTTTCAACTATAATAATAGTCTCAATAGGAGGCTTAAATTCCTAGCAGACCTAGAATATGTAGGCAGACTCAAGCTTGGTACGCTCCTTTTTCATGGAAGCTTCTTGAGACTGGACACTCAGGTGAGTTGTAGCACAAACCCTCACTTCCATAGGCGTCTGGATGTAGTAGTCCAAGGGGTTCTCTTTTGGAGAGAAGGGCGACCAAATGTCGATGTTTCTCTTAAATAAAATAACATGAATTTGTTATTATATAAATACTACTACAAGGTTTGGGTCGCACTTTGTAGGTTTCTTGTATAGTATGACTTTTGTACACTTATAAAGTAATATATATCAAACATGGTTCTTAAAAAACAATAGGTATAAATCAAAGTGAAAATTGTCCCCCAAGATTTTATTATAAATCTTTTATTTTAAATTTGAGAAATGCATACGATTTATTACTAAGAATAGCATCAAATATATGTAAGTTTATAAATAAGAAACATAAATTAATTCCCTTTGATCAACAATATATCACTTTTCAATTAAAAGACAACTTTTGTATGTGAATAAATATATACTTTGATATTTTTGTTTGTGACGGACATAACAATGAAATAAATTTTTAAAGTATTTATTACTCTTTCCTGAGTTTATTCATATGCATGAATCTTATTTCGTTTATTCATTTCAACTATATGATTTTTATTCAATACCCCTTCATATTTTCATTCAATATCACTAAATATTTCTATACAATATAAAATAATTAGATATAAGGAAATTCACAAATATGGCATAACAGATTTTTATTCATACAATCGAATCAATATAAAGTATTAACTTTTGAAAAATGGTTTTTTAATTGAAAATTACCAATATCAAATATTAAAAAATTGTTATCATGTCCAAAGATTAACAAAGACGAAAAATTACAGCCTTGCTTGCCGCCAGAATGTTCTTAAAGTAAATTTCGCGGCGAAATATGGCAGGAAAACAACCTTCTACCGTGTCATGGTGCGCCTGGATAAGGTTTATGATCTCAGACAGACCCTCAGGAGTGTTTGTCTAAGAAAATCGACTACCGAAGTTATAGTCAAAGCCTTTAAAGAGCAGTCACATCTCTCCATGACATCCACTTGTTTAATACCTATCAAGGAGGTTGTTGGTGTCTCTTTACGAACCCAAAAACTACCATTACTTACAGAAAAGATAGTAAAAAGTTATTTAACTTTTCTTATTAGTTTCAAAACGCAACCCAGTCTATAAATATATATACGTAAATTAAATATTGGAATAATTATTTAAAGTGTTTTGCATGCTTTTCTTCAAACATGACTGAAAATTCAATATATTTTTTTAGTATGAAAGTAAATAAAACAAATATGCTTTCCATGACTTAGTAACAATAACATCAAACGACTTCCTAATTTAGGTTTTAGATAATAGCAGAGAAATATAACAAAGTATTGAATGTAGTATTTGAAAGCTCAATATGGATATTTCTTTATATTTCTTGATCGTAGTGTAGGCTCTTTCCTTTAAAATAGCTTTAATGTAAAATATTTTACAATTACCAGACAAGTCGTTGGGTAAAAGATACTGGACAATCTTACAAATAAGTAAAATGAAACGGGTGGCCTCAATTCTAAAAAGTTGAAATAACTATGCATGAGCGCATTTTGTTCCTCCAACATCATCTAGCTTTTCGTGGATTTATTAACTCATTCAGACAATAATTTTAATATTTAGGTAAGTAAAACTAAAGTTCTTTTAGAACAATATTTGTCTATATCTTTTGGAGATTCAAATATCCCTAGTTCATTGTCACATGTTCGCCATAAAGTTATTTCATGATTACGGGAATCAATTTCAATTTGTGATGAAATGTACTACGTCTCAGTAGTTACAAAATATATTTTAGATAAAAAAAATAATATAAAATAAAAAATAACTAGCATTGATAATTTTGACAGATTTATAAGTATAAGTCTTTGTTTGACTTGGAGTATAATTGAGTAGTGACCTTGGAGTAATGCCTGTTTATATGATTGCTAGATACGTAGTGAGGTTAGTCCTTATTTCTTTCATCACATAGCTGCTCACAGATACTTTAATAAAATTTCATAACAGTTAAGGATGTTTTTCTCCCAAACATTGTTCAAATTAATAAAGAGTAAAACTTAAATGAAATGTTTGGGTAGGACCTTTATATAAAAAAAAATCCTTTTGAAATATTGCTTATCGCATTTCTTATTCAATATGTAAGCCTTCACTATAATAATGGCCTCAATAGGAGGCTTAAATTCCTAGCAATTCTAGACTATGTAGGCAGACTCGAGTTTGGTCCACTCCTTCTTTATGGAAGTCTCTAGAAACTGGACACTCAGATGAGTAGTAGCACATACCCTCACTTCCAGACGCGTTTAGATGTAGTAGTCCAAGGGGTTCTCATTTGGAGAGGAGGGCGGCAACATGTTGATGTCCTATTAGTCTCCATCTTTATTCCTAATTGCTGTTAGGTGTCTTCAATAAGAAAAAATAAGAAAAATAGAAAGGAAGCCTATTTATTATGTTGATAAGATCTATAACACTCTTTCATGCAGATGATCTCAAAAAAATATCATGTAGGGTTCTGTTGAGATCTGAACAAGTTTGAACATAAAAATATCTCTCATTCTGTAGAGGTTTAATAAAAAAATGCGGAGTTAAAGTTAATCTAGAAAAAACAGTGGTCCTCACGTCTGGAGAGTTAACTCTTAAGGAAAATTTTCTCAACTCAAGTTCTCAACTTTATTTTGCCCCTTGGTGTCAACATTGACTCATACAAACACGAGGGAGCTATAAAAATGAAATTGTCATTTATTTTGAAAAAAAAAACAAAAAAAACTGGGAAAGTTAAGAAACTTATATTTATCACTTTGCCTGATTATTATACTTAAAATTATTGTCTGCAACTCTATTTTGATCCCAGAGGTAATACATACATCTCATGAGTTATACTCCTTCCAGAGAAGATAAATGAAAAAAAAGAAAGAACATGAGGTTTCTAGGTTGGCCTTCAGTTGGGTAATTTTTGTCCATCAAGCTACCGAAAGCTTGGATTCTCAGTACATAAGAAATTTTGGTTCTGGTCAGAAGTGTGAGAGCTGATGCCAACTTGTCACAACGTCCAGGCATTTCCATGACGAGCCTACGCCAACACTTTATCATTCAGATACTTGAAATAAGTATCATTATTAAGCCTCTCATTTCACTTAAAAAAAATTAAGTCACACTTCTATTCATTATATCAAAAAACAGCAAGCACCTGAAAATTGCCAAAATAGCGCTCCTTACTGAGATGGACAACATCATCATCCTTAGCACCCCAAAAACAAGATGACAATATTTTTCTATTTGTGAATATCTTCTTTACCGCTCTGATTGGAAAGTGTAAACTTAGTTCGAATCCAAAAATAGAATTATTATTTTTTATTTAATATAAAAACTTCTAATAACCAAAAATGATATCCTGGAGAGCCTCTGGTACTGACTTACTTATTTATAGTACAAATTTTAATTAATTTCTCCTTAGTGTGCTTTTTGGCAATGTGTATCTTGACACACTTGTTCGATGTTCATCCTAGGGAAAAAATAACACCCACAATCAATACTATACTTTCAAACAACGTATTAAGCAATTATTCTTAAAAACATTGGCTTGCCCCCAAAATACGAGCAATATATTTGCAATACCAGTCCAAGATGAAAAAGTAGACGAACAAGCTTTAACTGAACTTCCGATTTTAAATAATGTGTATGGTGCCACTCAAAATGTTAACAGTGATTAAATCAATCAAGATAAAAATGCAACTTTGAGATGGATCTAGGATTTAGGAATTCTTTAAATTGTTATAACAAAAAGAAGATGACTTGGTTCATACAGAATTTCTATGAATTTCTAGATTTTGATGTGATGGATATATCTATTATTAAATTAGGAATACTGGTATACGAACAAACTCACGTTATTTTATAGATGGGCCCCGCAAAAGCACTGATAGAATTTACAAAATCAAATGAAATTGTGAAAAAGTTTGAAAGGTCAGAGCTGATTGTAGTGTATGTTCAAAATTCAAGTAACAAAAGGTTCAATATAGTTATAGCCGGTTTTAAAAAACTCTGGAGTTTCAATGCACAATAATGTTTGAGATACCGGATTAACCCATTTTTTTAATTTTTCAAGTTTAAGTTTGTAGCACATCAATTATGTTTCATTCTGTAAAATGTAAGCAGTCTTGCAATATATAAAATTGAACTAGTTTCTGTGCTTTGACAGAATAAAAATACTTGTTAAGATACTTTGAAAAAATAAACATAATAAATTTATCTTTGGTCGAAAAAAATTTAAAAAATAAATTACGGAGTAATGTCAATATATATAAGTCCCATATTGTTTTTCAATTTTAATAATACTTTTTGAAATGTTTTACGTGAGTAGTTTTTTAATGTTTTTATAATAGTTAATATCTGCATGAATAAATATCTTTAACAATATAGAGGAGCACGTAAAGTATATTATTATAGATAATAAGACCATTCCTTTGCCGATCATGAGGAATCCAACCAGACTTGTAGTATTCGAGTCTGGCCATGAGTCATTTTTTGTGAGGACTCAGACTTGAGTGGAACTAGTTTCAAATACACCCCTAGATGCAATTTCATCAATCTTCAATTCTTTATCACAAGATCCTACCTACGACAATGTCATCAAGAGGAGTCTTAGAGAAGCTTATACATTGACGCCTGAAGATTTTAAATTGATTCAAAAGTAGAGATCACTACTTAATCGGATAAATTTTTTGAAATAATATGATCTAAAATGTATTATCAAAATCGGTCCTTTCGTTTTAAACTAAATAAGAATTGAAAGTAATCAAAGATTAAATATGATATAACAAAGTTTCTAAAACTTAATTCAAAATGAACTAATTATATAAGAAAAATTTATAAAAACGGGGATAAATCTATAGAAATCCAAAGTCTACACTGATCAATAGTTGAGCTTTGATATGGGTAAAAATACTTTAGAATGCTTATGTTGTGCTTTAAGAAACCATAAGGCTACTTCCAGTTAAGAATGCTATATTTCTCTTCGATAAAAAGTACCCAAACCTGATTATAGTTTCTTATTAATTATGTACATGGGGTAAAATAAGAAAATATAATCCGATAATACAAAATAATTTATAGAAAAGTTTGCGAAGTGATAAACTCATAATTATATTTTATGTATGTATTTTATGTTGGTTGGTATATAGAAAACCATAAAGAAATAAATTTAAAAAATATTGTTTTATACTATCAAATTATAGTATTATGGTTATATGACACATGGGCTCAAATAAAGCCCGTTATTTTTCTCCAAAATTGGTTTTATTCATCAATATAATCCACATTATTTGCAATACAATTCTTATGAGGAGTTCTTAATTAAATCTTTAAATACAAATTAGAAAATTTGAATGGTTGACAGACATCGATTAATAAATCAATCCAGAACACTTGCTTTATTTTATTATAATAATGTTTCTTTTATATATGAAAGAAATCCACAACTAATATTTAATTATATCATTTCGTGAACAAGTCTCATGAATAAATATTTTTATAACTATTACTTTAATAAATATTTTTATTAGCAATAATTTAATTTACATATATTTCTAATTTATAAAATATAGTTTAAGTAAAGAAGAAGATGGAAAAACTTACTTTTTTTTAGTTCTGATTTCTGTAATTATATGGGCATAAATGACTTTTTTTTCCTTTTAAAAATTTTCACATTTAAAAATAATAAAATGAAGTTCCTCATTCCAAATGAACCTATTTAAAAAAAGTAAGAGTATAAATTTTTCTGAAAAGTCTTTATGAAGAAAGTATTTCTCTAATTTCTTCAAAAAGGCCAAGTTTGTACTGTTTTTTTTTTTCTGATAAATTGTGTTTATATTTCAGTACGTGACTTTTTTTTTGGAATGATATATATCTCTATCTTTAAAATGACCTCTTTAAAAAAATCAATCATTTTTATAGTCTTTTTAATAACAACCTTTTCCTATTCCAAAAATTTACATTTTTACAAAATTTTATCCAACGTAGGGTGGCCAGTCAAGAACCAACCATAAATATGAGTTTTCTATTTGAAGAAGATATTTTAAAATCCTGGATAATAAAGAAATGCCTAGTTCAATGTAATATAGGGCGTGATATCATAATTTAATAGTTCCATAATATAAGTTTTATCATTCAGAAAAATTACATACGGCACACATTTAAAATTTTGCTTTATACAGTTTTAAAAACAGTTACAAATAGGTAAAAATTATTTAAAAAAATAAAATAAATGAATTAAATAATCTTAACTTTAGTGTTTTAAAACCAGGTAAGTTTTTCATTTCTCTTAAAATAAGTTAATTTTTAGTTTATAAGTTTGAGAATGATAGTTATTATATGCCAAAAAATTATCAGCATATCTTAACTTCATAATTTTGGATGATTAGTTCATTAAATAATAAGTTATTAGCAAATGCATTATGGTAATAAAAATATTCGTTTTTCCAAAAAAAAAAAAAAGTGGTTTCAATTACTCTACACAAATTTACATTTTTTGTATGATATTGGATCTGATGCATTTAGTTCTAGCTTTTTAGCATATTTATTTATTGAGTTATACGTCTTTAAATAATGTAACGAGTTTCACATTATACAAATAAATTCAAAAATTGCTTTTGTACAAAAAATTTAAACTATACTTATTTTTAACAGCAAACGCATGTTCCAAACTAGTCCAACAGATGATAGCAACTGACTGCAACTCTAAACAAAATTAAGAATTTTAGTATCTAGAAATGAAATCACTCCTACCTTGCTTCTAATATTACAGCTTGACTGTTACACATTATCAAAAAAGGAGATTATGCTATCGCAAACCTGCACTCGTAGATATTTTTATCTGACATAGAGTCTGATTTTAAATTTCAAAAACAAATTGACATTTTACAAGCCCATTTGGATTTTCTGATGATGAATCAATTGCTACTATATCAAGTTATCAAAGTTTCCCTTTTTTTTTTAAAAGTTCAAAGGCTTTGGTTGCCCCAAACTGTGTTTTTTTCCCCTGGCATATATTCTTAATTAATAATTAACTACTATTAATGTGTTGAAAATTCAATAATGGTGCTTGACTTCATAGATAGGTATAATTACAATATTTTTTTGATGTACAATAATGTATCTTTTTCTATGATGCAAACACTTTAATCTTTTATTTGTTACAGGGGAAAACTTGAAAAATTGATATTCATCTTATTTATATTAAATTATATATTTTTACCAAAAACTTTCATAAAATAAATAGTTAATCATTTTACAAGGGACACATATTATAGTTATTGACAAAGATGCAATAGACAAAATTCAAAAGTTTTGAAAAAAATAATTCCTCTAAATTAATGTGTTTTCATTTGTTGAATAGTAGAAAGTTGAGAATTTACATTGGAGTAATTTCATTCTACAGAATATATAGATACAAAATCGGGTTGTGTGCATTCCCTTCACCTCATAGCTACTTGCAACTATTTTAATGAAACGTAATTATATTTAAGCTACTCTCCTCCAAAATACTCTACAGATTATGGGTGTATTTAAGTTAATTTTCAGTTTCTTTTTTTAAACATACCGAAGGATATTATTATTATAATCCATAAACATAACTATGGAGATTTGAAATTTATAATATGCCACAAAATACTTAGAAGAGCAATACAAAAGTCCAAATAATAGAATATTTCGACCATCAAAAGAATTTAAATATATTTTCTTATCTTCACCAAAAGTACTGTAAATTCTGTTTTCATAAATATATGTACATTTTATTTTTCAGTTGCAACTTGTAAAATTATGTGTACAAGTTATAACTTGTACACAACGTATTTGTTATCTTGTGATATTTGGAATATCGGTATTACTAGTGATACAGGAGTTACTGACACTTTTAGAAATGTACAATACAAAACTGATATTTAAACCAGTGAAATTGACCGGGCCGATGATATAATTTCACAATTTCTCTTAGCCCCACCATCCCAAAATAAATAAGATTAAATTCAACTTTTCAAGAAAAAATTATCAAATTTCTAACTTGGCTCCTAAAAACTACATTTGATTTTTGCAATTTTTAGTCGAAAAAGCATTTGAAATTATCCAACATATGAATATCTATATTTTTACTGGAACTGATAGAAATTTTTTGGTTCCAAGACAATCCTCATAATAATGAATACTATGTTTTGATTAAAAGTCAAAAATGGATTCTCTATATATTTGCAATTTACATAGTTTTATTAATATAAATATCTAACCTATTATTTATTTGTTAAAACGTCATATATTATTTGTATTTTATGAAAGTTTATTAAGAATATACAAACCAATATTTGTATTTTTAGTTCATCATATTACCTACTAACAAAGACCATTATTATTTTGAAGGAAAAAATAATTAAAGATAACATTAAATCATTGCTAAATTTAGTAATACCAAGTATGTACTTTAAAAGCTTGTCAAATACAAGAGAATTTAAATGAGAAAGTACACATATGCTATCTCTATTAAGTATTTTATTTATATAGAAAATATGCAAATTGAAGTATTAAGAACTTATAGTATTTTCTCTACTATATTTTAAAGTCTACTATCAAATTTTGTTAAAAATCTTATAGTCAGTATTCTACCACCAATGTATGGTATTATTTCCATCTTTTATATCAAATAAGATTCCATATTGGATTATATTTTGTATAAAAGAAGTATCTATAAAACAAATTAGGCATAGGTTTAATTTACTTTTACAATTTCGATTTCTTTATTTAAGTTTTTACTATAAAAATGTACCAAACATCACCAGTTCTTAATATCTATATATTTTTAAACTGTCGATTCGCCTTCCTTTGCTTCTTATTAATGTTCTAAATATTTACTTATCGAACTTGAACTAAATTTTTTTCATCTACAATTACATTTACTATAAAATAGAAAATACATCATACAAAAATAATAACGTAATTGGCTGCAATCGTATAACTATTACTCAGATGAATGTTTACTTTGTGGTCACAGAAGTGGTTTCGGTACCTGTTGGTGATATCCTCAATATCAATTCGAATAAAGGGAATTGTGAATGTTTTTTTATTTAAAGGAGCTGTGTAATCTTCATTTGACTAATTCATTATTGTGATCGAGTAAAACCCATAATATCTATCGTGATGTGTCTTATAGCCCATATATTTGGAATAAGTCTCAAGGTGTCAGATTGGCTCATTTTTTTACAATGGGAGGAGAAAATGGTTATCGACACTTTTTATCAGCAAATTATTCTTATATACTCTTTGAAGGGGCAGCAAATTATGCTTACAGTAGTCAAAATTAATTGTCACATTAAAGAAATGAGAAACTGACGCTTATTTAGTTAGGACTTGTCATTATTAGAAGAAAAAAAAAGAATAAAGTAATTCCATTAATCCAGTTAAGAGCTGCAAAAAAATCAAGAAATCTTTATCTTCAATGGAATCTAAAATTTGTAAGAGAAGGACATGCAAATAAAAAAGTATATTTTTTTCTTCTAAGATATACTTTAAAATTTATTGATAAATTGTATTCTAAAAAAACATGCTTAGTCAGGAATTCCACTAAACATCCCTACATTTCCCTACGAATAAATTACGTCATAAATGTGTTAATTTGTTAACAAAACATATAACAAAAAAATGATTTTTTTAAAAGAATTACTGATTGATAAATAGGAGTCTATCTTAATCGGGAGTCATCCTCCTCTGCCATATCCACACAAGACCAGTTTTAAGGGGTGTGCCTCAAAATATTCTATAAATATACAAAAAAAGAAAAAAAAGACCATACAAACTAAGAAAAGACCATACAAACTAAAAAGACCTTCTGTCTTGAATAAATTCATTTTTATAAAAAATTCTTTGATAACTATTATTTATAGAGATTAAGAAGGAAGGCCGCTCGAAAAAAAAAACTTTTAAAAAAGTTCAGTATTTTATTTCCTAAAAAAACAAAACTTCAGATTAGAAAAAAGAAAAAAAAAGGTACCGCACACGTATGTTTTCCCTATGACCCATTTCCTCTAAGACTATCCAACATGTAACCAAGGCCGGCTTTTAAAAAAAATATTTTTTCTATCCCATTTATTTTTGTCAGGAAAATATTTATATTTGGAGCGGGGTTTCAAACAGTTAATGTTTATTGAATCAAAATATTTTTATATTTTATGATGATCTTTTTTTAGAGAAAATCAATAATTTTTCTATGTTTTTGTAGGCCTTTTTAATTCAAAGATAAAACTTTTAAGAAAACATTTTTACTATTACAAATATATAGATATAAATATTTTAATTAAATCTGTATAATATATATGAAATAAACTTAATAATGATAATGAGTAAAAATAATAACATAAAAATCTTCTTTTTTTTTTTGTTGTAGTTTAATTTGTATTATTGTCTAAATACATATTTGTTGTTTATGCTCTGGTTTGAGCAAACGCAGCACCCATTTGGAAAAAATCTTTTCCTACCCAAATGTTTGTGATGGTATAAGGACTTTGATAACATCAGAGTGTCAGCTATCTCTTGCAACTTCACCTTACGATTGTTCATTTTGATTTTCAGGGTTTTTGAATGTTTTCCAGAATAAACGCTCATTTGGCCTACCAGAACGTTCAGCATCATCGGTGTCCGTACGACCAAGTCTTAAATAGGCAAACCATCGTTTGATGGTTTTTTTCGATGGGGAATAGTCCGGATAACATTTTTCAAGCCAAACTAGTCTTATTAATTATCCTATACCTATAATAATTTATGATACCTTAGCAAACAGATGGAAAAAAAATTCCACCCCTCCATTTTTATTTGTTCAAATATGAACTAAAACATATCGAATGGTCGGAAGACCATATCCTAATTTCATATATCAGCAAAGATATTTAGTTTTCCCTATATTGCAAAGACTGTAGACAAATACACAACAATATCAAATACGCTGTTTTTCACTGTCCAGTTCTGAAAATTTTTCAAAAAATTTTATAATACTTTAATCCTAACAGATTGAAGATTTTTATCCCTGTTATCGTGAAGGTTTTTTTTTTTGTTTTTGCTACTCCCACAAACAAAAACAGAGTTCAGATAGGGGTTTGGGGAATAGTGCAGCTTTCAGGAATTGTAAAGCAGAATTTAAAAAAAAAACACACCAATGACATTACGAGGGATCGCTTTTACTTTCTTTAAGGACCTACAAGTGGGACTGGACTAGACCTCAGTCATTGGTTCTAATTAAGGATCGACACGACACTACTCTTGAATTATTTTTGAATGTTTTTATTATGATATATCTATATTGATAGTTTAATACAAGCCAAATTAAAAAAAAAGATTGAGAGCTGACAACAAAATACAATGCCTTTTGTTATCTTTGTGAGATAAGCCCGTATTGAATTCTAATAGAAAAAAGATCTATTATTTAAGAAGTGTTATTAAAAATTTGTTGCTCATGTTAGATGTCGGAGACTAGTAAATACAGTCCCTGCATAGTTGAAGGATTTTCACAATCTACTTATGCAATAAATGTATATTTAATGGACATATAAAGCAAAGGAGGAGTAATAAATCAAGCTTAAGGAAGTGAATAACTACGCTGAAGGAGGTTTCTTTTTATATTTGTACATTATATACATATTATCTTCTATTCAGTTTTGGTTTTTTTACCTTTATGCAAATGACTTATTTGTATTTGAATCCAAAAAGAACAAAAAATGTACACAAATTACTCAACTTTGAATGATTTATACTTTTCCATAGAGCCAAAATAATTAATAGATATGCAACCTACGTATGTAAATCTTAACTAAATATGTCAGTATTATTAATTTACCCGGATCTAATATTAATTGTATTTCTCATCAGTATAACATTAAATAATAATTTATATATAGTAGTGGCGATATTGTACTGGTTTCAAACCCTGTTCCAATTTACATTTGCATTATTGCCGTGCGTCAACGGAAGACGAAACAGAGAAGAAAAAAATCTTAATATATTTGTTTACTTTATATATACAGGGTGCGACCTTTATTTTACAACCAATATGATAAGTTGCTCGTTCCGTGGCTTGAAAGAAAAAAGTTATTTCATTTATTTTACAAATGTCCGAAAGTAAGCCACGTATGACTGTAGTACTCTTACAGGTTTTCTTGCAAACATCGATTTCCAAATCTGATTGGTTGGCAATGTCATCCATCCCCTTCCTACAAAAACTGCGACACAATCAACCTAAGTATTTCAAAAGTCTTATTAATTCTCTACTCCACACATTCAAATAAAATCAAGATTCCTACAGGCCTCGATAGTTGGCCCAAAGAAAAACTTCATCTTTAGGAGAAGTTCGGGGTAAAAGGAAACCCTATTTTTTCTACGGATATACTCAATAATCAACATGCTGCATAGTCTTCGCTCCTAATGAGGGCGGAACTAGCTTTTATGTATTATCTACAACTAATGAAGTCCCCATTATATTGTATAGTGTTTTTGTTTTTTTTTAAACCAATGTTGAGTCGTGTGTTTTAAGCTATTTTTTTTTTGTTATGTTCGAGAATATGTCATTTCATAAGTGTTGAAATAAATTATTGTTGATTGGAAATGAATATAAAGATAAAGGATTCTTACAAAAAATTGTCAGTATATTAAATTAGAAATATAGAAATTTCCTAAAAAATAACTATTTTAGATAAATACAAAAACTTTCAAAAGCTTAAAAGCATTCTTTTATTGTACTTATTATTACTTATAAAAAATGACAAATGAATAGTTATTGTATCGCATAGAGCGCGTACTTTTAAAAAAAAAAATCCTACTTTCTCATCACAATATAGAAATAATTGTTATTTTTAAAAGCAAATCCAAATAAAGTTTTTTTCTTTTTTTGTTCTTTATGTATAATATAATATAAATCTTTTTAGAAAACTTTTTTAAAAGTAAAAAAATGCATATCGTCTGGTCATTAAACGAGTTGCACATATTATAAATATTAATGAAATATATAAGATTATTAGAGGTTTTATTAGTATAATCTCTAATTCTTTTTAGAGACACTACGAGGAATACAATTGAGCCTCAATAGGGAAATTTACTCTGCTAGATGGATAGCTGATATCTTGAAAATATCAGAAAGTAGTGATTTTTACATTTTAATTTGGAAGTGGATGCTGTGTTTCCTATCACCGGACGAGAAACAATAACTCATTGACGATTAAGGTCGTTATTTGGAGGTGTTCAAGCGATATAAAATGATTTTGTACGGTGATAGGTGGCAATTGATGAAACATGGATTCACCACTACACACCTGAATTAAGGCCATCGTCAGCTAAGTTGACAGCATTCGGTGAGAGTATTTTACATAACTGGAGTCTCTAAAACTAGAATGAAATTTTAACACGTACTGTTTAAAGGTTAGGAGTAACGGGAAATTACGTGGGTCTGTCAACAATGTTGCAATAAATGTATTGGACTAAAAAAAATATTGTTCTTTTAATTGAGTCAGGACTTTTATGCCACCCTAATTAGAAGCTAGTTTAATTCACGACCGAATTACTCAAGTTATGATAGAATATTTATAGGTCAAGGTGAAGTCAATACGGCTTTGAAAAAAAAATAAGTAGTCATTGGGCTACTATGAGTAGATCCAGGAACTCAATTCTGTACCAATATTACCTCTCCTCCGGTTTGATAAACTTATTAATTAAAATTGTCACTATAATAGTTTAGATGAAGTTTTTAAATCAAGTGGGTTTACATTGCTAGGAGGAATAGAATGGCGAGACGTAGTATCAGATGTGGCTAATTTTCTGACACTCAAAAGAGTCCAAACTCATCCTCATAGCTGTCCCCATTGACGGGATGTCCAGTATTTTGCGTTTTCTGGGAGAAAAAATGATGATTTAGCGTCTTTGGATCTCAGTCTCCAGGAGAAAAGGCCCAATTAATATTAAGAATGTTAAGATTTGTGATAAGTATAATGCATCCAATGATTTTGAACAGAATCTCCAGGCTGAGCTTCTTTACTTAAAGGCCAGGAAGAAATATAAAAGTGATGCAGTCCCCTCACTCCATATTCCCTTTGCTTCTCCTAGTTCAGATGAATCCAAATTATCCACAGACATTCGTAAGGAAACTTATGAAAGAAAAGAGCTTGTTAGACAACCATTCGAAGCAAGTAGGTCCAGGAAACCAGAATGGAATAGGAAACAGAGTGTACTGATAAAGAAAGGTTCATGGAAATTTTTAGCCGGATCACTGAGTCCCAAGAAAAGTACTCAGATTCACGTTTACAAATTCGAAAAAGTAGTCCAGTGAGAGGAATTAAATGAGCCTTTTTTTGGGAGTGTAAATGCAAGAAATTTCAAAAAGAACTTTCTTTGACCAAAAGGAAATTATTTCAGTACAAAACCAAATGCAAGTTAATAAACTAAAAGAAGTTTAAACAAAATGTAATAAGGTCCACCCTAGAAAAGATCCAGTACAAAATCCATGATATTTGAATTATAGATCCCTTAAAGAATTTCAATCGAGGATACTGAAAAGAAAATATAACTACTACATTCACCTTACAAAGTATTAGTTATAGAGCCTTTGAATAAATACGTTCCAGAAAACTTCTGCAATTGCCCAGTCACCAGACTCAATAAATCTTTCTACAAGATTTTGAGTTGAAACTGGCTTCCTCGAAAATAGCATCAAAATTCTCTCTGAAAAAATGAGTATTTCAATTGAATATCAAGAGCTTATGGCAGTTCCTTGTTTTGATAAGATGGAAGTTAAAGGATGTTTGAAATTTCATCTAAAGTTTGCAAACTTTTTGAAGTTTGGAAAAAAATGTAGTTTGCAATGGTGAGACGGCTTTTTCATGCGTAGAAGCAACCAATATATGTGAAATTAGACACAAATGTTAAAAAGAAATCGTAATTGAAAAAGCTGGAATTTTAATCATAGCCATTGCAAATATTTTAAATGTATGGATGTTCAATGCACAATGCGCATTGTTTACTATTTTACTGTTTCTAATGTAGTTTCTATTTATTGTAACTAACTTTAATATTTTTGTTGTCTGTAATAATTATTATACTTTTTGTTACATTTTCTTTATTAGTTTATACTATTGATATTGGATTATAATAAAAAAGTGTTCTTTTAATTAGTCAAATGGAGTTGCACTGATTACGTATAAGTAAAGATTATAGTATTATATATACTCCATCGGACCTAGCAATCTTATTGTAAGTCCATATATATAAAGTATATTTCCTTCTCTAGGAACAACCGGGATGCAAACCTACTTACGTTGCATTCAATAGAATAATAGTTGATTCCCCTGTTGAAGTGGCTACATACTGAATATCAGCCATTGTTTGACTTTAACTTTATTTTTCCCCTTCAAAAAATTTAATTTAATCAAAACACGAAATTCCTTTCCATCGATTAGCTGAAAAATTACACAACTTGTGTCACTCAAAAACTGTAAAGGTGGGTATACAATACGACGTAAGAGTCGTTACGTCACAAAGCTTCATCAGACGTCATCAGACTCATTAACGTCTGTAAAAACCATAGTCACCTCAACTTGACTCTTGAAGCTAAGTGAACGCACGAATACTCTTTCCTTTCTTTTCATATCTCTGCCAATATTTTACAGTGTAACGGTACTGTAGTTGATTTTATGTACAAATGTAAAAAATTGGGGACAATTTTTATATCAATCTACCAAAATGGCAAAGCTCACAGAAAAGGTCATAAACTTCTATAATGAATAAGAGTATAAGATCCTGAGCTTCATTTACAGTATCTTAAGATGTCAGAAGATTGATTTGGCTCTCATCTCTCATTGCTAAATTAGTTCAATATTTGAATAAATAAAAATAACTAGAAGTGAATATTTATATTCTCTAGGTTGGCCCTTCTCTTTCTCAAAGGGGATTTTGACCTCATCCAGAAGTCTATAACATTAGCTGAAATACTGTCCTAGACCTTAAAATAAAAGTGTAATCTAAGTGTACCTCATTTATAATGTTTCTTCCGTAAAACAAATGCATTTAGTAAAAAAAAGTATATTTTCGTAGCTCTAAAATATTACATAATAAAATGATATATTTTGTTTCCTTTCAATCAAGTTGTAGGAAATTTGGTTCTAAGTATTTGTACTTGTCAGATTCCATGAGTGAATTAGTATCCGGGAAATAAAAAATGGGGTTAATCTAGATTAACATTTGGGGTTGCGTGAAAGATATAAAAAAAAATGATGATTGCATTGTCACTTTATCTACGTGAGTAAATTGTAAAAACCACAAAGTGTATTAAATTTTCTCTTGATGAAGCTCCGCATCGTGACGCCTCTTCTGGCGTAGTATTGTTAATCCACCTTAACTCTTGGACTTAATTTCAGAGTGCAATGCAATTTTGAAACGTTCTGTTTGAAGGTTGCTTCTAACTGGATATTACATAGGTATGTCAACAATGTTCCCATATATGAGTCATACGGGGGAACATATTGAGTAACGTGGTATATAAATATAAAATAAAGTTAGTATTTTTCAGCAAAATGACCCTCAGCGAAATGTCCAGTCATTTAACAGAAACGTCTCCCAACAAATTCAACAGATCTTTTAATTTCTTAATCGATACATGTAATCATGTACCCTGAAAAGCGAAATTAGGTCATTCTTGATTTAATAGCCCTATTGCTGGAAAAATCTCTTCAATATAAGATTAATTTACAAAAAATGGTTAATTGAGAAATTTATTTATTACTTAGATATACTAGCTAAAGCATAACAAAGATAAATAGTTTTACTTTTTTTTTACTATGTTGATGACCATAGACAAGAGATTGATGAGTTAAGCTTTTGATCATTATTTAATTGGGTTTGTACTCTTAATAATATATTGATAAACAGTGAATACACATATAATAATATACAATGAATTACAACCTTTTTTGTACTTGTATAATTATTTTGACTAAATACAAATGGATATAAATTTATAAACATAATATTGTAAGGACATATTCAAGAAAGTTTTACAACCTTACAACAGAGAAATTTTATTTTCCCTTGAAAATAAATTGAATAAACTTTTTTTTGCAGCAAAGTACAAAAGAAAAACAGTCCAATACTTGATTTTATAAATTTAAATAAAAATATCCTGCTATCAATTGCAGTATTATAAAGCCATAAATATACATTATCATATAGGCCTCACAAGATTTTTCTCACTTAATTTATTATCAAAAAGTTTTAATAAAATTCGTGAGAAATCATTAATATGACACATATTTATATTCAAACCTCCACCAACGAAGTTAAACAGAGGTTACCTATTCGCCTCTGTTTGTTTGTAGCCAGTATGACTGAAAAAGTTCGAGTAAAACTTTGTGAAAGGTTATATATATGTGAAATTTTGTGATGTAAAATTCTTAGTCACATATAATGTTATTTTTTAATTACGGATAAAGTTGTAGCAACGTAATAAATAAAAACAATAAGAGGTCATTCCATTTGGAGAGAACAAAGTCAAAAATCAAGGTAAAAAAAAATGTTAGAAACGCAAAGTTAGCCATAAATTTTGATCAAATTGATGTAAATAATTCAAATTAAATTTAGAAAGATCCAAGGTCAAGGCTCCATATAACGAATTGAGATACATAACTCAAAGTAGTTATATTTGTTTTTAATTTTTACGGGAAATGATTTTAGGAAGGGATTTGGCGCTCTACCAATTGTGTATTAGAGTTGGTTATTCTTTGCAAAATAAAACTTCATTAAAATATACTGTTTATTTTAGGGGATTAATCTTAATTATTTGAATAAGGGCATAATTTATATTCCATGAAATATATATATATATTATAATAGTAATATCTTGTAAAAACCACCTAATGAAAAAAAAAAATAGAAAGAAGAATTGTTGGATTGAATTGAAATAATCTTAGTACAATACCAAATACATACAAATGAACGGATCGAACTAATACAAATTACCACATCGATCTTGTATATACACACAATTTATGTTGAATTGTAAATATATACACGGATATCGGTAGAGGAGATGCTAACACAAAAACTTTCTTTAACCAACTAACAAGGGTAAATATTTATGGATTATACACATACTGGAATAAGTTCATGAGAGGTATTATTCCAAATAAAGAAGTAATGTTTGCCGAGCACAAGGAATTCAGGCAATTATTTTTAACTGCAACCCCATGTATGGGATTTTACCGGCAGTTTTCCGTATCAATTGGGCATGCATATGTGCTGAAAATCAGGATGTCATCATGATAGAATTGTTGCAGCATACTGCTTTAATAATTTGTTAGTATTATACATCCTAGCTAACTCTTGTTATTATTTTTTTTAATGCATGAAAAAAAAAAATGTAAGTTTTAAAGATATGAAAAAGAGAAAAAAGTTTATTAAACTGCTCAAAACTATTTCCATCATCACTACTACTTAGATTAACATGAGGAAGTGCAATAAACCCATATATCCAGTAGACCGTTCAATCATGTTGAATAAGAGTTCCTCCTTGACCTAAGTGGAAGGAAATACAAGGAACTTCCAATGTAAAGTGAATGAATTCGTGGGAAATCCCTTTTCATGCCTTGATCTCTCTCTCTCTCTCTGTCTGTCTCTTAGGTCATTTCCTTTTTATAAATTTTCTTTCTTCAAATTAGAGGGTCGACCAGTGCACCAGCCAAAAAAGCAAATGCTGCCAAGACAGCATAGAGTAGTGTACTTGGACCACGCCAAAGCATGTCCAGGTCTTGGAAGAACTTGTCAAACCTTAAACCTTCAAACCTGAAGCCTTCAAACCTTAAACCTTCGAACCTTAACCCTTCAAGCCTTATTTCATTTTAGAGCAAAGTTGCTAAATGAACTGACATGGGTCAAGATACAATATTTTATATTTGGCGCGTGAACCTAGAATCAAAACTTGAATTATTTTTTATAAGTTTTAGTGTGGATTACATTCGTATTCTTTGGCTAATAAGTCAACTTCTATCAATAAATTACTTGTATTGGATACTTTGCAAATTGCACTTTCAGAAGACAAAATTGATCGTCACAACAAAAAAAAAGTGAAAAAGTTAATAGATTTTATTTAAAAGACCATATCAATGTCAATGGAAGTTTCTTTACTCAAATAAAGTTTTTAAACTATAGTTAAAACTGGTGGGTATCTCAACTCATGAAACAAATAGAATGAAAAGCCTATAGTTGACTAAAATTTGTCTATTAAATATTGGGGTGTATGTGTAAAAAATAAATTAAAATTATTTTCTTTGTTTTTTGTTTAAGATTGTTTTTATATTGACGCACATATTATATTCTTTACTTTGATTTTAGTAAGGCATTTGACAATCTGTTCTATAACACCTAAGAATACAAATGAAGGCAATTTGAATTGATTGCCAACTATTAAAAATGCTTTCTTTTATGCTAAGGATTAGGAAGTAAAATAGTGTTGATTAATGGAATATCAAGGGCGGCTTTCTATTGGAAGCCCTGGACTGGATAGATTTAAAAATATTAAATTATATATACAAAGAAGAAAAGGATGTTTTTTTATTGAGAAAAAGATTCGAAAAATAAAAATAAATATTATTTAAAAAAAAAATGTTGTTCGATAAAACGTAATAACATTTATTAAAAAAAGCTCATTTAACAGAAAAAATGAAAGGGTACCACATTTTATTTTCTAAGTTTCAATTTTTTTAAACGAACGAAAAAAGGCTCATGTACATATATTTTGCCACGGAAAAGTTAACCCTAAAACAGGTTCTGGGTATATACTAGTGCCGTAATCACAAATTTTTGATTGACAACATACATACACACAAATTTTTCTTCATTAATAAAGACATGTACTCCCCTTTTTTTCTTTTTTATAATCCGCTGTGCTTTAGCTACACACGTCTGTTGCTACGCTGTTATTTCTTAAATCAAGTGTTGACACAGTTTTGAGATAATAATTATAAACTCTCAAATATTCTGCCTCCGTCAACAAAGAAACTCTATGTATTAAAAAAATAATATTCCCAAATTTTAAAAGAAGCATTACTTAAAAAAATATATATAAAATATTACTCAAAAAAAGTACTATAGATTAGAAGCAAAAATTATAAATAAATTCTTTTAAAACAATATTTTTAGTATATTCGTTTTGTATTAAAATATACATGCACCTTTATCTAAAATGGAACACTTTTTTAAAGAGGACTGTTTTTTATAATATACATTTCTATGTTTAACCTTAATAACTTATAGTAAACAATAGTCTAAAGAAACTGTAAGCAAAAAACAAGGAAAGTCAAAAGAGAAATATGGTGACAATAACAATATAACACGGAGCAACGTAGAGCTGCAATTATTGAGCTTTCCATCAGTGAAAATTACCATTGGGGATATCTAAAGTGATGGACTGTAACCGCTCTTCTGTGTACCGAGTGACCGCAAAAGGCAAACCAAAATCTTCAACAAGGTCCAGATCAAGAATAAAAGAATTTGTTGAGACTTATACAGGCACTTTTGAAGTTAAAAAAGGGAAGGTGACCGTCATTGACCTTGCTTTTGAATTTGAAAATAGCCACATGACCATGCTCTGAATGGCTAAGCAATACTTAAACCTAAAAGTCCACAAGAGAACTCCTCGTCAGGGTTGGAAGCCTTCGGATTACTTAAAGTGTGTGACCAGGAGCAAAATTCTCCTTAATAAGCGTGAAAAGCCAGACTTCCCCAAGCCCCGATTGCTGCCCTTCAAGGGGAACCTTCTGGGAGTCCGATACACAACAAAGGATCCAATGAAGGAATTCATCAATTCTTATACATATTTTTTGACTAGTGTTGTACGCCTCAGCTATCACATTGAAAGAAATAAGAATCCAAGAAATCAAAAGTGAAAACAAATTAATAACTTTTAAGCATGCGTACTAATTAAAATAAATAACCCTTGAGAAAAAATGGCTCTAGTTAAGAATAATGCCTTCATATGGCATTATTAAGAAGATTATAATTGCATATAATCTAATTTAATGTTTTAGTACCATATCGAAAATTATTTAGGATAAAATGTAGATTCATTTTTTTTTATTAAGACGCATTGAGCAATATAATTTATAAAATTCTTCATAGATTAAAATAATATTATAGTTGCTCGCTGAATAGATGTTTTTTTTTTCCAATGCTGTTTTCATTACTCTTGAATTCTTAAAGAGAGAACATATAAAACTTAACCACTATTTTATGAAATACAAAAAGTATCGCTGAGGATTTGTTGCAGCATTAAAAGTGTCAGTTCTTACTGTACTAATTGTAGAATTAAGGATGGACCTCGGAGTCATTCCTGCCTTATATCATTGCTAGATACGGATCGGAGGTCTGTTTGTTTCCTTTGTGCCAATGATGCTTGGAGTTAATTTAATGAAATATCATTTCAGTTATGCTGCTCTTCTCCGAAACATTATTGTCAGGATGACCACGGTATTTTTTAGCTTCCTTTGTTTTTAACAAACTGGCAAATTATATTATTTTCAGGTATAGATTATAATAACTATATCTAATGTTAACAAATTATCCGTAAACAAAGATCCTGAACCCCATTTATCCATTTCTGATTAATCGTCAAAGTAGCCGTTTAAACATTAGTTGCTGATAAGTCAGTGCTTCCCTTTAGACGTTAAATAATGTTATTTAAACTAAATCAAAGTTGAAAGATCTCCATTTTTTAAAGATATATTATAAATATGTTTTTTGCACTGCGTGCAAAAATATATATCAATATACAAGGAAGTAATAAACTTTATTACAGAATTGGCGCAGTATATGCAAAATGTTGTTTTCCTTTGATCCACATAAAATTCTTAAAAATTTATTCGATATTATTTTAGACTCTCTTTTGGATTTTAACACACGTGTGGTCATTTTACTACTTTTTTTCCTTTTTTACATGTTTATATTGATATTGAATCATTCATGTCCAATTACTTTAAATTAGTGTAGATTTGACTTCTGTCGATTAGAACCAAGTAAAGTAAGTTTAAGTACATCATATAATGTCAATCTTGACTGTCAAATGTATTTGTCAAGTTTCATAACGATAAGTTGAGGAATATGTTAATGCGTAATATTTTTGTATATAATTCACCCCTAATATGTTTCAATAACTAATTAATGTAGTTATTCCTTTTACATGATTACGTGGCGCAATCAGACCTTCAATGGAACAATTCTACCATATACACAGGTATATTCCACTGAATATGATTTTCCCTTCTCTATAGACCCATTCGATTTTTTTGAAGATCTTAATTCCAAATTTGATTTTTGTTTATCTCATGATGAGTCTGAACAAAGCTATTCTTTAAATCTCATGCTCCAACTCTTCCGTGTATCGTGCCTTTTTCTATGACATCCTAGGCTCATTTTTATTACTTTTTCTTTTTCCTGAGCTAGAGGTCTCCTTTCCATCATTATATGTGGTATTATCCTGCTCAAAGGCTCTGGATAGACTAAGTTGGATCATTCTCTATTATTTACACCTTACTACTTAAATTTCCACTATGGTTCTTAGAATCACGCTGATCGACTCTCTCACTGTTACCTCTTATTTCATTCTACAAGCTATTTTGGAAATCAAGTTTGAGGATTCCAGTTTCCCCTTAAGAGGCATCAACCTCTTTGGGTTTGTAGGATATCTCTTTATCTTCTTGTCCTCCATTCTTTTCGTTCTTTTCTAAGATGTTCTCTTCATTTAGTCTTGCTTAACTACATGTCATCAATAAATTTGAGCTTTAGCACAAAAGGGAAGCTTATGAAAATGGTAGGAATTCACAAAAAATTGGTACTTTTGTCTCCAGCCTGAGAGAATACAAATAAAGAAAAAACTAAGTATTTTTTTATCATCTTAAGAAGGGATAAGCCTTAGGAAAGAGAAAAAAGTAAAAAGTTTGGTACAAAATTCGTATCCACTGTATTATTGTGAATTTAGACCTCATGCTATGTTCTTTTTAAAAAGTCAATTTAACCCACTCCACAATATATATTTAAATTCTGGTTTGCATTCAAGGGAAAGGAGATTAAATTATTTGAATGATGTATCAAAAATAAAAGATCACATAAAAAACAGTAATGTACAATATAAAAATAAATGTACAAGACGACAAAAGGTAACAATCTCGTATAGAAAAAATCACTAAGGAGAGGGTGTCGCCAAAAAACAATTATAAAATAATTAGGTTACCTAAGTGTTTAAGGCAGGATTAACTTTTCGTAAGATCTTGAGGGTGGGGCCTGCTTCATAGGCCTGAAAAGAGGTTGTACAAGAGGACCAAACGAGAAAGAACACGAAGCTACAAATGAGCAATGGGTGTGGCTAATCCTGGTGGGTTTTACTTCCGTATAAATTATAATTTTAGACATTATAGCTTTCTAATTGAAACCTCCTGGAACCAAAGTGAGTCAATTAAGGGCATGTGGGCACTAATTTCAGAGCAAATAGAGAGATCTATAATGTACACAATACCAGACCAATCTTATAGCACTATCAAGGCATTAATAATAAATCAGATTTTATAAATATAGTGAGTTTGCTTCATTTAGGTTTACTCCAGTATTATTGTCTTCTCCACCTTAGCAGGCTGATATTTATAGTTTTGGGATTCTTGAAATCTATTTATTGTGTATCAGATCTTTGATTAATTGTCTCCTAAGATCTCTGAGGGATTGTGTAGTGTTATACTAGAAACATATTACGTAAAAGAAGTTCCTACTTATATTGTATACAAGAACATATTATAGGTGAATATATATGTGCGTTCTTCTGTAAGCACATAATTTTACACCAAAAATGTACACTAAGTTCAGTTTTTATATGTACGCTTTGAATTATTAAATGGGTAGTTGAGAAGAAAATGGTACAGGGTACTGTATAAGTATTACACCGCCTGTATAATTCTGAGAGGTGCAGAGAGTTTCAATCATAATGTTAACACATTATTGAAAACCTGATTTTGATACATTTCAAATACAATATTGCAAAGAAATATGGACAAAGATGGAATAAAAATGATGGAGATTGGAAATAGTATCAACGCTGGCCATAACATCTCCATCATTGTCAACCAGCTTCAAGTCAACCTCCACACCATCTACCACGTTCGCCAGCCCTTAGAAGATGGGTCCGTCCTCAAGGATCCTTCTCAAAGTAGTAGAAACCACTGTTGTGCAACACAAACAGAACAATTTTCATAGCGTTAACATATTTTCTTGGTCGCTTTCGACCCGTTTTTCCTTTTCAAGTAGTAAAAATGTAAAAGATTGTGACCAATAATGAACAAGATATACATAGTAAAATAAAAAGTGTGGGAAATTCGAAATTACTTTTCCCCCAATATAATAATAAATGTACAATCTACATATATGATAAATATAATTATAAAAATGACATTTTTATTATTTCATCAATCATTATACGGATTTTCTTTTGATTATTCAATTATTTTTATCTACTTACTTTGTTCATTTAATGAAGTTGTATACTTAATTACATTATTAGGAATAGAATTCGTCTCGTATGCAATGAAAAATCTATTATAATTTAAAATTTTGTTCATTCTGATGTCTCTGCTTAAAAAAAAAAAAATATTCTATCAAGAAATTTCTAAATTGTTCAGGATAGCCTAGTTTGTGTAATTGTGAAGTATTCATACATAATTCGCCTCTAATATATTCTTAATATACATAAATCCTACTCCTACGGTGGAATTACTTCGATGTCGATTCTCAATTCTATACGAAGCCTAACAAGGACTTACACTTATAACTCCATAGTAAACTATAATTGTTATCTTCGTATTTCATGAGCACCCTGAGTTGTTATACAGATTGACTTATTATAGAATTCGCTTTAGTGCAAGAAATACGAGAAATGAAACTTATCCAATGTGAAGATCCCAAAAAGCATCTTAAAGAACATTGAAATTAATACTATTATTTAAGTAACTAAAAAAGCATCTTTACGTCTGGATTGTAGTTAATGGAGACCATGAATTTTAGAGCTACCTACCGGATGACAATTAAATATTTTCCAGAGTCAAACGTCAATTAATGCCCTTGTCCCACATCACAAACATGAATGCTTATAAACAACATTTGACTCATGATGATTCCAGAAAGTCTAACTATAACACTGACCTCTTAAAGATGCTTATTGAAGGTAATATACTTTAATAGTTTTAATCTAAAAACTTTAAAAAAATTGGAGATAAGTATATTTTCATAGCTGTTGATGAGACTAAAGACAATTGGGAACGATCAATGACAGTTATATTTATGGGTTCATTGGACTACCATTTCTTTTGTGATCCGTCTCTAATCAACATGATATAGGTAAAAGTTATTAATGCTAATAAAATTACGATTTTTGTAGTTCAGAGTGTTTAACTAACTATTAGTTTACACTTTGATAAAAATAAGTCACAAGTTTTTATCTCAGATGAAGCGTTTTACTGTAAAAAACGAATGAAGACCTCAAAAGGAACTATTCCCAATTCAAAGGCATTACTTTTGTGGCTCATGGCCTTCATAATATAGCTGGACTTGCATGCAAAAGATTCCCAAACGCAAATGAGGCTATTTCATAAGTAAAAAAAAAATGTTTTTGAATGCTGGGCAACAAAGACGGAACTTTGCTGCTTCTAACCAAATTATCCCACCTCCAGCACTTATTGGAAACACTTAGGAACACCAGTTGATTATATTTCAATTACTTTGAAGTAACCAGGGAATATTAAGACAGTCTTAATGGTCAAACATCATCAGTAGTTTGAGCTAAGGAGATTATTAATAATGAGTTTATCAATCAAGAATGATCTATTATTAACAATAGTCTCAACTCAATTACCAAGGTCATTACCGCTTTTAAAGGGAAAGTCCTTTATTTTAAACTTAACTAATAATAAACATTTACTCTTCGATATCAAGCCAGACCCTTCAAAACCGAATTAGTAAATTTTGTAGTAAAAAATCCAGCCTATAACGATTTACAAGACCTCACAACTTCTGGGGAGATGAAGTTCAACATATTGAAAGGCATTCATATCAAAATGAGGTCGTGTCTATCAATAATTAGTGTCCGACCCATGCAAATTATAAAATGGAATACTAAAATAACGGATTCGTAAAAATAAGTATTTATTCAATAACTTTTTGCCAAAAAAATTACATTTATTTATAAATACAGTAATAAGGGCAAGAAAAACTGCCTGAATATTCTGAGCTTCAAATGGTGTGCAAGTTGTTTGTTTACCATTTCTTTCTTCGTGTCAAGATTTCTGTAACTATCGATGTATTCAAGTATTAATAAAATTAATTAAGTAATTTTTTTTCAAATATTGGATTAGCGCATTGCTAAATTTTCATAATCTCCAAGATAAAGTAAAATAAAGTGCTATGGTCAAGAACAGTTTCCTGAATGGTCTCAAAAGAGATCTTAGCTTCTGATAGTGTGCATGGTACCAAATTCCAAGGTTCAATTTTCGATTCTGTAGAGGCCCAGAGGATATATTAAAGTGAGCAGCCAGATATAGTTAGCTACACTATGCTAATAATAAAATTTATTTGTAAATAGTCCGATCATAGAGGAGATGGCATCATAAGGAACTCCACTATGAAAATGGAATAGTTGAAAAGCATCTTGAATACATTAACTTTAACTATTTATACCTACCACCCTACATAAAATAGGTGCCGTGAGGTTTCCAAGGCCATGATATAGAATTCACACCTTAATTTTGCTTGTTTTTCTTTGGATTTATTTACAAGAAATGACAAGATTGCCATCTTACAGTGGAACCATCTTCCTTTGGAGTCCTTAAAAGGATGCCTAAAAAGCTCCATCTGACGAATATGGGGTTTAACAATACATAATTTATTGATGATAACTTATATTTTAAAAAACTGAAAATTGAAAATTTTTTTTTTAACAAAAGAGCAAAAAATATGTTAAAATAAGGGAATACAGACTTTTAACAAAAACATACAGTTTCTAAACAACCCAGTAAGGTAATGTTTGGTTCAAATAATCTAAATAAATAGAAACTAATAAATAAATTGTATGAGCTTTTCAATGTTAAAAAACATGTAACCTCCTGGTAGAGTTTTTTTATTTTATTTTTACAAAAGAGATTTTTTAACACTATGCCCTCATGTATATATGTATGTAATTATAAAATTAGCTGTATAATCTAAATTTTTTCATGTAAAAAATTTAAAAATAGAAATGTCTTGCAGTATATTAAATGCTAGGAGCATAATAAATTTAAATGATTTTGTATTTTAACTAAAACATTCTTCTCCTCATATTTTGCATATTTGCACAAACCCTTTAACAAATATTTACATCATTCTTTAAATTGATGATATATCTACCATTCTATCATACAAAATTAAGAAAATCACCTTTTAAATCTTATATCACTAATACCTTAGTATAACTTTATATTACAGATAACTAAGGATGACATTTTGAAGAGTCTAACGATAAGACGGGAGCAAGACTTGTTGTACAACTAAATCAAGAATCTTCTTAACATCAGCTGCTTGTTATTTAATTATGAAGGGAGAAAGTGTATTACTGATTTACAGAGTGAGAAGCCAAAACTTGTAGTAGCATGACAAAATTAAAAAAACGTGATTTTCATGGAATTTTAATAAGACAACTAAAATCCAATTTGTAATACATATGTTAAGGTACTATATTTAGTTATATTATTTGTGCATTATGTCCCCCTTCACAAAGAATAACAGCCTTAAAACGAGGGTGAAAAGATTGGCAGCTCTTAACAATAAAGGTTGTATCAATGGATGTAGAAAAAGTAAGGAGACCTTCTAAAAGTACAGTTTAGAATATGTGTTGTTGGTTCTTAAAGTTCTGATTATTTTGGAATAGCTCAGATTCTAAGTCTTTGATTGATGTACATGTTGAACACAAAAATTATGTATATGTTGAGATAGAGGTCAGAATAGCCATCATAAGTAATTTAATCTGCACTAGGAGGACCACCTCGGACATCATGAAGGCCTTAAACGACAGCAAAGCCAAAGTCTGTCGTGTCAGAAATTATTTGGGTGATAGGGACAACCCCAAGAGTGGAAGACCTACCAAAGTTAAGCCTGAAGTAATCATGGACGCCTGTAAGGTCAACACAACGATGAAGATGTCAAGAAGAATAGGGTGAATCGGTCTACTGTGGGCAAGGCCTTGATGCTGTTATGGTTAGTAGCAAAAACATGTTTCTCTAATTTCCCCTATAAGGAGAAGTCCTAGGGGTTTATATCAGTGGAGTTGGGAGCAGGTTTTGTGGCTCCAAAAAGGGATTTCATTGTTGTAAAGAAGGCACTGAGTCGTCTTGGCCGTTTGTAAAGGAGAAGAGTCTTTCTGAAACACGAACTGGGTTCCATTTACATCTGGTAAACAGTAGACTTAGGGTAGCCATTCTCCTTCATTATGGCAAGAGGGTCATTCCTCGCGATAGCGAGTTCGACTATTTTTGACCTTATTCGCTGCTCCATCGTTACTTATTCTCTGATCACATTCAAAATGGACTCAATGAAAAGATAATAACATAGCCTTTCCAATGGTACATTAAAATGATATATATGTACAATGTACATGCTCTCAATATTTATGTGGATGCAGTTAAAGTTAGTCCCAATTTATTTGCAAAACCCCTGTATATTACTACATTAGCTTCTTTTTTTTTTTAATTACACCAAAATTAGGTTTGAATTCATCATTCAGAAAGATATGTGAACACACGACCGATATATTAAAAAATGAACAAAGACGACCACATTTCATTTGTTTTAATTTTGCTCTTAAATGGTTCCTGTTGTTCAAATGATGGAGTGTTTGATTCGTAAAAAGAACAGCCAGGAACTAAACGCTTTGGTTAGGCTAGTAGCAATGTTTCTCCAAAAATAAACAATTTTCTTTTTCATCAAGGCAGGATGATCATGCATTTTAATCAATAGATACTTTAGAAGACGTTTTTCTCAGTTGGAGATTACAGATGTATCTATCAAGGAACTACTGTTTTATGATTTTCGACTATTTTAATTTTAGATTCAATTTTATAAGTGTTTAAATTTAAGTATTCTATATTATAAATTTACCAGGTATATGTTATTTTGGTGCCGGATCTAAGTATAATTACATTCTTAACCCCGCTATATTCCTGGTTGTTGAGGGGGGGGGGGGAGGGGGAGGAAAAATAAAAAATGAGTGATGAGAGTGATGCACTACTCGTCTTTTTGTTAAAACATTATTCTGTGTTAATCATAATAATAAAAATATGTATTATTTTGTATTTATATCTAAACAGGTCTTAAATTGTTATTACTTTGTAGTTTGTTCCTAAATTGATATAATAATCATAATAAAAAATAATAGAAAAAAAACCGATTGCACCAATCGTTTTCCCTTTTCCAAATATAAAACGTTTATTTTGCTTCTGTTTTTTTTTTTGTGCGTGTGATTATTACAATTTGTGATCATTTTGATACAGTTCCAGGAAATTGCTCTAAGCATAAATTTATCCCAAGAAAGGCTTAAATTTTATTTAGCTTGAAACATACAAAGTTTGCTAAATTGCTTAACTTTTGAAAGTCGTGAAATTACAAGAAATTAACAAAGTTTTGCTTTTCCTCATTTAACTGACTTAATTTAGAATAACAAGCTTCTAATCGCAAAACACTTTTTTTATCTTTTGAGTAGCGTTTGATTGAAAATAAAGAATAATAAGAAAAAATCAAAATACATACATATATTTAGCCTTTAATATAAACGTTTTAATCTCTTGTGTCATTCACAAATAAATAAAGGAAACAAGTTTAACCAGTCCATTTTGAATTAATACAAAATTGTAAAGAATAAAATAAAGGTTGAAAATAATAGTACCTTAATTATTATTTTGTAAATTTTCTTGATCAACTATACACATATGATATTTGACACATGAGCTTTCCAACCCTAGATCAAAATCATTGGACAATTTTCTTAGCTTAGAAACTTCATAGATGTAGCTGCAAATATATCATCAATGTAAGAATAAACAAAAATAAAAAAAATTCCAAATGTATGAATACGACTGGGCAAAACTTAGAGAAAAATAACAGTTTTGAATTAGAAAAGTAATAGCGGTGATTATTTTGCCATTAGGAACTTGCTATTTTAGATGAGTAATATGGTATAAATTATAATATGCCACTCTAAATACCTGGAATGTAGACAATATTTTTCCTTTTCCCAAATAAGTTACTTTTTCTTTCCTTATATACAAATTTATATTATATTTTAATTTAGGTCCAGAATATATTTGTTATGTTTAGCTAATTTAAAATGTATAACTAAAAAATTTCGACAATGATTGGTCTTAAACAATTTTTACTCTTAACAATTATTGTTGAAAATAGATTTTTTTTTCTAAATCTTAAATAAAAAGCACACTACTTATCATGAATATCATTAAATAGGTTTTTTTTTAAATTACCCACTAAAAATTTGTTTAAGTACAAATTACAAATTAAGCACTAAGAATTGGAAGTGCATAAACTATATACAAGAGGAGGGATCAATAGCTCAAGTCAAAAAAACAAAACAAAGAAAAAGCGGTTGATAGACTCTCATGTATGTAAAGTTCCTTTAAATTCTGATGTCAAAACATTTCTTTTATGCTGATTTATAGAGGAAAAAATGGTCTTGGCACCATAGAATAGCACTTTTGAGGTTAATATTCATGCTTTATGTAATTTAAAATATTATTCGAAATATATCGATATATATAAGGTCGTCTCAAGCATCTATTATAGCTTTTTAGTAGTTTTATTTAGTTAAAACAAGTGACAGCCAATTTCTACACAACTTGGATAAAAGATAAATTTTTGATAGAGCAAGAATAAAATATTAAATGTACACTCTTTTTTCCTTTCCTCTTTTTTTATCTACTAAAGGTTATTTTCCCATCTGGTATTAAGTAAAAACAATCGTCAAATGAGTATTTGAAGGTATGGCAATAACTTCATAAAATAATAATTTTTTATTTTGAGAATATTTAAATTTAAAACTTGTGTAATTACTTGAGATATTCATTATACGATTGCTTTAATTAAATTTCGAGTTTCATTTCGAGTAAAATATTTATAAAATACGAGAGGGAATTAAATTCAAACAATCGTGTCATCAATATTTAAAGAAGCAGAAATATATTTGTTTTATATTATCATAATAATTTTGAAAAACCGGGTGTAGAAAAGTAACAAGACGTTCTAAAAATACAGTTTTGAATAGGCGTTGTTGATTCAATCTTTAAGTTCCGATTATTTTTGAATAGCTTAGATTATAAGCGTTTGAATGATTTATATGTTGTAAACAAAAATTATATATATGTCGAGATGGAGGAAAGAAGAGCCATCATAGGCAATTTAATCAGCGCTGTGAGAACCCCGTCGGACATCATGAGGGTCTGAAACGACAGCAAAGCCACAGTCTGCCGTGTCAGAAACCGTTTGCTGATGGGGACAACCTTAAGGACAAGCCTAATAGTGGAAGACCTACAAAAGTAAAGTCTGATGACATCATGGACGCCTTTAAGGTCAACACAACGATGAAGATGTCAATACGAATAGGTGCATCGGTAAACTGTGGGCAAGGCCATCCAAAAGACTGGAGGAAGGTCGCTTAGAAGAATTGATAGGCCACTCATATCCCAACTATTGAATGATCTGAAATACAACAGTAATCTGGTAATTTTTTTCTATGATGAAAAGACCTTTACCGTTGACCCCGTCTACAACAAGCAACAAGACTGGCGATAACATCAGGACAGTCACCAAGACCAAAAATCCTGCCACTGTGATAATGTTGGGGGGATGATGCATCAACTGTGGAAAAATACCTCCAATTTGGTTTCCTGATGGATACAGGTAACTTACAGCCGACTACTTCATGGTGTATAAGGGCAATAGGGTTTGATAGATATCCAAGACTATGAAGAAGTCCAAAAAGGCAGCGTAGATATTTCACCAGGACAGGGCTCCGGCACAAACTCCTAATATTTTACAAGAGGGGATGGGTAGCAACACGAACTTCTGGTCCAAGAGACTTTGGCACCCTCAAAGCCCAGAATCCACTGGATTACTCCATTTGGTGGGAAATTGGGAAGAAGGCATGCAAATTCAGCAACCTGAATAATGATACACTGAAGACCTCTGTTAACCAGTAGTGGAGGATCATGAAAAAGGACTACATTGCCAATATGTGATAGGGGTTCCAAAGGTGGTTGGAGACTGTCATTGAGACTCATGGTGGCAAGATTCATAATTAATGTGTATTGCTAAAGTAAAAAATATTATAATATATCCATGTACAACATCATCCTGATCAATTAAGGTGTATTTTAATTACTACTTAGAGGCAGGTCCGGTTGAGGGAAGGAGAAAAAAAGAGCCTGTTCCATGTATATAGTAATACTTTGAGTATAGTCAAATATAACATTTATACGAATAACATAAACTTATAAACGATAGTGCTAAAGCGAGTTTAGATAGTTTTTGTACTAGTATAAATATCATCAACTGCTCAATTTTATCTATACTCAAATGTAATGGAGTTGTAAATCATAACTGTGTGTAAAATAGAATAATCCAAAAATTAACAGGCAACCCTAACCTATTGAAGAATTGTGAAGAGAGGTGAGCAGCTCAGCTGTCGTTACATTTTTTTAAATTATGAAAAGAAAGAAATAAACAAATATCAAGCAAAGTCAATGTCAAGAATGACTCTGTTTCCAATCCTCAATTCTACTCCGAGTCCAATAAGAACTTTTACATATAACAGCGTTACTCTCCGTCATTCATAAGCACGCACACTCGTAGTTATACTTTAAATTAAGATGTTTTCTCCTAAAGAATGAAATTATAATGATAACAGTTGTAGAAATTCTAAAAAAACTGTTCAAGTTTCCAACAAGAACAAAGCTTGCATGTTAAAAAGTACTTTTAAATTTTTCAATCCTAGTTATTACTTTTGGAAAGGACCATTTTCTTATCGATTTTGAATTAAGTATGCTTTTAAAATAAGTATTAATATTTATGTCTCAATTACGTACACATTTACATCAGTTTTTCTTAAAAGGAGTAATTGTTAACAATCCAAACCAATCCAAACTTTTTATTAAACAATAAAAATTTGTAAGTAAACACATGTAGATTCATATAATTTTTTTATTAACAATATCATTTCAACCACTTTTTTTTTTAAATGAATAAATATATATTCATCAAATATATAACTGAATAAAAATGCACAGAAAAATCATTATTATTCCATATCCTCTTTAAAAATATACACCTTTTGTTGTATATGTAGTTCTTTTTCTTTTTTTTTTTGCAGGTAGATACATAAGCAAGATGATGCATTATTTGAATTATTATAAATTAAGGAAACATTTTCTGAATAGTTAAACAAATAGAAAACATGTTTAAGATTTAAAATATAACAAATAAAATGTATTTACAAACATACCATTACAATAATATTTGCTTTCTTATTTCAGATTCGTTAGGAAACTGAAAAAGATAATAGAGGGATATTTTATAGCATCAAATAGCATTCCAATTGGCATTTCTTTGCTACAAAAAACACTATGATATTTTTTTAATATTCCTTTAATTGGTTAGATGGAGTTGCACTGATTAAACATTATAGGATTACAATAACTCCAACTAACCTAGAAATCTTGTGAGAAGTCCATATACGTAAGGTATATTTCTTTCCATAGGAGTCCCTTGGGTGCAAATCTACGCACATTGAGTTAGATAAAATAATTTCAATCGAGCGGGCTGTCCAAGAGCTACGGCGATTCCATCACTTCCATATTTTTATTTTTTATTTGCCAATTTAATTTTGAATATTATGACAGAAAGGATACTCAGCCCAATATTTTATAGACATGCTTGAGTGAAATAATCCCTTTGTATTTAAATTTCTAGGGTAAGTTAAAATACCCATGAATTTTATGAGTAATTTAGAACCTTAAGAGCCTTATATTGACACAATATGAACCCTTTCTAATAAAATATATCTTTTTCTCATTCTTTTATAAATTCTGATTACTTGAAGTTTGATTTGCAATCTCTTTATATGGTTAATAAAAATAATTTATTATTAGAAATTGACGTTAATTGGGGGGAGGAGTACAAAGTTTAATTATGAAAAAAGTTTTCTAGTTTAATTTTGTACGGACAGGCTACATGTCTTCCTTGATAATTGTATATTAATTAGGAAAAAATTATATTTCAAGTTTCCAAAACTACTATTATAAATAAAGTTTTAGCAAAAAAAAAACTAAAATCATAAATAGTTTTCAACTTGTTATCTCATGTTTATCAGGGCGAATAAAGTTTAGATCTATTAAAATATCCATTTTTTAAGGGAAATACTCATTTTAAACGAGTAAAAGTGGGATAATTTTTATAAATGGAATCAAAAATTATAAATTTTGTTCAATTTCCTGATACAAATTGAAAAATTTACGTCTCACAACGTCCAACCTAAATAAGGTGCAACAGCATAACTTTCTTTTACCAAAGGGTAATAATAAAAATTGTAGTTTTATATCTTAATAATTGTGGATATTTAAAATTTTGTTATGTATACAGTTATATGAAATAGGAGAAGTGCTGCATTCGTCATACACTGAATCGTAATATGTGCTTATCTTGAAATTACTTTTCACTCACAGGTTTAAGAGGGATATTTATTTTATGCAAAACTGGAATGGGCTCTTGGTAGACTGCAAACCTCCATCTGTGGTCATTTTTCTAAATTAAATGTAATTTCTTATCTTAGTTGAAGTCAAAAAGTGTAATGTTGAATTTTATTTCGAAAATATAAGGTATTAGTCAGATTCATTGAAATTGTATAAATTAAAATGATAATAATGAATTATCAACAACAGGAGTTTGTTTGGTCCGGCACATTAGATATAAAAAATCCAAAGCGCAATTGGAGTCCTCCTAACTCAGATAGTGAAGATATTAATGATTCAATCATTCACAAACTTCGTATCAAAAATGCATTTCTCAACTGCAAGCCAAAAAAAGAGGATGAATTCAATACAATTGAGTTAGAAACGACGGGCTATATAGAAGAGGAAATCAAATGTCCCCTTGTTATGATGAAATCGAGTTCAAACTTCCTACACACAGTAGATCTAAGTTACAATAGATCTGTGAAATTTACTTTGACAGAGGGAAGTGGGGCCATTCATTTAGTAGGAAGTAATATTCTCGAGTTTGGAAACGGAAAAGAAGAACAAGAAGATGTAGGAGTTGGCGTGAAAGGAGGGAGTAAAGTTGAGGTCAAAGAAGTGGAAGAAGCAGACGAAGAGATGACAGGGAAGAGTCTCCGCCTTCTAAGCCCAAAAGGAACTCAATAGGCCAGCTGTTGCCAAAAATAAATAGAAAGAAATGTAAGGGCCGTTTCGATGATGACAATGGTGATGAGGGCTGTGACAACAGTGATGATGATGGAGAATCTTTTTAATCACCAAAGAAGAAGAAAATTCAAGAATGTAATGGAAAACAAAAAAAATCCAAAAAGTCGACAAAGTTTTACTTCACCTCTTTCGAAGAATTTATATATACTTTTTAACTAAGACTTAATATTTTTAATAAAAATATACGAATATAATTGTTTAGATATTTTAATTTTTAGAGTAAATATATTCTATTTAAAAAAATAATATTTTCAATTTAATTAAATCTAATACATTCATCCTTTTAGATTTGTTAATGTATAAGTATTGAATGTCAGCATGCTGATTCAGCAGTATTTCTTTGTTCAATAGATTTTTTCAGCTCTGTATCTCAACTTGTTCAAAACAAGGTCGATCATCCGTTTTTAACCTTTTGTGTGGTTTTGAACATTAATTTTGGTCTTGGATTTTTTGCATTATGAAGAATCGTTCTTAAGCCAACATAATGACAACTATTTGAGGCTTGTACATCACTATGTTCCAAAGTTATTGCCAATAATGTATTTTTAATGTATTGTGCTACCTTAACCTTTGATGTTGACCTCTTAAAATTTAATGGCCTCTCACTGTGGCCATATATAGTCTTGGTACAAAGTTAGTTCACAATCAATCCGTAACTTTTGCTGTAACCCTGGTTCAACTTTGTTGGAGGAGGTAAAGATGATAAAATTAATTTGCAAAATATACTACATAGTTATGAAATTATTTATTGGTGACTGACTTTATTTTCACTAAGCTATTACTGTTACAATCTCATTTTTACTTATTATAAAAATTGAAATTATGTTGCTCTACCCTGTATAAAAATGTAAATTAAAGGTAATAACAATTAATAAAAATATTTCTACATTCGATGTTGGTTAATTTTTTCTATAATACAATTTAATACTATTACTAACATGAATTGTAAAATCCACCCAAAAAAAAAAACACTGCTTTCATATCTATCAATAATTATGCTCAAGTTTCAATTAAAATATTTATTGATAAATAAGAAAATTTAAAAAATATATTTAATATTAGATTCTAAAAACACACTCAAAATTTCAAACAGAGGTAATAAATAATTTTTTTTTAAATAATATTTTTAATGGTAAGATATTTAACCCTTTTTTTTATCAATTAAGCAGGCAACGTATCATTGGGATGTTTTTTTTATATTTTGTAAATTTAAGTATACTTGTCAATATTATGTTAAAAAAATTTGATAATATTTTATTTCAAATGCAGTAAGTTTGACCTTCAATGTCTTCTTTAAAAAATCACACTTTCAATGTATTTGTTCGGTTCAGACTCATATTTTTGTTTTTTGTCATAAAATAATCGTGTAGATGAAAATTAAAAGTAATAAAAAATAATAAAACATTACAGAAGTTAGAAGATAAACTATTTATAAGCTATCTTGAATTCAGTTGCTACAAAAAATATCTAAAAACAAAAATGTGTTACAAAAATCAAGTGTATTAAAGGATTATATATAAAAGTTAATATTTCAACATATTTTTTTCAATTGCTATACGAATATATTACAGATAAAACTAAAGAAAAACTTGATGTTACATCTACAAAACTTTATTGTAATTTTTTTTTTTAATTTCAGTTTAGCTCTAAACTTTCTTTGAGAATATTTAAAAAATAAGCAATAAATTTTTTTCAGGAAATAGGGTCTGAAATAAAAGATCATTAATTCGATTATTTGGCTAACTTTGATGCGTAATTTCTATTTTAGAGGCAAGAAGATTAACATCAATATACATATATTTCATATAAAATGTATTTTATGAATATTTATTATAGATTATGTCTTCAAATCCACTTATTTATGTTTCTTTTGGGCACCTATTACAAAAAATTATAATACCTTATTTATTTAATATCTCTAAATCAATTAAAATCAACCTTTTATTTTAAAAGTAATTCTTTTGAGTTTGTACAATAAAATACAATGTTTTTAGTTTTAGCTATAATATAAAGCAATCTAAAAAAATGTATAATCTTCATCTAGATTTTCGTATGATTGGATACATTTTTAAGAAACTGAATTCAAAATAATTTATCATTCGAATTCTATAATGTTTTTATTAATTATCTTTCATTGCATCTATAAAGTTATTTCACTCCGAAATATTCAACAAACGTGATTTAAAAAAAAAAACACTAAAGGCCTAACAAATTACGGAAACTTTCAGGGTTTTTTTTAAATCGCGTTTATTGAACATTTTAGAGTGATTAAGGTACAAAATACGGTACTTTTCATGTTCTAGGGCTTAAATAGCAATAACTAATGTGGAACGTAGCTGACGAGCGATCCAAGACCTGAATTTTGAAGCATAGAGAATTATTGACATCAACCACTCACATTTTCAGCTATTAGTTCATGACATCGTTTAACTATTACCTAATTTAAAATCACTTATATGTATTAATATAGGTACGATTCATAGAACTATACATATGTTATAATAACTTTATAATGTGTCACAGAACAAAAATAAATGAATAATAGACTTGAATAAAGTCATAATTTACACCATTTATTGCAGTATATTACTTCAAATCCTTCATTAAAAAAGTTACATTTCTGTTTTTGGTTGTAACATTTCTTTCACAAAATCTAAGAAAATAGGTTTATCCATAATTCTTTTAAGAAAAAAAAATAACTGAATAGTAAATACGACAATAAGTTATGTTAAAATTATTAGTCGGTTAATAATTATTTATGTTTTGGTATATTTGTTTTCATTTGAAAGAATAAGATGCCAAATTTGATTGAGTTTTATTTAAATTTTACAAAAGTCATTATTTTACATATAAAAATTAATCTTTATGGGTATTTTTTTTTAAATTTGAATATTCATTTTAATATAATTGACTTTGGCAGCTTATATTACAGCTTTTTTTCAGTACAATTATTATTTACAAATATTACGTCGATGCACAACACAAAACATTTATGGCTTATGCATCTTTTATTGCAACGTAAATTCAAATGACATATCATAATTATAACCGCTTTAATTTATGCTTTGATTATCTTTTTGATACCCTTAACACTTGTAAAAAAAGTTTTGTAATCGTTTGTGTACTTTTAAATGGTATATGTAAATAAAACTGTAAATTTGGTGCGTCAATTTAAAAATTATTTTAATCAAACAAACAACAAGAAATTCTTGCTTTATTTTATCAATGCATACATCCCAATATTTTTAGGAATTTCCCCTGCTACGTCATTGGTTTTATATTAATATTTTTGGGATAAGTTGAGTTACATAAGAAATATAGCTATAATTTAGTGCTTACATTAGATTTATGTGACTGATTTTAGACATAGATGTCTTTTATGTAGAATGGATGAATTTACCCCTAAAAATATACTTAAGGAGCAATTTTTTATGCCTCTAAAGAGTTACTCAAAATAATTTGTTGGATCAATTATTAGTAAAATAATATGTACAACCGTATTTCATACTTAATATTGAGAAAAATCATTCTAGCTCGCTTTGATAATAAAAGAGCACAAATTTTGTGTGAAATAAATTAAACACATACGTCTTTTAAAATAAAATGATAAATTTAAGCAATTTCATCATATGAAGATGAAAATTCAAAATTATATGTCGCATTTTAAAGCCGTTTAGACTTTTTTATTCAGAGTATCTAAATTTGAAAATTATGATACAACTATATTAAAAAATTGAAAAAAAGTCCTCTATTGTAATTTTTGAAATAAATTTACGGAATACTTTCCTCCAATTATTTTAATAATTGATTTTTAGTTTTAATCAAAATTAAGTTAAATTTAGCGGATTGCAGAGCAATAAAACCTTTATATATTTTTTGAGATATAAGCTAATAGATTTATGTATATCCTTTTTTTCCATCATAGGTCAAATAAATGCTTCATGTTAGTACAGGGAAGTTACATATTGACATAAAGTTTGAACTTTATTTAATTGGCGAAGTAAGTATATGTAAAGACAAAGTACTTATTTTTTTCAATTTTTGTTTAGTTAATTTCAACTGAATAAGTCTATGGAGGTTTCGCTGTCATCTGTGATGTAATCAAATATATTTTACTAATTATGTAGCTATAACATCCACGGCAATGGTCGTTTCAGAAATATTTTGAAATTTCGTGAGAATTACAAAATGTTGATTAACTTTTACTTTAAAAGTAATATTGTCTTTTACTCTTTGTACTTCGTATCTTTCGATAACTTGTCTCTAATTTTTGTTAAATATGAAAAGTTTTTTTTGTTTCATATTAGTCCTGCCTTTTTTAGTGTTGATTTTGTATTAAAGTGATTGTTTTGATTTGTAAGATAAATAAAATGACATATATTTCAATTTTTAACGTTTAGAGTATAAACTATAGGCAAGGGTTTGAGTTTCTTTGATCTTGAGTGTAACTGTATTAATGCTAGGCATGGTATTACTGGAAAATGTGAGGAGAAGGTACAAGCAAGACATAAGTTTTTACTGAATTAGGACCCTTGTTAATATCAGCTGTATGTTGTATGATTTTTGAGGAAGAAAATGAATTACTACTAGTAGCAAGGTTTTATTAAAAGAATATTTGTGTTCAAAATAAAAACACGTTTAACATTATAGTTTAAAATTAATATGCTCTAATACAACCTCCTTTTTCATAACAAAAATGAAATGAAATGGATATATTAAAAAAAACAGAAACAATAATAACTACATAATAAAATAAAATAAACAAACAGATTAGCACAACACATACTCGTAAAGAACCTTTTTATGTCACACATACATCTGTGGGAAGTATTTCATCGAATCCAATGTATAATTCTACGAATCCCCATCGGAGGTAAGGATCTTCAATGATCTTAAAGTAGCATCAATTTTATAGGTCTTATATCAATCAAACATTTAATCCGGTATGGTGTCCTGTGCCAAAGGTATAAACGACTTATAGTTACAAAGAAAAGTGTTTATTTTATTTTCTTCCGATAAGATCTTGGTCTTTTGAGAGGAAATACCGAATATAATGTATCCTTTGATTCTTTCTTCTTAAAATTTTCCTATGTGCTCGTACATATCATTGAGCATGACAAATGACTTTATTATTCAAAAAATCATACAATAAAAAAAGTATGGAAAATATCCTTCCATATTCGTCCACAGTCTTTGCAAGGACTTGAAAACTTTAAAAGCTGAGCCGTAATCAGAAGCTGAGTCGTAAATTTCTTGCCATCTTTTATCTCAAAGAGTGAACAATTTTCCTTGCCCAAGATTTATCAAGGTTGTTATCAGATATAAAATCAATGAGTATGTTCCTTTGTCTCTTCAAAACAAAAATGACGTTGGCCAATTTTAGAAACCAAGAAGTTATTTGAAGATGTAATATTGCATTTTCAAAGGGAAGAAAAATTTCCCTGCATCAAAAATAAGTATGCATTTTAAATCATTGAAGGATAAGATATTATCGTAAATAGTGATTTTTTCAAGCTCACATGGGTATCCAAGATTCTTTAAAAAAAATTGTTCAGATTTTGGTGAATAATGTCAATCATGTTATTGGCATTAAAACATAATGTATTTTTCCAGATAATTATCGGAGCACTTGCAATTTTTTCATTAGATAGACAAATCAGTTATTTGAAAGGTCAACAGTGAACATTAAATAATTAAAAGCAATAGAAGTGGAACAAAAATTTCTCCATTTCAGTTGAGGCTTAGCAATTATAATTTTTTAAATGTTGAGATAGATTTTTAGTGAAACTTGAGCTACTTAGACTATTCCTCCTCCTAATTGAGACTTTGGTCTCTTTAGGGTAGGGATATAGCGTTTATTAAACACTGCTCCATCCCATTTATCTTCCTACAATAATGACTCTTTACCCACCGAATGGGTAGTAGTGACAATATATATAATCTGAGGAATCAATATGCTATTATAAAGATATATTCTCTTTTGAAGGTTAAATCATCTACAATAGAGACACCTCTTACAAGCTTTAGAGCTAATTTTTATATAATTGGAAAGAGCGGGTTTATTGACTGTGTTAACTATGACACAGCCCAAAACTCTGGTGAACTTTTCGAAAGCAGATATAATACATTTACAATTGTTTGCTTGAATTTTTCTAGAATCATATGCACAAGATCATCCAAGAATAACCAAGAGCCATATTTCTTCAATACGAATTCTAAGACCCTTATATATACGATTCTAGTAAAAGTTTAAATATTTTATTGGAGTTACAAAAAGTGGGGGGAACCGGACACTCTTAAATTCAGCTTTCCTAACTTATGGGTTCACTGTGGGTTCTATCCAACAAAAAAAGACAGAGTCTAATTGAGCAAAACTGCACGAAAAGGGTTGAAAAAACGTCTTGGTAGCGATTTATTTCATAGCTTTTAAGATTAACTTATAACTGATCACATCGAAAGCTTTACTGAAATCAAGTGTAATATTGCATTGTATTTGTCTCTTAACCTTGTGGAGTCTACAGTAGTCCTTATATTCCTTATACTGGATAATTAATCATGATTATCCATAATTGCGACTTGAAACCATTTCTTGCGTAATGTATTTGTCACTCTCTAGGTGGGTGTGTTTACATTTTTAAATAACTGTATAGTTCGTATGACGTCTCTCTTTTATAAGTCCTTTCTGTTGTTAACCAATGTTTTTATTTAATATAAGTTGAATTTGTAGGGTAATACTACAGCCAAAATTGCATATGCTTAAAAACCACAGGACCAAAAAACTCAAAACTCAATTAACTTGTCAAATTTCTGGCCTTGGTCAATGTGGTATCTGTCCTTGCCAAACTACAACCCTCTTGACTATGACATTATGGGTGACATCGAGTAAAGGTCTATGTTACCGCCATGTGAAGAGCTGCTGTGTAGAAGTAGTCTGAAGAAGAGCTACAAGGCTTTCAAGCCTAGTCGAAATCAAGGGTTTGAAATTTAATTGCACATATAAAACCTCATTGTCTTCTTATTTGTACTTTTTAATGATCTTAATAAAGTTAAGCTTCGGAAAACTCATTGACAATTGGCCGTACCACACTGTATTTTTTAAAAAATTAATTTTAAATAGAATGATCATTAAATCTTTATTTATTTTTTTTAAATTTTCAAATAGTTTTGTAGGTTCATCTTTGATACCAGCAGTCCGTAAAGAGAGTATCATTATTCTTGTACATAAAGAGTAAATACCTATACTTATATGTATTAATGTGAAACATAACAAAAATAAAAGGATATCTTTTTTTTCATTTTTTTTGAAGAAAAAGTTTTATTCCTATTATATGCATATAAACCTATATAAATTACAAAATATAACATTTAAATCCAGCGAATAAACAAAAGTATTAACAATGCTTTTATATTCTAATTTCTTATTCTTAATTTTATAAATAAGAAATTCGTTTTTGTTACTCTTAAATTTCTTTTATATAATTTATGTATTTATATTTCTAAAAGAGAAAATGGATAATGGTACTAATTCACTTTCAAATACAACCAACAAGTTATGATTGAAATGAAGTAAAGGGTTATACGGCGATAAATGGACCAAAAATAAAGTTCTGCTAGACATATTAGTAGTCGATGATATATCATAAGAATTCGAGTACGACAATAACGGAAACAATACGTCCGTGGCAACGAAGCAGTGGCTCAAGAAGAAACATATTAAGGTCGTGGAGGTGCCTAGCCAGTCTTCGGAGCTCAATCCCACATAAAAACTTCCTCAGTAAGAAAACTTACAAAATTAAAAAAATTATAATTTACCATTTTAAACATTTAAAAAAAATCATTTCACCCCTAAGGGGTTATATTCGAATATTAAAACTTCATATATCTACATACATAGAAACTAAATTTAATTGAATAGATTTCTCAACATGAAAAGGAACATATATATAATTATCAGATCTTCTAATGAAAGATTAAAAAGCCTTAAAGGTTTAAAGTTACAATTTCAAATCTTAATGTTGTTACTTTTTCTTTCAAAATTTATTTTATTAATTCCAAAATGTGTCTTAAAGCATTCTACGTCTAAAAATCCACAAAGTAAATAGCTTTACATTTTGCATCTACCCATTATAGAAGCTGAGATATAGATAATGCTTTATCAGGAGTTTTAAAAAAGAACGTCGTCTCTTTTTACGGGCTTACTCACCTTGTGAAAGAAGTAACCCTTTTTTTTTTTTGGTCATATACAAATTTATCTAGATTTGCTATGTCAATGTAACAAAAAACTTCCTAAATTGAAGGAATATTTTACTTCATATAGTCTACTCCTAATGCAAATTTTAAACATATTTTTACTTAAAACTACCTCGAGTAATTTTTTAAAAATCAGTATAGTCTAAATTTTCAAGCACATATTTTTAAGTGGCCAATGATTTACATTTATACATCCTCTATGTTCCCTTTTTACTTTTTATAAAAATGGTTTTGATGTATACATGTAGAATTAAAAAAAATTGTTTTTCTTTAAATAAGTTTTTATGAACATTCTCAGTCTTTAAGAAAATAATTTAATAAAAAGTTGTAGAAAAAAAGATGAGCATTTTTGTTTATGTGTAAGTTATTATTTTACTTATAATTCATATCAACATCAGTTGTTTTTAAGATAAAGAAAAAATAGAAAAAAACAAACAAACAAACTAGAATACGTTTTTTTGGTTATTTCTAAAATAAAAATGATTAGAATGGTATTTACAAGTTTATAATACAAAGCTTCAATATAAACAAACTATGCCTGTGTATGATAAATCCATTTGCCGATTCAATAGAGAGATTATTAAATAATAAGAATGAAAAAAGGAATGATTCAACTTGAAATAAATATATATTGCGTAATGGAATTACCTTTAATCGTTATATGTATATTTCCAAGAATTTGATTTAATAAAATAAAAGTATTTTACGATTGATTGCTCATCTAGATTACTACCATCACAACAACCTAACCTAATCCATCTCTCTCTCTACACACATAATATGCAAAAGGTTACGTAAAATATTTGGTTGTTTCTGGGGTGCTTATTCAATCAATGGAATACTCATGGATACTCATTGATGAACGTCCACCTCTAATAAATACTTACTATAAACATATTTCGAAAAGTCAGTCCTATTTTTTTATTATTTCCAAAATTGTTCAACTAATCAACTAGGTAAACTAGTATAAGGAGAAAATGTCGCCTTTATTTAAAAGAGGATTTTTGGTAGGAGTCCTGAGAGGAAACACATTCCTAGTCATTAAATACAATGTTTAAGTTCGAACCCATTGCAAAAAGCTCATTTTATGTTCACCTATAAATATCGGATTTTGAATGAGGGAATGACAATCTGTGATGGTAGTCAAAAGCCTTCAACTACGGGATTGGAGAAAATAACCTCATGTGCTTTGCAGATATGTAGGATCCCTCGTTAACCTTGTCATTCCTATGTTAACCAGCATTTGTGAATATCCTTAAATTAATCACTTAATTGAATATTAATTGTCATCCCATTCTCATATTCCTTGAGTAAAATCGATTTATTTGACAATGGAGTTGTTCCCTGCAAACATGGATGAAGATTATGTTGAAGAAGGTCTTTCTTATAGATATACAATATTACGGATGGGTTTTTTAATAAAAGAACCTATACATTATTTAAACATTTCAGTAAAAGGTGTATTTAATGGTTTGGCTATCATCACAGATTGTTATTAATCAAATCCCTCAAATATCTATTATTTTCATTGATTTTGAGCCTTACTCCTAATGTAACGTCTATGTTATGATATATCATTTACAACACGGTCTATTTTTTATTTTTTTTACATTATTTATTTGGTTAATATATTATGCAGAAAATATATATTTAATAAAAAAAAAGGGGGACAAATTGTGTAACAAGTACATAAAGAAACGTTATACATCATACTTATTGCTCTGGGTAGAATTTAGAATTTTAACTAATATTCTAAAAATCAATCTAAAAAAAATTACACTTCCAAATTAACAATCACGAAAAATATTTGTTAAAATTTATTAAAATCCCTTTTAATATATTTTGATGATTACGTGAAAACGATGGGAGGTACCGAATTTCTTCTCTAGAAAAATTTCATTACTCACATCCAGATTTAAGAATTTTCATAGCGAGAGAAACATAGCAGACAAGGGGATACTTATTTACTCATCTTCCCGAATATGTTAATAGGTATTTAGTCAGCTAGAAATTAGGGCTTCATAATTGAGAATTGCAAAGTCCATGGACCTTGTTACTACAGGAGTTCCATCGTTCTTCTTTGCAATTTTATAAAGAACAAAACGTTAAACATATTTTTCTCCCCATTCGTAAACACTTTTTGATTTATGGATACAAAATATTTAAGGAGCTAGATGGCAGGGCATTCCACAAACCTATGGAGAATGTTATTATAGTTCTAGAAGGGACTAACATATTTAATACAATCGGCGAATATTTGTAACTGCACGGTTAACTTTTTATCATCATGTATTTCCCTCAGAAAACACGTGCTATTTTTATATTTCAACTCATAGAGAGAAAAAAATGATTACTATATATATCTCCCAAAGTCCATTCGAAGCTTGAGTCCATTCAAAGTTGAGGGACCATCTTAACGTACCATAGCAATGGTATAGCATGAAATAATATTTTGAAGAATTTAAAAATGGAAGTAAAAATCTGAAGTTGAGGAGTCCTTTAAATTCCTAAAAAAAAAAAATTATTTATATTTTGTCGAATTATATCAACAGTTGAGTCATTTCTATAAGCAACGGTGAGCATATAAATTATTCTCTGAGCTGAGGCTCAAACTGGAGAGATAAAAGAATTAATTATGTTGGTCAGATTGGTCCCCATCAAAAGCCAAGTGTACAGTTCCCAGTTCATTATTGTTTTTCTTCATTCTACTGCTAGATTTTTTGAAAAATCTACAAAAAAATTCCGGACGTTACAAGATAGGTGGGCTACTCCACAATCTTTATGAGATTTAGGCATTTTTATAAATTCGATAAAATTCTTTAAAAATAAAGCATTAATCCATTTGTCTTCTTCTAAAATAGCGTTTTGAGCTTGTTATAGACTTGTTGTATCCTTATATAAAATTAAAGGTATTACTAAAGTAATATATTAGTCAACTCTTTTTTGAAGATGAAATCTTTTAGAAAAGAAATTTTTTTGTTGACGGAGGCCCAAATTCTGTTCCAATGATCACAAGAATACCAATGTTAATCCATTGTATACTTAATATTTTTTCCATTCTTTTAACTTTACAGCTTCCAACTTTTAAATCCTCTTCAGTCCACCAGGAACCTAAAGGTTAAATATAAGTATTTTTTTAATTCGCAGCCGATCCGGGGTTTTCTTGAAACTTCACGAAAAAAATAAGTGGGGTTTGTATTCTTGCAATCAGTTAAGACTCTGAATTCTCCGTTACGGTTAAATTTACATCATAGGCATAAAAATCGAAAATACGTTGAGATCCCTCAAGGCTAACCCCAAAACATCTGTACCTCTTTGTAACACCTAAACCTAGTTCTTCGATTGCAGCTATGAAAAGATGTGGATTCCAGGGGCATCCCTTACGACATTCTTTTTCTAAGATGATTGGCTTACTCTTTAATCCATCGAATGAGATTGTTGAAGAGTCATTGTACAACAAGATACGGACGGGGTTAAAAAAATACGTAAAGGAAGTTCCTTTCAATACGTTTTTCTTTTAAACTCTAGAATTTACTCATGTGAAATAGAGTCAAAAGCTCAATAAAAGTATATCGCTATTAACGCTACAAACTTCTTCCTACTTTCAACTGCATCAATTGCAGCTTGAATATTCTATGGTACATCGGAAATCTTCCTATACTTCAAAATCCTTTTTTTCCAATTCTAATTCTTTGTATGAGAATTGGTTCCATAAGTATAGCCAAAACTATAAAAAGAATCCCAAAGGATGAATTGAAAACGGTAATTGATCTCCAATGGCTATAATTTTTATGATCTCATTTTTTTGGAATCAATGCAATTCTTCCTTCTGTCTGTGATTATGGTAGTCTTCAAAACTTTTCCACGGAATGTCTAATTTTCATAAGATGCAGAAAGACTTCATCATTTAAATTCGAATAGACTTTCCAGAGACTCCAGCTAGCCCCCAAAATGTATTATCCTTATAATACTTTCCTAAAAAGTTAGAAACAATATCTTTGGAGGTCTCAACTTTTTTTTTAGTTCTGCCTCAACTCTGCCAGGACTCTTTTTCGTCATCTGCCTTCTCAGTGAGCCAGGGATTAGTTGTTGCCTCCTAGAGTATAAGGAACAATTAGGAAATTATAGAGGGCAATCCTTTTATGAAGATTGAATCTTCACTATAGAGAAATTGAAGAATATGACACCTTTTGTATCCCATATAATTCCCAATATTCACCCAATGCCCTTAACTGAGCAACTGGCAATTTGAATATTTTTACCAATAGGAATAACAACTGGTTTTTTTAGTTGATCTTCAAACCAGACCTCATTTCAATACTTTTTGAAGTAATATAAAACTATTTTAATTCCGTTAGTTAATTCACTAACAAACCTAGCCTCTAACTTCAATGTGAAGTCGTCGGCTAAATATACATTGTATGTATGGAGGTCCCGAAATCCATTCCAAACTCCTTGAATTTATTTTTAATCGAATCTTTAAGATCTTTTAGTCTAGCGACAAATAAAAGGGGAACTGAAGGACAGCCTCGACGGCAACTCTTTTTTAGAGTAAATGGATTGCTTTTTCCATCCCCCATCTAAATAGTTGACGTACCATTGAAGTGAAGAGCCCTAATAGATTAAATTATTTTCTGAAAGGATATTTTTATCTACTTTTATTGTATTACTGCTTAAGATTAATCAAATGCTTTGCTGAATTCCTCAGAAGTTATTTTCTTACATACAGCTTTAACAGCAGAATGTACATTTTTTTATGATTACCGAAGTCATTATACATAAGAGATTAGTAAACTGTATATATGTAATATGTAACTAAGGGATACCCATATTGAAATGAAAGAGTTACACCCCAACATGGCACAGTCGTCAACTAAAACAACCTATCTGCAAATTAAGGGGTATGTATTTCGTCAAATTAAGGCATGCCAAAACTTTATGGAAAGAGTGGAGTCCTTGACACTACAGGAAAGAACTGAAGACATGATGAATAAAAAAACGGAGCTTAAGACTATCACCAAAGACTTTTTGTAAACCCTTTGTTGAATCACGTGTATAAATGACAAATGTGTAGAAGAAGAGTTTTTCCGTCAAAACGAGCCGAATCAAAAGAAGCTTATACTTATAAGGATGGCCTGGAAGCCAGCCTCATCTATAAAAGAACAAATAAAAAAATAAAAGTACCCACATATTGTAGATGTATCTACTTACAGACATCGACGACGACAAATGGAGCACGATCAGACTCCGAGTGAGAAGTTTCAATATCCACCAAATCTTACTGTGCTTGCTTAAGATCCATCCTAATCGACTATATGAATGACTTGCTCGTTATATTAACATTTTCTGTTTATTATATTATGTTAACGGTGTTTCCTTTTTATGAAAATATTTTTCTTTTTCTTCGTGTGTGCGAGCAGGTAGCAATATTTTTTTTTTTTTTTTTTTTTTTTGGGGATTTTAAAGGCTGCATGTGGTCACCTTTAATAAAATCATAATTACAGTCCCCTAATTTTTGTGCTGTGAATTATACCCGTCTTTGCTTCCAAAAAGAAAGAAAATGATTGATCAAAGTTTCATTCATTGTCCTCCAAGCCGGATCATTCGGATTTGAATGGATTTGTGATATACAATAGGACAATAACATCATAAATCTTCTGTGTTCCGATGGTAACTATATTTGATATAAGAACGTTGTTTAAATTGTATGATGGCACCATTTAAACCAACTATCGCAGTGCTTCGAGAGCATCAGGGATATTTCAAGAGCCTCTCCAACAATGTAATGATTAGGTAATGTATATATCCCCTGATTTAAAGAGAATCCAAGAGTTGGATGTAAGTGTTGGTTAGTGAAATGGAACAATTAATAAAATACTACTCAGAGTTGGACACTGATGAAAATGAAGAGATTTGCACAAAATAAATCTAAGATGTTTGGGAATTATAAAAAAGCATGGAAAAACTGTCAAGGCTTGTTGTGTTTTTGAAAGATAATTAAGGATAAATAGCTTAATAGTGGAAACAAAATACAAAAAAGGGATTTGGGATATTAAAAAGGGTGTTTTTCTACCCAGAGATGAGCCTACACCACATTCAAATTACACCCTCCCCGTGTTATGTGTACCTTAATTGGAATTACCAAAGTCAGAAGGAGAATTGACTAAATTTCCATCATGGATGGAAACGTTTCAACAAATGCCGATAGTTATAATATCAATACAATGTATAAAATTTACTTATTTGAGATGCACAGTCCAACTCTGTCAATAAGATTAAGAAAGGTATAATGAATCTATAACAATCTTATAGGATAATTTTGGGTATAGATGAATAGTGATATCCAAGTCTGTTTATAGATTCGTGGGTCTCAATCAGGTAAAAAATAATACAAATTATCTTCATCAACCCCACAAAGAAATCATCACGACTCATGCAATCTTAAAGCAAATAATATAGATATAAAAAGAAATTATCAAGATAAAATGTATCATTCCCTTATGGAGAGTCAAGTGATTGGTCTTCTTAAGGATGGATGGAAGATATTCGTATGTGAAATAGAAGATGAAGATTGAATCACTATAAAAATTCCACCTCATGTTCAAATTGCTGCTAAGGTTACTGAAACTCGTAATTCCATAAATAATGATGGAATATCGCTTACTCTGAAAATTATTGTTCATAAAAGAGTTGTAAATATGTAAAGGGTGATTCAAAACAAGCGGTTTTTTCCAGCAGAGATTTTTTGACAGCCGTGCTCGAATTCTGTCAAATTCATACGTCATTTTTACTTAGTATTGTTTTACAATACGTCATGGAAAGATATACGTACCAACAACGTGTACAAATTGTTCAATTGTACTATGAAAATCAGCGTTCTGTGAAAGAAGTTTTTCGCAAATTACGCCCAACTTATGGTCCACATAATCGACCTTCAGAATCCACAATTCCTAGAATAATCGAAAAATTTGAAGGGGCAGCAACTTGCTGGGATGTCCCGTCGTCTGGTAGGCCACGTACAGCTCGCAGAGTAGAAAATATTGCGCCCGTAGCCGAGAGTTTAGCCGAAGATTGTGACAAATCGATTCGCCGTCAACGGCGAACGTTATCGCGCCATGGTAACAGACTTTCTGGTACGTCAAATTGAAGCACATGGTCTCCACGATATTTGGTTCCCCCATACCCCCCCAAACAAGACAGTGCCACTTGCCACACAACGCGCGTAACAATGGACTTATTGGGACATTATTTTGGTGAGCAATTAATTTCACGTTTTGGCCCGGTCAATTGGTCACCAAGATCGTGTGATATCACACATTTGGACTTTTTTCTTTGGGGCTACGTAAAAGCAAAAGTCTATGTGGATAAACCAGCGACGATTGATGTATTGGAAGCAAATATTGAGAGTGTTATTCGTGAGATTCCGGTCGCAATGCTTGAACGCGTCATCGAAAATTGGTGCGAAAGAATGGACCATTTAAAGGCCAGTTGCGGCCAACATATGAAGGGGATTTTTTTCTAGAAATAATTGTAATACAATTGATATCAAGGATTGATATAAAACGAGATATTTCCGACATTTTCCATTTTTTAAAACTTGAAGAATTGTAAAAAAAAAAAATGAAAAAAAAGCTGAATAAGTTTATGTTCAAAATTTACAGTGACAGACGAGTTAAGACATAGAGGCTCCTTTACCTTTCATGGAGGACTTATTTTTTTACTTGTCGAATTCAATAGCTCTCGCTTTCAAATGTTTCAACAAAATAAGGTCATTATTTCGTTGGAAGACTGCATTCACCACATTATATTTTACCACATTATGATGTGATAAAATAAACATCTACAAGGTAGGGCAGTAAAACGTAGACTGTTAATTAATGTATTATTTTTTCTTTACATTGAAAAGGTTTAGTAATTATTTTTTTATATTCTGTTTTATGTCCTTTTTACATAAACAAGCTATACTAATCATTTAATAATTTCATCATCATGAGCGAGCAAAAAGCAAAAACGATTTTGTGTGTTTCAAACTTTCAATCATTTCTTTTGTAAGCCTTTCTTAAACTAAAATATGCCCTCGGTAGGGTACAAACTTTCGCTTATGAAATGTTTCCCTAAAATGGAGTTCTCAATAATGTGTATTACTGATTTCTGCCTATAAGGATAAAGTTATCCACTTATTTCAAAAGATGAAATTAAAACTATATCTTTTAGTAATAAATGTCCATAAAAGGATAAATATCGTCAGTAGATTGGACAGATTTTTTTTGTATTAATTATCAATATGTAAATGTTTCTCAATTAACTATAAGTTTATCCGTATTTTTATACTATTATGTTACATTATTATTGTAATAAAAGGTACAGAAATTCGATTAAAGAAAGTTAAATTGGATAAATCAATAAGTAAGGGCCATTTAATTAGGATGTAAATACTTAATAATAGTCATTAATTGCATATAAATGAAAAATGCATTTTCTTAAAATATTTCGATTATTCTTATCTTAATGACTGTTTCTATTATTTATATTCCTAGTTGAAAAATTGATTTAACTCATTAAACAACTTTTTTCTTTTTTTTTCTCTCTCGACAAACATATTATACTCGGTCAAATTTTGAACTTTTATTTTATAATACTGAAAATAAACTAACATTTGAAATACAAAAAAAAATCAATCAATTAATTTACCCAATTCCGTCTTAATGTTGCTTATTTGTATATAAGCCAATAAGAGAATATGAACGATATGAAATAAATATATCTTGAAATTCCATTCATCTATATTAATAAAGCAAAGTTTGTCTTAATGTATGCATGTCTCTCTTTCAGTAATTATGTAATACGTACATGCACAGTCATTTTTGATTTAAGAAATAACAATATAGTCATTCTAATAAAATCTTGCAGGCCGTTTGCATGTATTATCAAGCTTGGACATAATATTAAAAAGGGAAGGGTTGTGTAAGGGAAGCATGTAAAAAGGAATAATATATCGCAGGTGTTTAGGTCAACTTCAATTTTTCACACCAGGATTTAATCAAATATATGTTGAGGAGATATTTCTAACAAAGAACGTGTTTACCAAAAGCTCAGCCATGTCGAGTTCTAAAACTGAGGTAAAAAAAGTAATTTAATTGGAAGATAACACTCTTTTTGTAATTGCTACCAAAAATAATTCTATATTATTTTCACAGTGTAAATCCTTTTTGGACTAGAAGTAAAAGTAAGGAGAGACATTGGGGTAATTTCATGTGAAGATACGGAGTAGGATCTGTGTTATTTCCTTAATCTCAGAGATACTCGCAGCTAATTCAAGTAAATGTCATGACAACTAAGATGCTCTCCTCTCAAACATCTTTCAAACTGTCAGGGTGACTACGTTAATGTTGGGTTTATTTTTTTTTTACATATTGGCGTTTCATATCCTTTGAATCTCTGCTTTAAAAGCTCCCCCGAATGTTACTCCCTCGACCATGCCATCTGAGGGAATTTGAGAATAGAGGCTGTGCTATATCTAACAGAAATTTTGATAACCTTGATAGGAGTGGGCGGCCATGTCTGAGACATTCATCTAGAAGTGCTGAAGTGCCTTTAAGCCCGATTGGAGGCCATGGTATCATGCAAAGAAAAATATTTTGAAAAATAGAAAGGTATTTCAATAAAGAAGTCTGTGATATAGCTTCAAGGATGTACTCCTTTTCATTCTTGTACAAGTTTAACATATTCGTTCTTTATCAAAATTTTGCTCGATTTTACCTCGCAAACTGTACATACAGTCAGTGTTTCATAGACATATTTGAATCAATTATAGGTTTTATATTCAAATTACTAGGATGAGTGTAGATACCCAAGAATTTTAGCCATAGAGACTATAATTGATTTAAGAGACCTTTATTTGCCCCCGTATAGTCTTTAAATATAATCTATCAATATATCTTTCTTTCATTGTGACTACCATTTACAGCTACTTTAAGTGCAACTTGTGGCACTTCAAAGAGAATCAAAAATTGAGGAACAAATGCAAGAAAATATATTTTCCAAAAAACACCTTGTCTGGGGGAAACAAACAACATTTTATCTCCAATATCCCCCTTATTATCTCACTTAATAGCTGGGGACTGCATTCAGTAGACAGATAAGTATTTTGGAAAATTATAAACCTAAATTGCCTAAAAAGACTTATGAAAAGCGAAGACTTTTTGACAAAAATAATCCAATACGTGTTCGAAATATCAACTGGATATGGATTGGGTCAGTCTCCTGAGCTCAAGCTCATTTAAAATCTATATCAGTGGGCTAAGTTTGAAAATTGGTAAGGGATAGAATATTTATTTCTTCAAATTTATGTATGCTTAAAGATATGTGATGTTTAATTTGCAATTTAATCTTTTATATAAAACGGGTACATCTTATAAGTAGAATTTACATATTTATTATCAAGTGCAAATAGATTTCACGAAGCATTAGTAATATTACTTAAAGATGATTACTTTTGAGCTTATATAGCGCATACATATTTATTTCAAATAGAATAATATCAAGAGCAAAGTCTCTTTTTGCACAAATGTACAAATATCTGTATTTGTAGATTTCATACTCATTTATAGTTTGTTGCTAAAAGGATGTACAAGGCATGTTCTTTATTGAAGCACATGACATAAACAATAGCAGTCTAGGATCATTAAAATTTTCCTTTTCGAGGACATATTCGACAAGACAAAAAATAGAACTTGCTCATGGGATTAAGTTTTTGAAATGTGACACCTTTTAGCCTCTAAATGATAGCTTTCATTCTATTCCCCTCGTAAAATATGATACTTTCAATGATATTACATACCAAAATTTATTCTATTTTTCTTCAAAACGAAAAAAAAATCTTATAAAACATCGTTAAAGTTATTATATCAAGCAACCTCTCCTCCGCAATGAAACAGAAGGAAGGCGTAAATTATGTTGTCAGTTAGCAAATTCTTCGCCAGTATAGGATTAAAAGGTTTTTCATTGAGTACGCTTCATTTTTTTTTTTTTTTCTCTGTTTGGCAAAAACAACAACATATTTATTTTCTTCTTGGTATATATTTTATCATGGAGCTATATACACTTGATCAGCGATTGCAAATTATCCCAATTCATTATTAAAATACTGTTCTTTTTTAAATTGATTTTCGTTGAAAAATAATCTTCAGTGATGAAGTTCATTTTTCTCTCAATGGCTTTGTTAATTAGCATATGGCTTTGTTAATAGGCAAAATATGCGTTATTACTCAGCCAGTAATCCACAAGTGCTTCACAAGACATTATTGCATCCCGATTTTGGTGTGGACCTCATGATGGAGGGATCATTGGCCCATATTTTTTCATTAATGATGATAATCGCCACGTTAATTTAGATGGGATGGCCCAAGGGAACACTTTGTCCTTCAAGTATTGGCAGTACGTCTCGGAGTTAAGGCTCTCGTGGTCCTCCAAGAAAATGAGATCACATTTCTGCCCGTCGGACGCAAAAACAGCCTTCGAGGTCTTGACTTAGATCTTGTGGTCACCTCAGGAGTCCCTTTGGCTACCACGCTGTAAACGGTGGTACGGCACCAGTTCAGAAACTTGGCAATCTCAGTGGGAGTTTTTCCCCACGTGGAAAGTTCCAAAATTGCGACTCGACGTCTCTCCATATTATCGGCTGTTGTTTCACTGTTGCTATTTAGATTTTGCTGGAGTTTTGTTTATAACTGGTCAAGACCCTTGCCTCGAAGTATAAACCGGTTTCAGCTCAATAAAATCACGAATATGTGCATGGTGTAAAATTTAGAGGAGTGTTCAGTTTTAGACCCGCACACCTGTATATCTCAATGATTGAAATATATTTTCATCTATAAATATCACATAGAGTGCAATAAGAATATATAAAACCAAAACAAGATCCGAATTGCATGAAGTATACTTCCTTCTCTAGGAATTACCTATGCACATTGAGCTCAAGAGAATAATTTCTCCCAAACACGTTGTTCATTAAGCTACATCGTTCCATTAGATATATTTACTAGTTTTTATTACACCAAGTTATCCATATTTACCTTTGCATATTTTCCAGATCATCGCATTCAGTCCATCAATGAATCGGATATCGACCCAGTCTATATGATACATATTCAACCCTAAGCATGTTCTTTAGATGTTTCCTTACGGGGATATGCTTTTTAATGAAGCCATTTATTATTATTGAATTATTATTGAAGTTGTTTTTTTTTCGGATAAAAACTTTTTACTTGCTCTTTGTTAGAGAAATAGACATTTAATTTAAATTTAACAAGAATAATAACCGTTACTCATTGTATGAATATATAACCAACATGTTAAGAATAAAATCAATTACACATTCTAAAAGATAACGTAAAGCGAAATGATGGATTCAAAGTACTTTGTTTTGGTAAATACTCTTACTTAAGATTCTAAGTAATCGTTTTATACTTTTTTCCAAGAGTTTTTTTGGATAAACAATTCGTAATTTTTTTTTTATCTTTTCCTGCCAATACACATCAATTGCTTTTATCTAATCTAGAAATATACCCAATATAAATATTCGAAGAAAAAGCCTGATTTTTATTATTTATTTTGAGTTATTTATGGTTTATTTGTTACAGAGTAAACTTTTAAATGTCAATCATATGAACTATTTACTTATCATCTTATTGACATTTAAAAGTTTGTTTTATGTTAAATATAAGTAAATATTTATTGACTCAATCCAAGAATGGATTTATTGATATGATTTGTTTGATTTATAAAATAAAAACTCTTCATAAATTGAAATTCGTATTTATATTTGATGTGAAACAAATATTTGATCTCAGTATCTTTCAACAATTGATAGTTATGAAAACATTATCAAAAATAATGGCCTTAAATTTCATCAAATGTGTGCAAATTAATATGTTATAACAAATTAACTGAATTTTTAAATTGTTTTATTCGTAAATGTATAATTCATATTCATTATTGTAATTGAAACTACAAAAAAAAGCTAAACATTCAAGTTAGTTATGTTTTGTCAAGATTGTAAAGAACTTTAATTATAACTATGTAGGAAATGTCATTAAAAATATATTTGAATAATTAAATACAACTTCAAACTGTAAAAAGAATTAAATTGTTCTTAACCCGTATTAAGAGCTAAAGAAGAAAAACGGATCACAGAAAATTTTGTGGATGTTCAAAATTACAAATTTTTGGCCCACTTATAACCAAAAAAGATAATGACATCGAACACTCAAAAAAGTTCTTCAATAATGGTACAATATAGGTTTTAAGAATATTATTTTTTTTTTTTTTTTTTGAGTTCCAATCAAATTAACCTTCCCTTACTTCCCTTCAAATCCGATCATGAGTATCTCACTGGGGTATGAAACAACATCAGCATTAAGTTAAAACGACATCCTCAAGGAGAATGGAAGGTCAATGGGGGTGAACGCCCCATTATTGGAAATCCAAAGGTAAAATTGATCTTCCTAATACAATAAGAGAGGAGTGGGACTTATCAGGTCGAGATTATTTGTTTATTAGCTACCTCGATTGACAAAAGTGGAAGGTAAAATTTCGAAAAAAAACATTGTATTTAGTCTCCGGATTTTTTCTCATTGCAAGCTATTAATTATTATGGGTTTCAATTTCGAAGATATTAAGCTCAGCAGTATCATAACATGCATTGCCCTTAATGAGTATAGGTTTTGTGGTTATTTCTTAATTGGTAAATATTGAATTAATCCTCACATCACCAACATTTAGTTTGGTTTTATTCAACTACCACCATTTTTGTCATTAAATTGTTTGGAATTATGTTAAATATATATATATATTTTTTTTTTGTGATTTGTCATTTCGTATTTGAATGAGTTCAGATACTCAATTTTTTAGCTAATGTTTAGAATCTTTATTTGATTTTAGAAACTTATGCTGACGCCAATTTATTATTATTTTATTGTAAAGACTTTTTACTTCGTAAAGTGCAGTTTCCAAAAAGTTTCCCAGAATTTTTATAAGTACAATTTGTTGATAAATATTTGGTATAATTTGTAGAAAAATGCTAATGACAAAACTTATTCTACCTTGATTTCCCGTTTAGGTGCCACATTAAATTTATCTTCATCTTAATATGTTATTTGAGATCACATAAACCTGTTTGATATACTTCAACTCAATTGATAACTAATACATTAACTTTGCATCAGATTAATAACATTCTAAAAAAAATGTAAAGTCATGCACACTAATAATATTTATGTATACCATATATTGGCTTAATAAAATAGAAGTTTTTATTAATTTTCAAGTAGAGTATGATCATTTATTTCTTGCATTTTTTTTCTACAACTATATTTGTTTTAATTTCTCACATTATCAAATATTTATTTCAACAACATAAAAAAGGCATAAATTAGATAGGACACATGTAAAACATTTTGATGTGATGTCAGCATTGTTGGTGTAGTCCATCTTGGGGCCTCAACAACCAATTTTTATAACAAATATTAAGGAAAATAGTGAACTATTGGATTTCAAAATAAAACTAACAAATTAGTTTATTAATAATATACCCCATAACATTCAGATATATCTATATATTGAGCTTAAAATGTATCAAAAATATATTATTAAATAGTAATACAATCTTACTTTCATATTGTAGATAAAAATTAACTATAAAAATGGGAAGAAATGGAATCGCCGTAGTTCATGGACAACGCTCTCGAGAGAAGTTATTCTCTTGAACTTAATATGTGTACATGTATTGTAATACTATAATATTTACCTATACCTAATCAGTGCAACTCTATCAAGCCAATTAAAGGAACATTTTAAATAAATGGTAAGAATATTAAATATCCGTTTGAAACTCCATGGATAATTAAATTAATTACTACTCAGAATAAGAAAACTGTATTACTTTCATTAAAAAAAAAAAATCAATCAAAAAGATGTTCGGACAGTTTTCAAATCAAATTTCAAACTCAGAAAAGTAGTTGGGGTTGTCAGGATGTGAACTGAATAGAATTCCAATTGATATACTTAATAAAAGTGGAGGATACATTGGGGATACAAATTGTTGTTATTGGTTTCTACAGGAGACATAGGAGTTTACAAAGATTTAGATTTGCCATCAAAGAGACCATGAGATCCATTTGCTAGTCCCAGGATAGTCGGAGTGAACGACTAAAGATTTCAAGATTGAAGATTATCAATAGTTTTTAACTAATATTTAGAGTCCATGACGGTTATGAGGGTATCTGCATACCAGAGTGATTTATTAACTTTGTCATCATATTGAAAGCCCTTCATTTTTATATTTTTCATTATTTCTCAGTGATGACATACAACAGTAATTAGAAACCGAGATAAGGATAAACTATCTCCTTGTCGACGTCCCCTAGTGCTATAGAAACTGGACATATTTCCTTCTATTTATACTATGCTATGAAGACTTCTTAGAATAGTGGCTATCATTCATTTAAACTTTTGTGGAAAAGATTACTTCGAGTAATTTGCCGTAGAATGAACTGTGGGAGACCGTGTCAAAAACTTTCTCTAAATGTTTCAGGGAAAACGCAAAACTTTTGCCTGCTAGCTTAATCTCATTGATCATATCTTGAACAGTACGTGGGATATCTTCAGCCAACAAGCAATAGTCATCATGGAACAAGCAAGGAGAGACGCCATCCTCGAATTGGCTTGCGACACAAGCCCTCTGCTATCTACAAGCTTCTTAACTACCCCAAGACCAAGGTGTGCTGGGTTGTCAATGCCTGGGAGGTTGAGGGGAAGGTTTGCCGCAAGGCCCACAACATGAGAAGTGGCCGAATCACCACTCCCCGCTTCCTTGAAGGGTTCCATTACGAGGGAGTGGAATGCTGTCGATTCCGTGGAAGTCATGAGGGCATGCAAATCCTTAAGGAGCAGGATGGAGATGATGGTGGCTGCTGAGGGAGGACATGTTGAATAAATTTATTGTTTAATATCATGTCTAACTTTTTCATATTAACAAATACACTCCAAATTTCATTTTTATCAAGCAGGTTGAATTTTAAGATAGTTCCCATATATCGTGGACACCCTGTATTTAATTTCAAATGTATTTTTCCTCTCTTAGCAACCAAGAATAGAGTCCCAATACTCATAAACTAAGGTATCGCTTTCTAATCAAAGATTTCTCAGTAAGCACCCTCAAGGATTCGGACAAGCGCTGATGCAAATGCTTTACAGAACTCGAAAGGGAGAACCGAAATTCCAGGTGATTTTTTGTATTATTGTATGTAATGATATTTTCTATAATTTCAGATCAATGTATAGGCTTATATTGTCCAAGTCTGATCTCCCCACGAATAGAACTTCACCACCTTGAAGAGTTCTCGAGACACCAGTTATGACAAAATTTACACATAGCTTGATTTGTGTAGTCCTCACACCGGTACAGGTTTTCATAGAAGTCAGAAGCCGTTCTAGAACCAGTCTAGGGTCATTGGTCACTGATCCATCTGATAATCTCAGTGAGTGTAATTTTTTACTTGGCGAAAATATTTCATAAAATTTTTATGAATTATTAACCCATTTATATTGTGCTCTTTATTAGGTTCACCTTGGCTCTGATTAAATATCCTCTATTTTTATACACAATTATTATATTTATCGCTACATTCGTCTCTGCTGTGTTCCCTTCTAGACCATCTATATATATCTTTATTTTGTTTCTTAAGTGTGCTTCTCTATTCCTCATATTTTTTAGAGAGATGACTGGAATCATTTTATATCTTTCCTAAACCTTTACAGGAGGAGTACAAGGCCATTGCTTTTCTCTCGTCATAGTATTTTATAATCCTGTGTATTATAGTTTCTGTTTCTTCTGATTCCAGATGGGTGACGTTAAGTTTCCAGAACGTTTTGGTTTGTTGATTTACCCTCAAGAAGCTTGATATAATAGGGGGGTGGTCTGAAACATTTGGAGGGATCACTTTGAACTCATTTAGCACTGTAGATATGGTTGATGAAGCAAAATATAATCAAGTCAACCTTGTCTTCCCCTTTGAGGGTTTTGAGGTTGACTCGTATGTGCTGATTAGTCCAAAAGGTGCTTGAAAAACACAGTCTCAAGATTTTTTGCATTTATCTTATTTCTGGATCCTCCAAAAATTTTGCATTTCTTACAGGACTCCTTGTATTATTTAGGTCGTCGAGTAAGACGATCCCATTTTCTGGATTTGTGCTACATTTATAATATATATTGCTATAAAAGGAACCGGAGTTGGAGTTTGGACCATAAGTGGCAAATATTCTAGATCTTCTATCTAGGAAGTTCACGTCTACAATGACAACGTTACACATAGGACCAAAATACACCAGGCTTGGATTTAGGGTTTCTTTGATGAGGACTATAATTATCTTTGATGGATGTGTTGTTTGTATTTTGCATTTGAAACGAAGAGTTTATCGGATTTTGGAAACAAATGTGCGATAGGTGATACTTCACCGATGGGAGTGTCAACAAGGACTAACACGTCGGGGATGGGCACCATTTTTCAGAATTAGAAAACCTTATTTGATCTAGACGGAGTCTACGAAATATTTACATTATAGTCTTACTCTTAAATAGCATTACAACATCCAGCCTATAAAAAAAGATGAACATTCGGTTTCAATATAGGCATAGAAACAAATTTGAATTTATGGAACACTTTTGTACCCTGGATGTGAAAGGTTCAATGAAAAAAGTTAAATAAACTCAATATTCTTTCCTTAAAATACTGTAGGGAGTCATGAAGAGAAGAAAATCTTTACATTTTATTTAATTAATCGGAAATAATTCTAATTTGACATACTAAATTTTCACAAAACAAATTTATATCCAATTACTAAAAGGATAATTAATTAAATAATACTTTTTAAGGGTGCTTTTTGTAGTTTGCTCTCCTAAAATTAAATCATGGTTAAAGTTTAGACTCAAGTCGGCACTTTTTTCTTTTTAGTAGAGAAGAAACAAAATTCAAATTTATATAGCTAAGATTTAAAAAAAAATAGGATTTATCCATTTTATATTATGAAGAAAAAAATTACTGCTTGGGACAGTCTTGTGATTATATCGAATAATATGCATATACAAATATAAGTATATATTTTAATCAAAATGCAAGTAAGTTTTATGGATTAACTCTGCAGAATAAGTTATACAATTACCCCATAAATAATAAGTTGAGTAAAGAGGGCTTAAATTATATCCAAAATAGTTACTATCATAAATTCATACTAATGCTATAGTCAATTAACATTATATAGATAAGTTATATATTTTGAAATACATGAATCAACACCATTTTGGAGATGTGATTTTCCATAATACTTTTTATGTAGGTCCTAATACAAAAAAGTATTACAATATTTTTGTACTACATAGATTTTTTTATGTATGTATGTACAAATATCCAAAATATTCGAAGGAAATCAGATAAAAACAATCCTTGCCCTAATGAATGGTTTTGACATCTATGTTTTGTCACAACACTTTAGAATCATATTATGACCAATTTGTTGTAATGTAATTGGTTTTATCCAATGCCGTTCCAACGAGGGGATGAAAAGGGTAACATTTCACCTGGAAATTTTCCAATATTCACTAAAAAAAAGCTGATGTAATGTTTTCAAAATGTGTATATGTTTTGTTTTAAAAGGTATAAGTTGATGTATAAACTTATGTAGTCAAAATTTCGAACATTTTATAACATGCGGAAAGTACATTTTCAAAAATTATTACATTGCTCAAAGTAAAGTGTGTACAAAGGTAGTGCAAAAATATATATATATATATACGAAAACAAGTATTGAGAGAAAATTATACATTTTTTATTACCACAAACAATTTTTTAAATTGTTACTTCTGGATTTTTTCTCAAAAATTCCTACCTGGTCAGCAATACAAACTTCACAAAGGAACCTAAACTTGTCACACACATATTTATCTGTGGCTTTGAGAATATTGTTCCACTCTCTGGCCACATATGCCTTCGGGCAACAATATTGGAGTAGTAGACTGCACAGGCCATGGACTCCACAGCGTTCTACATAAGATTATCCAAGGGTTTCAGGTTTTTGTGAATGAGGTGACCAAAGCTATTTGGACCAAAATTCCTTTGTTCTTAATTTGTCTACGATATATTACTGCATAGTCTTGCTTGTATGACATTGAGCCCCATTTTAAGTCCACGACCAGTTACTAATCCCATAGGTTCTATTAAGGCCAGAAAATACCTTATGGTCCATCAAGTTCTTGTACTGCGTGGTGTTAACAGTCCCCTGTTTAGTCCAAAATCGTGGAAACATATTTCTATCAAAGCAACAAAACTAACATTACGGGAGAAGCAGGGTCTTTGGTCTTTCCAAAATAGCAAATGGATGCCTCCACATCTTCAGGTATTTTGGCAATGTGTTTAGTGCTTCTTAAGTTTGGCACTGCATTAAAGTAAATATTTTTTCATAAGAGAACTCCAAAACCCGACTTTGGCCTCTTTTCAGTTTGTTGAGATTTTTTTTTGCAACTCTCGTATTTTCTCGCGTTTTCGGGCTGTCAGTCCAGGAACTTTAGTATAGGCTCTTGATTTGAGTTATACTTCACAATTCTTATCGCTTCATTTTTTTCTATGCTTAACTGTTTGGCAATTTCAAAGATATTACAAGGGATAGTAGTTTCAATTTTGGTTCAAAATTCTCTGATGTTGGCTTCTCTTCCTGTTGAACGTAGCCTCCTATTCTGAAGATGATTGGAAAAATTCTGGGCTTCAGAAGTTTAGGCTTGTGGTGACACAGAAACATTCAGCAATGTCCTTGACCTTGTTTCCAGCGACAATGCAACCCGCAATTTTTTTTTCTTAGCTCTTCCTTGATTTCCCACTTTGTTTGTTTATCAAGTTCATAGAAAGACACTGAGGGTCTCAAATAGTAACTCCAACGTTAATGGAACTTATTTTCCTCCTTGAGAAATGAACTATTTTACATGTACCAAATTACTTTTTTGCTGCTATAAATTATTTGACAAATTTCACTTTTGGTACATAGTCAGCAGATATTAAATATATCATAAGTAAACTTTAAAATATACAACAACGTTCATACAGATATTACTCCGCGTACGAATAATTCCTGAATACATCATGGCACGGACGGTATTATCCTCGTTGCAACTTAATACCACTCATCTCCATCTTTACTTTATTGGCATCCATTTGTATCATTCCAATAATAACTCTTCGTTATTTGTTTAAAAATCTAGTCTTCGGATTCAAATTCTTGATTACAATGGGCCTTTTTACATGGAAAAATCTATTCTGTAACGGATATCCTACTATGTTTGTATCTTGGTTAATAAATCAAAATCTATCATTGATATAAAATAAAGTCAAAAAGTAAGGATATAACAGGGTGTGAAACAAGGGGATCCTGTGAGTACAATCCCTTTTTTTATGGCCGTCGCGTGCCTACAAAAATGTTAGATGCCGAGATTAGAGGTGGAGCTATTGAAGGGGAATAAGTGACAAATCTGCTTTTTGCAGATAATGGAACTGTCAATCTTAGTGGTTCCCGTATTGACAACCCAAGCGTCTAGGCCAGGAGAAGTATTGGAAATATTAAGAGAAAAATCTGATATATGGATGAATGCATCTAAATCTCAAATACTTACAAATATGGAAACGATCCCAAAAATCTTTCTTCATTCAATCTAATATACACGCTCCTACCTACGGAGCATACCTGTATTATTATAATACTGAAGAGTTTATTTTAAAGAAAGAAAACTTATCGGAGAAAGAATGGAATATCTAATGAAGAATGTTGTTCCTTTACTTTCTTGTTATGAAAATAAATAATTTTTCTGATAATCTATTAAACAAACCTATCCAACTCGGGATCAATAAATATTATTTTTTTTCGTCACAACATTTTCTTGCCTACGTTCACTTCCTCTCCTAAATCTGTCACTTTATACAAATCCATTATCCATTTGTATTTTTGCCATCTAACTATTTTGGAAAAGAAACACTTTATCAATATTATCGACTAATTTATAACAAAGTATCACTCAAAATGGGTGTGATTTGTATAGTAAATATTCGAAAATATTAATTTTAATTAAATCTTAGTAATTCTATTTTAATAGAAAACAATACAAATGTTTATATACATATTTATTTTATTTATCATTTAAATAATAAACCAACCATATTTAAATTTGACATTGTTTATTTTATTTTTTAAATTTATCTGTAATTTTTTGTTAAATTAAAGAATGTACCAGAGATTACTTTATATTTGGATAAATTATTCACTTTTTAAATCACACAACGTCCTTATTTTAACTATTACTATTTCTATATACTAAGTTATATTAATATATTCTTGTATTATCAATTAGTTATAAATATATATTATTTTACATAGAAAGTGATTATTCTTCCTAAATGTGAAATAAAAATTCAAATTGCATGATTCCTTGTTGCCACACTAGTAAAAAATATAGTCGAAAGCTCTATAATAATAAAATAATAACTTTTTTTGCATAAATTTCCAACATCAAACATTGTAATTCTTAATAAATGGAAATCAGCTATACCAATAATTTACATACCTGGTAAAAATACTATATATTTATTTTAGTGATGTCGGATGAGTGTTCATACCTTATATACTCGTACAATAATTATTTTTTATAAGGATGTTAAATATGTTGTCTAAAAATTTGTCTGCTCTCTTCAATTTAAACATGAAGATTTTGAAAATAATGAAGAACTAAAATGAAGTATCTTAATAAAAAGTGCTCTACACTCTTTAGGATTAAAAACGGAAGTGACAATTAAACAATGGACTGCTAAGATATCTAAGGTTGAGTTGGGGCGTAAACGGAAAAGTTATGAAACAGAGTTTAGGGTTTAATTGTTTTTGAGAAAAGATAATATTTCAAATTTTTCGGAGCTCAAACAAAAATTTAGATACCTTCTGTGTTATTACAAAAAAAAATGAGTAAATTTAATGGAAGATTAAGTCCAATTTCTGTACATAACAAAAACAGATTCAGGTATTTTGCATAACACACAAAATTAATGGAATAATAACTCTCTTTTTGAGAAGAGAATTAATTACTATTTTGATTTTATAGTTATATATATTTATTTAATTAATTATTTAGAACTAGTGTTAATACATTTTAGGTAGGTCAGTTATTGGATTTAGTGTAATATTTCAAAGAGACTTTAAATTTCAAATAATGTGGAATATTACTAATTTATTTTGTGGTTGCAGAGCGAATATCAAAATTTTAAATTTATTTGCTTTTTTGAGGACTGAATATAAGGACAGTACCGAACAAGATGCATTTATAAGGTTAAACAGCTCCTGTCAAACACGTTCCGATCTAGTTGAATTAATTTCAGATGAAAAAATATCATTTATTTTTAGCAATGCAATACAGGATTTTCAAATAAAAAATAATAATTATAGAACTGAACAAGAAGTTATAAGTTTATTCGAATATGTTATCTTGATTAAATTTCGTGAAAAATGTGGCTAATAAAAAAAAGTGAGTGAAATCAAGGATTTAATTTGAAAGTTATTATTTTTTTTAATATTTATTCGAACTGTTGTATATCATAGCTATTATTGGATGTTTCAAATGTAAGCACTGCAAAAACACATTATAGAGGGTCAAAAATTAAATATAATTAATTTTTTTTTTAATTATTTTTAAAATTTAATACTAATTTCAAAAAAAATATTTTTTCATAAAAAAATTAATAAATGAGATTTTATTCAAGCTGAATTAGAACTCTTGATATGTGATGGGTTTTGATCTTGAAATTGCACTTTGTCAGGATGGGATAATTGCACAAAAATTTAAGATCATAGGTATTAAATTATCAATGTAATTATTTTTTTTAGGTACACGGTTATTGAATTTTTCAGGTTCAAAAGTGGGCTCAAACCCATAATAGGGCTAGAAATGCATTAACAATTAAATCATGAATTCGTGCAAATCAAATTTGATACAAATAAAGTAATTACAGATTAGATATCAAATACTACTAAAATTAAATATAGAATACAAAAGATTTTGAAAAAGTCAAATTCTTTTATAATATGTGCTGTTCATCTTTCAAAAATTTTAATGTTATTAGAATAATTTATTTTGACAATTTTTGATTACTTTTAAATTGTTTCCTATTAGACACAATTGTTAATATTCTATCTACCATTATAAATTTTACGTATTCGGGCTGGTAATGATAAGTAATTAACTTATTTAATCTGTGCTTATTTGACAGCAATATGAACATTAGATTACGTTTATATTATTAGCTAGAATATCATTTGTAATATTAAGTTTTATAGAATACCTACAAAGAAAAAATATTTCATTATTTGCAACAAGGCTCATTAATACTACTTGGTCTGGGTTTTTTACTATAACCGAAGGATCTATAATTATTTATTAACAATTGAAACACAGATTACCAACAATCTACAATAAAACAGATCCTAACCTAACAAATATATGTGGTGTTTCAATATGCAAACAAACTTGAACAAAATTAAGAAAAGTAGAAAGACTACATTTATTTATTTTTACTTACAATATACATACAACGTAATACTTTATGGACATATTTAAGTCATTTGAAGGCTGATTATTCAAATTACAGGGAAGATTTAAGATACCCAAGAATTTTAGCTATTCTTTAGAAGCTTTATTTGATTTAATAGACTTATATCGGCTGCGAAATAGTCTTTCAAGTACATAAAATCTTTAAACTTCTCCTTATTTTAAAGTGACGATTAATTTTGGTTTCTTTAGGTACGATTTAAGGGCCAATCATTTTTGACAAAAATCATTCTAGCTTGTTTTTGTATTGAGAGCCTACATAAAGGATATAATGATATATACCATATTAAGAGACATATGTCTTACGTAATCAAAAATTGTGTTTCAACACCTTTTTGGAGAGAAAATAAAGAAAATATGTCTCGAGTCTCATCTTCGGTGTTCAAGTCAAGTCTCAAGATCAAGACTTAGAGCTCAACTTAAGTAACAAGTATATGTTCATAATACAAACTCGAACTTAAGTCCCCAACTCTGATTGTTACTATTCCAAAAATTTTAACAAATAAAAATTTTAAAATTAATTTGATATATACATTTTCTATAAATAAGTAACTTTATGCATAGATATATATATCAGTTTTACTTCACAATTACAAAAAAAAATACAGTTGTCGATGTTTCTCTTTCTTTTCCCCGAATAAGTTCTCTGAGTGTTGATTGTTAGAATTCAAAATTAGCTCTTGTTAAGGTGTGTAAAATTTCGAAGAGCCCTTGAATACAATTCCAATGTTGGGAAGAATTGGCAAAAGTACAAATTGACTGTGTGTCTTTTTTTCTTTTTAGTGCAAAGATTACGAGATACAATAAAGTTGTTAACGTGTTTTACATATATATATATTGGAAGTAATTTAGGCCTCAAAAAGTGCATACATTAAATTAATATTACTAATATAGAGTTGATATTATAGAACTTTACACTATTACAAAGATAAAATACTCATATCTTAAATAAGACCCTTTTGATTTTAAAATGTATAAAAAAAGAAAACCCCTAAGCGTTATTTATTTCCTAATAAAATTAATTAAAAAGTGAAACATGTGATACTGTTAGTACTTTTCACACACATGTGGAATCTCTTAAAAAATAAACTCATATAAAGAATAAATTTTAATATAAATGAATCCATTTTTCAGTGAATTGTTTAATTTGTTTGTTCTAATTGAATGTTTCAAAAACTTAGATATAGAAAGTGTGAAAATACCAAAATTGAAAAAAAAAGTTCTAACAAAGAAATTTAAGTTTAATATGAAAAAAATAATAATGACCTCTTCTTTGTGATGAACCTTCAGAAGTTCAATTATGATCTGATATCAAATATTCTCAGAACTTATGCACATTTTTTCTATATTTGTGTTATCCGTATTAAAATTCAGTATATATGTAATATATTGTGAACAATCTTGTATAAGGAATGTGTTTCCTTTGTAATTTTATAGCTGGCAAAAATATAATTGTTTCATGCGTATAAAATTTTAATTTTATATTATTCATAGTGTTTTGTTAACTCAAATAATTATCGTCTCAGTTTGACTCAACTTGGGTTGATGATTTTTCTACTTGAGTCAATAGATGAGTGCATTTTACAATTTCAAAAAAAAAAATGAGTCGACTCTCTGTTTTATTACTTTTTATAAATATATGTCATCAAATACTTAGAGTTTCATGACAATGTCCCCATGTGATCTTCTAATTAATCATCCTTTAACTTGTTTATGACACTAACAAGATATCATAGATTTTTCTCAAGACTTTATAAGGCATTTTTTAGCAATTTTAATGATTCCAACTAATAAATATGATACATATTATGAAATTCTTGTAAAAGTTAACTAAATTTCTAATTTTTAAAATATATGATGAATTTTAAGTGAATTTTGCGACATTTCCCACAACCATGATAATACATTCTTTCCCTTTATGCCTCTCATCTAACCTTTGGAAATCAACCTCTATAAAGAATAACATGTACGGAAAAAAAAATATATACTCATTGATATTTTTTTTGTGAATTCTTATCCCTAACTTCAGAATAAAGTCATTTTGAATCAATACAAAATTTAAAACAGAACTGGCACTCGGTAGAGCACAAATCTTAACTAGTATATAAAACCTTGGACCTTATAAACAAGGATTAACACAACACTATCTACACGCCCTTCGGATAAATTGCTTGATGAAGAAAAAGAACTCAATAAAAATTTCATAAGTGGCCTTACAATAATGGGTGAAGATAATGCTGAACTTAACTTGAAATACAAGGTAAGACAATAACATACAACGGAGCATTGCTCTATTTCATTTCTTTTTACCGTATCAACTTTTTATCAAGCTAGATAAAAGGATTATTTTTGTGACGTCAGAGTCTGTATGAAAAGTTTAAATCTTAACGACGAAGTCTTTAGATATATGAATCCGTTTTCCTCCATCCTAGGAGTTTATATTTTTGTCATACGGACAACTTCTGAGCCTCTCATCAACTTCAAGTTTAAAGGATCTCGCCTCTTGGTCCCTCACTCGGTGGATCTCATGTCCTATAATGGAAGGATCCTTCATTGTGCAGATCTCCCTCAACATCAAAGTCTGGAACCTCGTCAATCATTATCTCTATGATAAAGAAAAGAAAATATACATTGCTCGAGATCTTCTACAGAATCGTAGTATATTTCTTAAATAAGATATAAGGATTTCCATAAAACAACAGAATAATCTACTAAAACAGAATGAGTTATCATCTTCCGTCAAGACCTCCTTCTTTCAAATTTTGAGTCCATTTCTCTATATCCAAATTTTGAGTCCATTCCTCTATATTCAAATTTTGAGTCCATTCCTCTATATCCAAATTTTATTGTCAACAATTTCCTAATGCTAACCTTTTCATCAACTAATGTAATTTCTATTTGTATTTTCTATTGTAATTATATTTTTTTTTCATGTTATATTTTTTTTTCATGTTTCAATTTTTTTTATCGTTGCAATCTTTATTTTTGTCATTTCTACATTACTATCAACATTTTGTATTACAAAAATATACCCAATATTAAGAATACCTTAATTTTATGCAATAAAAATAATATAATCATGTAGAAGCATAACATTCTTATATCTTAATTTGTGACTTATCTTGAATATAATAAAAATTACGTTAAATATAGTTATATAGATAAGAGAACAGAATATGATAATCGGACGGATTTTAATCATCTACACTGCTTAAAAAAATTACAGTTAAGAAATAGCATTTGCATTTCCGAAACAAAGTCGAAGGAATCAATAAGATACAAAAAATAAAATATTGGTGAACACATAAATGGGAAATCTAATTATTTCTGAATATCTCTAATTTTCTCATTTTTGATTTATTTTTCTTATCGTTATGAAAACAATTATAATATTATTTTTTTAGATTGTAACTATTGTCTTCAAAAAATAACACCATTAGCTCTTATGACAAGCATTTGATAATTATAAGTAATATTTTATTTTATTTTAGATCAAAGATCTTTACAGGTTTCGAAATGGATTATCGATTAGACTTGAGAATTACAATTGCATTCAGATATTCCAATAGAAATATTGTGATGTAACTCTTTAGTCTTTATAATAGAAGTATATGACGATTCCGTTGAAGATCTAGAGGAATTTATGTATTTTGGAGCATAGAGATAATGAACAACGAAACCCCTGACCTTGATGTTAAGGAGAATCTGTACAATGAAGGATCCTTCCATTAAAGAAGATGAGATCCACCGAGTGATACAAATAGAGGTGAGATTCCTTGAACATGAAGTCAAAGAGAGGATCAGAAGTCGTGTCCATTGGATATCCTTCAAATGGCAAAAATAAGAACTCCTGGGAAGAAAAAGAATCGGTGGATGCGGATCCGTATATCGGAATACTTCTTGGTTAAGATCCATCCAAATCTCCATGATACTTTACACGCAGCTCAAAAATTAATATAATAATAAAGTAGTATGACTAATTTTATCTGCTAACTTAAAGTAAATTAATATCAATTTTGATATGATCATATTTATGTTTATTGCAAGTTCTGAACCAATTTATGTTTTCGAAAGATAGACAATGTCCCTTGATGAATTTAGTATTATAACAGATGTGGCAATCAACAGTGGAAAAAAAAGGAAAATACGTCGGGGAAGAGACACATCTTTCCAAAAAAATAATCATGCTAACACTGAAAATTTGAAGAATATTATGAAAGAGAGCAGCTTAACTGTGATTACGTTTCCTTTGATCAGCTACATTTTGTTGTTTCAATGGAGGAGGAGGAGAAGGAAATCAACAAGTAGTCTAGCAAGAATTACTTCGATGTAGATCCTCAACTCTACTCTGAGTTCAAGAAGGACAGCACATGCTCAAGATTACTCTGTTTCCTTGATGAGCCCACACGAAAATTAATCACATTTCAAAGTATATTTAGGTAAGGAAGTTCGCTACTCAGGAATTAAATAACTGCTAAAGGAAAGTAAATTCCTTTTTCAAATTACCAATTCCAAAAAAAAGATGGGCTAGCTAAAAAATACACGCGATCTACGTCATTGGTAATTGACATACATTTTATTTCATGTTACCTTGACAATGCTAAGCAAATGAATGATGTGAGATTAGAAAAATTGAATACATGTATATATGAATTATTCATATTCTACAAAATTAAATCAAGTTACTTGAAGAATGATATCCACATCGATTCAATGCGGGGAAAATTATATTTGGATTGAAAAAATATAGAAAATAAGAATTATACGGGGCTTGTCCCCAGGATGAAACACTATTTGAAATTGTAGCAAGTACTGGATATTCTACAAGATGATATTTATAGAGTGAATGATTGTAAGAGTAAGGCTGGATATATAATAATAACTTTTAGAAAAACATGTGGATATACTTTCAAAGTTAGAAGAAATGTTCAATAATAGACGTCCCTCATCTTTTGAAACTGGAAATTGAAGAAGAAGGTGAATATTGTTTGAAAAACAAAATCACGTTTAAAAAAATCATATCAGGGAAATTCAAATTCAAAATAAAGCCGAAAAAGAGGTTACAAGCAATCATTCCTTTTGTAGAAAAAAAATGGAAATGATTTCTGAAATGCAACGAATACAATGCTTCAAATGCCTGAGATTTAATCAAACAAGATTCAAATGTCAGGCTTTCAACATAACAAAATATGTGGAGTTTGAAAAATACTTTCGCAGGGAGTATGAGAGAAAGAAGATTATAAAAAGGAGCTATACTTCAAGAAGAGTCAGAATGCGATGTAAACAGTGAACATATAGCTGAAGACTCTTGAAATGATAATGCCATTGAAAAATCCGTCAGGAAAAAAGATAACGACAAATGAACGAACGAGGATTGTCGGAACAAGCAATTATCCATACAAAAGAAGGGTTCCTTGAAGGAAAATTGGAGAGTGATACATAGAAGATGGAATTTGTAACATAATGCTAAGAAAATATTGAAAACGAGTTTGGAAATCCCAGAGAAAGATAACTAAATGGGATCACGAGAACACAGTTATCTAGATATTGAAGTTTATGATATTGGGATTCGGAATCTTTATCGTCAACCAGATGATAAGAAAATCATTATTTTTAATGTGGAAAGAGAAGTGCTGAGTTTCTTTATATTAACTAAATTATATTTTTATTTATTATCCGGTTATATTTTAACAATATTGTTCCATTATACACATGTGGTAAATACCTTTTTCAGAATATATATGTATAAGTTTAACCTTTATTCAGAATGACTGAATTTATTGTGCCCCCTTAATTAGATGGCTATGAACTATAAAATCATATCTGCGAGTATTAACTAATAATCTGAAAATAGGAAATGAAGAATAAAACAAAACATATATTGGAACATATAATCATGTAACATAAAACATATATCGTTATGTCCCTCAAACCAGTAATAGGGGAAACAAATGCGTCAGGAAAGTCCCTGGCCATTACTTTATTGGATTTCCAAAAACATTCGATTCCTTCGAGCATGTGGCATTGTAGAGAGAAATGGAATTTTCTGGGTTTCCTCATGTATTTATAAAAGTAATCAGGAATACGCTGAAAGGAGCAAAATCATTTACAGCAACTGATGATGAACCAGAAATATACATTGAAAGAGGCATACAACAAGTGGATCCTACCTCCCATTTTTCTTTCCATAGTGATCAGCCCATGTGGGAACAAAAATAGGAAGAAAAAAGGTTACAAATCTTTTATTTGCAGATGATTTGACTATCTTGATGAGTGAACAGTTAATTGAGTCGGACTGAAGATATCTCAGGAGAGTCCTTAAATCATTTGAAGAAAGATCGGGCTTAAAAATTAAGGACGAATAGACTCAAGTCATGACGAATATGGAAGCACCCGAGAAACTATTGGAGAAGTCCTGTCTGGTGAAAGAGGTAACAATATTAGGAAATAGCTTCACTATGGAAAATGACACAAAAAAAAAATGTTAAAAAAATAGACGATTAAGTAGTATTAATGATTTTATCAATTAGAAAACATAAGCTCGAAACACTTGACAGATTCAAATATTGAAAAATGATAGTTCCAAGCATAACCCATATTATGATATGTCTACCATATAACAAGGATTGTGCTAAGAAACGGAATAAGTTGAGTATTGATAAATGCGTAAATGTACCAAAATATATAAAACATATGAGATTGAAAATGGATAAATTTGGGAGGTTGTTGGGGTATGATAGATGTGATGTTTCATTAGAAACGTCTTCTGTTTCCCTAGTATAAGAGAGCATTTCAGGTCAACTTTCCTTGGAAAAGTCTTTGTATGTCGCCTGTAAGAGAAACTTCGTATATGCTACTAATCAAACACCATGGAAAAGTCTAGATACCAGAAACAAAGATGAAAAACATATATTGGAAGATAATGGGAGCAAATGGACCACTTCAAGGACATACCGAGGTAAAAATACACTTATCTAGGGAAATACAAAGGAATTGGGGCCTTAATAATATAATTGATGCTTTAAACTACAATGAAACTACTCACCCTGGATCAGTGATGCTGAAGCAGTCCTGTTGGCTCTCCTCCAATCCGACCATAAGACGTAACCCGATAAACGTGGTTATGAATGTTCCTAATCGCTCTATCGAAAGAAGAATGTGTTTGCAAGATCCAAATCCAGATAAACTCCGCATTTTTATGAGGGATGCAATGGAAAAAAGTAATATATAAAAATCATATGGGACTCTATACTAACAGTAAAACAAAGATATACGAAGTACAGAATAGCATCGGGTCTCTACTTCATACCCGGAGTGTTTCGCAATGAGTGGAGCCTCTGTATTCACTGTAATGAGACGCAGACATTGGAATCAATTTGGTAATATTTTTATTCAGGATTAATTTTCATATAGTCTAGTTATATTACCATGTCCCCATATTTTCTTCTCGGCCCTCGAGTTTTAAGAGCTTTTAATGACCCACATGTCAACCTTCAAAAGTTTATAGTATTTAAAAATTATAATGGATATTCAATTGAAAATTATTACTGACAACGTAAATTCAATTGTTGACATTAAAAAACGTAAGAGTGTGATAGATCATTTTATGACATATGATCCGGATCTTCTATCTGTTCGTGACACTAGGATAGCTAAAATGAATTTGAATCATTTGTTTCCAAATGACTATGATACAATCCATGCTCCAGCAAAAAGAAATAAGGGAAATTACCATTCGAGAGGGTTTTGATTGCAAGAAAAAAAAAAAATCAATTCCAAAATAATATCAACAGATGGAGAAGGGAATTAAATTATTATAACCTTACGTCTAGCAATATGTAAGGTTATGATAATGATAAGGAAACAATAAGAATTATATCAATTTATGGACCCAACAATGATGATCCACAATTTTTTAAATCACCCGATTCAAAACACATGTCAGTTGAAAATATGGAAATGGAAGGGACTTATTGTCTTGTGGGAAATGAATTTGTCATGGATCAGAGGAGAGATACAGCAAATTACATGAATGAAAATAATACAAAATCTTCAGATATATTCTAGGAAATAATAGAAAGAATAGGTCTGATAGATTCTGCAGGAAAAATTAGGAAGGATCCTGAACATACATTTTTTATAAACAATAGAAATGGAGTAGTCAAAAGCTCTAGACTCAACTACGTATTTCTATCAGTACATTTGGCCACGAATATTAGTCAGTGTAAGATAATACCTTCGAAATAATCGGACCATAAACCCGTTTAGCGGAATGTCTCCCTATTAGAAGACCGCCAATCAGGTACAAGGGTTTGGGAAATAATTATGGATATATCATCAAAACTGTACTTCATAAGAGAATTGGAAAGGTCATTCCTCATATCATTTACTATGCTCAAAAAGGATTTGTCGGAGGGAGATTCATGGAGGATATACATAGGGGAACAATGGATTCAATAAAATTGGGGGGGAATAGAGCATAACGTAATGTTCATGTACATTGATTTTATGCGAGCTTTTGACAGTATTTATCACGATTTTATATTGAAACCCTTAATATGTATGATTTTGGTACTAACGATGCGAAGATGGTTGCACTTTGCCTCCGTAACATCAAAACAAAATACTCAAATGAAGTAAATTGAAATTGAATCAGGTATCCCCATGGGGATCCCTTGTCTCCCACCCTATTTATCTTTGCAATGCACCAACTCATCAGGAAAATTGACTCAGCAGATTCGATAAGGGGCATCAACTCTAGGGTTTCTGGACACAGGGTTGAAGCTTTTGCAGAAAATTTGACTGTTTTGTATTCTGGGAGATAACAAGTTGTCCAGAAATATGTGAGTTGTACACTGGAAATTCTTACAACTTTCGGAGACTCTTTTACAGAAAATTTGAGAGAAATTGAGGAAAAAATAAGGGAAATTTCTGCAAGATATACATATCTTGTTGGGAGGAACCTGCCAGGGAGAAATCATATTTATAACTCTCTTATCGTTCCTAAATTAATCTTTATCTTGTCAAGGTAACCATTTTTTAATGAAAGACAAAGATATAAAAAAGAAAATTTATGGAACATTGAAAAAATGGTTAGATGCAATGAAAAAACAGTTTTTCCATTTTGTTAAAGATCTCAGTGAAGCTGTCCTAAGACTTATGGATCACACTATACACTGTTTAATACTAAGTATGTTTAACAATTACAAAATTTACATTTGAAGGTAATAATTAAGTATTTGATGTGTCCTTTTTTTCCTAATATCGTTGGCGTCCATATTTTTTATGTTTATTCGACAATGACGGAGTATTTTAAATTTTTGACAGAAATTCTGACTTACATTGAGTACCAACAATGGGAGATTCCGTGAGTTGTTGCAAATTAATTGGAAAAGGAGGACCTTAGTGCATTTAGGATGAAAAGAGATAAACTTTCATAATTTAAGCTATTCTTAGTATGGTTATATTGTACTCATAGCACTCACTACAAATTGATACCCAGTCAAAAAAATGAATCCTATGTATTTAGGAACAAAACAGATATTATTAGTAATGAAAGTAAGCTGTATTTTTTTAGCTCACAAGTTATTTGGAGTCGGTAAACTGAAGAATAAATAATTTCTTATTCTAAGCTGTTGTCATTATTTTTAATTCCTTAGAAGTGAACTTACTTTTTACTAGATACAATTTTAAACAAAAAGGATTGAGCATATATGCGTGCTCATAAAAGACGAAAAGTAACATTTGGAATTTGTTATGGAGTTATAATTGTAACTCGTAGTTGGACTCAGAGTAGAATTGAGGATGAACATTCGAGTAATTCTTGTCAATATCCTTGTTTATTTCCTTTTGACCGTCGGAAAAACATTAAGATATGACATTTGAAATAAGCAAAATACGATTAAATCCTATATTTAATATTAAGTCTTTTAGTTAGCCATATGTATAACATGTATGGATCGGAAATCGTCAAACCATCATTACATTTCGAATTGAATATTCCTAAAATAATAGTCGTCTGCTACTATTTCTCTTTCTGTATATATATATATATGATTGATAGACAATATAATATATTTCGGAGTCATAATATCTACAATGATTATGCTTTCGAATAACATATATTGTATATAATTGTAAAGTTAAATCAGAGAGCTAAATACTCTCAAATTTAATTTGAACTCCACATAGTCAATTGCCTTATTTCTAAGTTCGTAAATTGGTGGCAACGAATAACGAACCTGTCTCTAGAAAAACTCTAGTTATAGAGATAATGTATTTTATCTCTATAACTATAACCATTGACCAGTTATAAGATGTATATCTCAGAAACTTCATAGACTTGGAAGTGTTTCGAATACTTTACAAACTTATTTCGGAAATTTGAAATCTCAAAATAAGGAAAGAGGCAAATAAAAACCGTAAACAGACGGCAAGCGTCTTAAGAGGGAGGGAATGAATGTTTGAAAAACAAAAACTATTAATTAGTGTTATAAGAAAGAAGTGGAATAGGAGCCAATATTGACTTTGTACAAGTGTGCATATATTGTTTTGGAGACTTTATGCATGCGTTTAGGGAGATTGTATATTGTGTAATATAGGGAAAAAACATATTTATTTTTTACAAACAAACAAATAAGATATGTATCTCTTGTTGATTATCTTAATCAATAATTCAAAATCTCATGTTTCAGGCGTTGAACATATAATATGTGGTCCTACTAATTAACTTTGCTCTGATGTGGTATTTTTAAGCATATATTTAGTATAAGTTGCAATCCTAAAAATGAGATATAATTTAGAGTACTTGTGATGATAAAAATGTAACTATGAGCAGTTATCAAACCAGTTTTGATCTGTGACATCACTAGTACTTACAAAATCTCTCAAAAAGGAAAGAAAAAAATACCAGAATACTTTATATACTTTTAAACATAGTTCATGCCTTAAGTTTAGACCCCTTTGGTGTGGATGAGCATTATCATATATCACTTGTATAATATATATATATATATATGTAGGTATTATTATATATTTCTTTTAAATGTTAAAAACTTCAAAAAAACGTACAACATATCTGGATGAAAAAATTCACAAAAAAAATTTCTACAAACCCTTTTGCCCTAATTTGGCACACAAAAAAAAAGAAAGAGTAAATAGAATTGATTGACACTGTATACAAAAACCCAAGTCTACTAATATTTTTTTCTTATTAACAAAAAAAAAGTTATAGTGAATAAAATAACCGTCGATAACTTGCTCATTTTGCGATTATTGCAAAAATTATGTACTAAAATGTTCTGGAAATTGAAAATAATTTATTTCTTAGGGTTGAAGTTATTTATTTATGTTCAAAATGCAACGTTTTGTGACATTTTCTTTTTTTAAATTGACCTTTGATGAAAAACAGAGAAAAAAATGAAAAATTATTCAGAAAATGACAGATATTTCAGTTAAACATAATTTTTTTATTTGTCAAATGTATATGTAAATTTTACAAGCTTTAGTTTATCTATGAATCCAATTTTTCATTGGAAAGTCATTTTTTTGCACCTTAAAAAAACGTAACTGCAATTTTCACAACTTTTTTTTTTTTTTTTTTTTTTGCTTATAACTCATTTGATTTTAAATAAATTTAGAAAACACTTCTTTTCGTATAGTTGTTTTTTAAGACGCTAGTCACTTTTTCATTTATAACTTAACCTCTCACCTAGTCTCTTTGAGCTCCAAAGACAATTTTTGTGTTTTGGGTATTATATAAGCCCCCTTCTCCAAAAAAAATAAAAAAATCAGCACCCCCGATTTTTATGACCAAGTTCAAAAGAAGTACCCGTGCAAAGTTTCATTTCAGACATAAAAACTCAAAATTAATTCACTGAAAGACCGTGAAGACATATAAAAGTAAAAATCCCATGATGCTCACTTATATATATATATTTGTATCAAATCTTGTATGTTAAAGTTAAGTTCCAATTTATTTATTTTTTAAATGTCTAAGAATTTTTCGTATAATCTATTAATTAAAATTTTAAATATATCCAATAAAAAACGATTGATACAAATCACTAGTATAAATAGAACAAAAAGACTGAGACATAACTTGCCGTATCTCTGACAGAACAAAATAAAGGTACTTAGTATCTCACACACTTTCCCCAATTTTCAAAAGTCAAAAGAAATTTATGCCTAAAAATTTTAAGAACTCAGTGTACAATTTTTTATAGATTAAAACAAAACCAAAACCCCAATTTTTTACGCATATCATAGAGAACAAGTTTTTTTGGTTTTTTTTTTTTTTTGTTCTATAAGCCATATTACCAAATAAGAAAAAAGATACCTATTAATCGATCTTCGATCGATGGCGAACGGGGGAAGGGATGTCGGACGCAAGTACGCCATTATTATATGACATTTTAAATAAGCAACAGATGATTAAATGCTATATTTCATGGTAAGTATTTTAGTTAGACGTATGCATAAATGTATGCATTGGAAATCGTCTATACAACATACCATTTGAAATGAATCATGACTAAAATAATACTCGTATTTCAATAACAAAAGTATCTTCTACTTCTATTTCCCGTTTTGTATATGCAATATACATACAAAACCATATACTTCAGATTCATAATATCTCCGATGATTATACTTGAAATAATATGTTTGTATAATGTACGTATATAGTTGTAATGTTGTATTGTAGAATAAAATATATTTTGATTGAATTTGAACTTTTTTTCTGAGATCCTACACTCTCTTCGTCCCTCGTCACAGCCGATTATGGATTATCTAATAAAACTTCATTACATTTAAGCTTCTTCCTCGGGAGTATTGTTCCAATTCAGGGTTACTATGTTGATTTTAGGTTGTTTCTTTTTTTTAATATCCCCAAAATGTTATTGATTAACATCACTAGTTATTATTATTATTTTATTCTTGAAGAGAGAATAATAAGTATAAAGTAATCATTAGTTTGTGAAAGAGAAAGAACTTGAAGAATTATTGCAGAGTTATAAGTGTAAAGGTAGGTTCACTTAAGGGTTTATACACTGATTTAGAACGCATAATTTATCCCTTTTTCTTATTATTATCCTTGAGTCCATCTTTCTGCAATAGCTCCTCCAATATTTTGAGGACCTTTTGAAAAAACCTCTCCTTTTTAAAATAATTTCAAGTATTTTTTTCTTCTTAAAGAAAAAAAAGAAAAACGTAATGAAATTAGATAAAAGAGAAGATACAGATGAAATTGGAACGGGTTCATCTATTATCACCGTTACATCATAGAAAAAAAAATATTACTGATTACTCCGATCGATGGAAATTTAATTATGATTCTTCGCCGGGACTTAAAGGAAGATTTCGTCACTCTTTGTTACATCCATCCAGCGAACACTATATACATGGAGAGTTCACGCATTTTCTGGAAACACGTAGGTTGACATTAACATTCATCTTTAATATTTCTACGTGGCTAAAAAACTCTTTGATTTTATCAGATTATGGCCATGGGTAGTGATTTGCTTAATTATTTGACCAAACGATATCATATTTGGAAATATATATCATGTATTCATGAGAAAATTTTGTATAAATCAATTGAAGTCAATAATGAAATTGATCTCTGATCGCAGAATCCAAAACTGATTTCATTTTTTTCTCTCAGTGGTCTGAAATTGGAAATATCTGGGATTAAAGTAATTCGAGACTTTTATCGTTCAGAGTCCTTTTTTACCCTTAAGACAATTACCAAATTAAAATTACGCTGAATAAAAGGGTTTTTAAAATAGTAAAAGTGTTTTAATTGACTCAGAATCTTGTTATGAACTTGATATTTTTTTCTTTGTTAGGTTTTACATATTATTCATAGTGATACGGAAAAATCCATGTTTAATTTAACTTTAGTGAGACTGCATAATTTAACACCCTTCACAGATGCCTTGAGCACAAGTGTACCCCCATATATTTTGGTTGAAATAGTTGTTCTTTTTTTTTCAATGCTTAATTACTTTTTTTATATAAAAAATATTAGTTTTGGCTGCCTTTGATGTTCTATAGAACATGAAGAAATGAATAATTCTAAGAGATATTTAGATGTTCATTTAATTTGAAAGTTGCTATTTGACATGTTTGTATTAAAAAAAAACCTGAGGCGGTGTAGAAATATTCATGCTCAAATAATACTTAATTTTTTACACCCGAATAAGCCTTTTATTGGTTTAATGTTGAATATCTATTCAATATTTTGTTCGTTTTATATATTGTACGTTCATTTTTTGGTCGATTCGACCCTACGTTCAAAATTTTATCCGTTTGACGTTTTTTAATTTTACGTTTTGTCTTTTGAAGTTATTGATGAGCACAGTATCATAAAGGGTCTGCCATATGTTATATGGCAGCTTTATAATTTATTTTTTATATTATTACTTTATTTGAATCCACAACTCCATAATTATGCTCGCGCATTATTAATGTATCAGTATTTGTTTGTTTTATGTTGTTCTTTTTTTTTCTAAAGCGAGCTGTAAATTAATAAAATGAAAAAACGTCAAGCTATTTTGATTTTTTACATTTAGTAATGTGAGTTTAAAAATATCATCAAATGTGGCATGAATAAAATATAAAAGACGATTTTACAAAAGCAAATAACATAATCTATTTAAATAACTAAAAAGTGTTAAAATAATAAGAAACTGAAATAAAAATGTTGTTTAATCCAACTAGAAACTATTCATAAATGACAATGTTAAAGTTCTACTACACTATTACTACAATCCTGTGTCAAAATCAAATAGTTTTTTGGTTGACTGAAGTAATTTTAGTACTATACAAAAAACTATATTCTTTTTTGCAGAAATTGTAACAGAATGTTACATCAACTAAATATTTAAAATTATGCATAAAAGAACAGTTTCTAGATGATATTTTTCTCAAGTTATTAAAATACCAATATTAAATAAAACGGAACATTATGTCTTATGTTAACACAACTTCAACAATAATGAATTAAGGGAAAAAAACAATTTAACTTGTATCAGTTGTAAAATTTTCCGAATACAGTCAATAATTTATTGTACAGTTTTGATAAAAAATCATCAAGATGATCTTAATAGATATATAATATCACAGCGTCATCCGGCCAATACAAAAATTTATTATAAGTTGTCGATGTTTCTACTCCTGCCTTTAAAAAAACGTTTTGAACGTTGGTTGAGGGGATTAGGATTGTATATATATTTATAAGCTGTTAACCATTCCTAAAAATAATAATTCTATAGTTTAAAATTAAAAATAACTGCTACCAACTAATTTTTGGCATATTTTAGTTACATTCGGAGGAAAAACTACATGATCTAATAAAGGTAACAACGTGTTATTAAATGATTTGTACCTATTTTCTGTAAAACTTTTTAATGTACACCGAAATCATTTCTATAGAAAAAAATATTTTCGAAGACTGCTGATTTTTTTTTTTTTTTTAATGTTTCTTTAGTTGCTAAGGTGCAGTTACAATGGTTAAACATACGAAAGCATTATAGTAATACATTTTACTCCATCTGATCCAGGAATTATCTTATAAGTACAAATAATAAAGTATATTTCCTTCTCCAAAAGCTACCGTGAGTAGAGCCTAAAGTACAGACTTGTGATATTATTTCAAAGAAATGGTGCCATTATAACAGGAGTGGCACTCAGTAGAGTTCAAACCCCCAACTAAAATCATTGTCTCTAAAAATTAACAACAAATGCCACTAATTTGAGTTGTGTATCCCAATTTATTTAGAATTTAAGGTTGATTTTGCATTTTAAACATTTTATACGACCTTGACCTTTGACATCTGTGAACTAAATAGCCTCTTATTGCTAATATATGTAACCTTCCTACAATGTTTAATAATAATCAATTAGTAACTTTATATATATAAATAAATAAAAAATAAGGATTTGTGTGAGCTTGAACTCCCAAAATTTATCGGGGTCGAACTCTTAAAATATTTAACCTTCAACAAAGTTTCCCCAAAATCGTTGGCGGACGTAAAAAATAATTCAAATAATAATATGTCTGTAATAAAAATTGATACTTATACAAACATAAAATACCTTTGTATTTTCAATTGCAAGGATATTATTATCTGTAAAGATATTCTAAATATTTTTTTCTTTAATATTGATACTTTTGAAAATGAATTTGCACTGCATTTAATACATTATAAATGTATTATTAAATTTATATTTATTTACATATGAATATACAATCATTTTTTATTTTATTATAGGCTTAACAGATGTTTGTATATTAGGTAATATCGTTTATAACAGAAACGGATATTAATATTTACAAATAATATCATATATTTCTTATATTCCTTTGTATTCATTTTTAAAATATTTTACTGATGTCTAATTTATGAAAATAAAAAAAATGTATTTTTTTAGATTGTTAAAGGTATGATATTACAAATTGGTTTTTAATCATAAGATATTGTTTGCATGAGTATGAAATTGTATATATAAGTTAATAAATCTAAGTTATTGCTTAGAAAATCAAGTTTTAAAGAAATTTAGGTTAGATGCTTTGTTACGTAATTTCTGTGCGCTCTACTGACTGTCCATTCTAGTTTTCTACGATACTTTAAACTACATTTCATTGCTAATTGCTGGTTTTGCCCAAAAAAACTAATTTTATGAAATTTAGATAATACTAATTCAAGAAAGAAGGAAAATAATAGGCCTTCATTACCCCTAGAATCACTCCAATAATTTTCATCGCCAAGGTCTTTTGAATCCATGTCTTTCCACCTAATGGAAGTCCACAAAAAAACATATCTTGTCGTCTTGGACCACTATTGACGGGGGCCCTTATACATTAATCACGAAATACTTTAACTATGTTAGTTAATGATACAATGTTGACGTGGTTTGGAGATTAGGGGCTTCCAATACATATTTGAAAGAACGCTGTACCTCAATTCCGGACGTAATTCGGGGACTTCCGCAAAGATTTAGGCATTAATGATCGCACCTCTACAAATCAAAACCCTTTGATTCCTCGAGATCACGTTAGGATCCCAAATACAAAGACAAAGATGTGGCACACACGTGAAGTAATTACAAGCACTCGGGAAGATGTAAAATCCTACTTTGTTGATGTGGAACGAAAGATAATTATACCAAATAGACACTTCCTAAAAACGTATCAACCTGAATATCCTTAAGACGGCTTATAAAATTGTCCGTGGGTGTTTTATATTAATGTTTGGTTGAAGTGTATTAATATTATGTTTTGTTAATATATTATGGTATTTGTCGTCTTGGGGAGATGTGAGGTCATCGTATAGAAAGATTAAAAACTGTATGTATATAATGTTAGAATGTACCTTTGTATAGAATGTAGTTATTTTAGTATCAATAAAATTGTCTATCTGTAGAAACATCGAAAGTTGATAACTAAACAATCTCGATACCTTTTACTTCAATTTTTCGAGAATGGATTACTCTATTCGAAAAAATTCTTGTTATTTAAAGATCCAATAAATGTATCAAATTAATATCAAATAGATAATAGTTTACTTTAACTTTTTATTTGCTTATGAACAGTCATGATTGATCAAATATTAATACTTAACATTATAATACCAAACAATTTAAGATAGGATAAGAAATTATTTTTATACTTCTACTTTTTTTGTTCATTTTGATGACTGAACCAAACTTTCTTTTCATAGAGATATATGTTTAATACTAAGGAATTTGTCGTTTCATGTATTATCATGCAATATAATTAGTCTGAAGGTAAATCATTTAAAAAATATTGACAAGTAGGGGAAGGTTAGGTAAGTTGATACACGTTTTGGTTTTTACGTCCTCAAAAAGTTCAGAATCATCTATTATAGCTAATATTTTCCAACCAGGTAGCCAAAAGGGTTACCTAACAAAATGCATATATATGATATTCATTCTTATTTTTCAATAATATAAAAATAGGCAAATGTATCGACTTAACTCAGGGTAGGGGTAAGTTGATACATGTCATGGGGCAACTTGATACATGTAATTGAATCACTGATTAAGATAAGAAACAGTGAAGAAAAATCGACAAACTGACGATATGAACATTATCAAGTCTATTTAAATGTATTCCATTATTAGGTTATATCACACTCTGGTCAATAAATACACTGTCATGGTTTTACAAAGAGGATAATAATTTTATTCATAATAATTTCCAAATACACAAATATTTCACTTAGCTCATTATCATAATTTAAATAATAAATATGCATTCCTTTTTATTCACATTTTGGTGGTGTTTTTTGGGAGAATAGAACATGTTACATTGCAACGTCTATTTTTGAATGGTCTTTGTTCGGCTGTAGGTAGTGGGCATAAAACTTTAGAAGAGACTTCACTTATTGTTGACGAATTGCCATTTTGTATTGAACAACAAGAATTATCTGAAGAGATGGGCGGCAAAAATGATTTACTGTTGGTTGACATTTCACATTCAGTAATTTCAGAAGCTACGTAATCCTATTCTTTGAAAATTTCATAGTTTAAGGGGAATATACCCGTGTTTCTAAAGCCTCATAGAATACCAATGGACAAGTTTATACATGTATCCATTTGCCCCACCCCTATCCCATTCATTTCAAAAGTCGTCAAGAAGTAAACGAAAAAACAAATGCTCGAATTTCATTATTCTAATCATTAATGTCTAATAAACAATTCCAACAAGTGAAAATTAATAAGATAGCCATTTAAGACATGGATATGAACCAAAAACTGTAGTAATATCAAATATGCAAATTTGACAAATATTTAAAATTTGATCCTTAAATCAAGTCCATTTTTCTGAATCTTCTAATAAAATTTAATGAGAAGTAAAAATAGTGTCCCCATCAATATATTAAAAGTAAACAACTCTGAAGTTTCTATAATTCTCTCATATTCAGTAGTGTATCAACATACCCAAGGGTAGTGACTTGCCCCACCTTCGCCTACCTGTTTACATAATTTTAATTCAAACATTGCTAAGATATTAATATTGTAAAAAATTTAAGTACATTGTATCTTTAGAGCAGTAACACGGTTATTTGACTTAAATATCTCATTATATTAATCATGAATTGTGAAAATTCCTATTTGAGCACCTTCGGTCTCAATCACATGCTCTACACGACTCCTTAACGCAGTGCACACGTTAACAACGTAGTATTTCGACATTAATCGCCCCTCTTTCTCAACCGATTGCTTTAGCGACTCAACACAGCTGTGAAGTTGTTTACAGGCCTTGCTTTCAATTTGCTACCCAAGCTGTTAACAAGGGGATTCCTCCAAACTTCATTTTTCCTGCACGATTTTTGCTGTAGGTGCAGAAGCCTGTCCTGATGAAAGCAATAATCGGCATTTTTTGATTGCTTTGTGATCTTGCGAGCCTATAAAAGCACTTTTGTTTTCAAAATCATCAAGTAATCCTTGCTAGTCAATCCGTATCCAAAGCGAAATCAAACTGGGTTTATTTTGTGATCTTCAGATGAAACAATACATAGTTATCATAACTGAGGCCGGTTGTTAGGTAATGGGACACTTTATAGAGGTTGCGATTGACTTCTCTGAAACATAGTTCCTGATCATTTGCCTATTGTACACGGGAACATATTGTTACTATTTTAAATTGTTATTAGAATCATGAAAGTTTTGATTATTTACGCGCTATGGCTCATAATATTGTATTTTGAATATTTATTTCTTTTAAAATTGATATATGTTTATATTTTTCTATTATCTCATGTTTATATTTGTTGTTACTTTAGAGAATATATAGAACATACAAAGTTAATAGAAGATAGACAAAAAAATTGACTTGCTTTTTTTTTTGCTTTTTTTATTTCAAATTAGTTTATTAATGGGGGGAATTCACCAGGTGGGAGTTAACCGGAGGGGAATTCTCCAGGGGTAATTTTCAGGGAATCAGTAAATAAGGCGTTGAAACGGTAAATAATTAGGTGGTTTTTTTTTTTGTTAACGCAACTTTTCATAAAATTAACCAAAACCTCTCAAAACGGAATTTATGTTACAAAACTTTTTGACGTACCTGTATGTACATTATTAGTTTTATTACTGAAAAGTATATTTGATAAATTTCAAATTTGCTATAATAATTAGTGGAAAAGTTTTATTTGAAACCATGAAGATTTCTTCATAATTTGACATTCATAAACATTTCAGCCTTCGAGGAGGAACAAACAAAATAATAGTTTTTTGAAAAAAAGGAGAACGTATCAAATTGTGAACCCCCAACACCACATTAAACCTTTTAGTGTTCTATTTTAATCTTTTGTTGTTTTACAAAAGGTGTGCATCACATTTCAGATTCTAATCCGCGAATGAATGGGTCAAAAAAAGAAAACTAAATTAACCAAAAATAAAGTAAGGAGCTTATAACCCATTTTCCTTCGGTCACACTTGATTTTTTATTTAAGGATAGACAAAGAAAAGAAAAATAAATTAAATTCTCAATGAATTATCAGTTATCACAAAATAAAGGGCGAAAGAAGATCCATTAGAGATTTTATTGTTTAAATTGAGTTACTTTAACATCAAATTTCGGAGCTTTATATAAAATAAAATTCAATGAATAGATAGATTGTTAAAAACTTTACAATTTTTAGAATATTATTAATGTAGCAGAATGAAAATATATTTCAGGCTTAAGTGTATGTTTTTATCCATAAATATTATCAAAGTAATTTATTATTAAGTAAAAATTGCTAAAAATCAAAAAAAAAAGTTTTTTTCTTTAACATTCCAGAATCTTTTTATGATGCTTCTATACATATATCATAACATTTACTCAAAATTGTGTATATATATTGCATTGTACACTTTCAGAATAATTTAAACCTATTATCCCAATCTATAATTAGAAGTAAATATAAACAGTTTATTGGAAGACATCAACTTTCTTTATTTGGTTTCAGTAATATGAGGAGGTATTTCTAAATTATAATCATCTGAAATTAACTTGTATTATTTCCATAATCCTTCCTCAATTTACTTTATTAAAGTTATATCGCTCCAAAAAAATATTTTTTTAGTTAATGTGAATAAAATAAATTTTAATAAGATGGTTGATATAGGTAATACAGTTAAACGATGATTAATTTGTTTGCTCTAGAATTAATTATACCACATGACTAAGCTATTGGATTGTATACATTATATTACTATTGTTTAATGAATGCAAATAAACGAAGGCAGTAAATAATATCTCAAACCTAGATAAGACTCCAGGATTAGCACTGTATATTAAAAAACACGGAAGTTTTACTTTTTATTTTAACTAAACCTGTTGCTTTTTCATTTATTTGAAGGAACATAATTTTATCAAAGTTTCATAATTATATTTAACGTCAACACAACAGAAAGCTAGAATGATGGTCCTCAAAATTGAGTATGGTATTATTCGACAAATTATTCTCCATTTCTATCAACAAATTATTATTATTAACACTTTATTATAAGGCTTTAAACTATAGTTATAACTCTCAGGTATATCACCTCATAAGCAAAGATACTCAAGAATTATAAATATAGCTTAAACCTTTATTTGATTTAAGGAACTAACATTAGCTTCGATATGGCTTTTCAAATAAAATTGGTCAATTTTATTGTGACAATCAATTTTTCCTAGTGCAACTTGCGGTGCCTCCAATGGGTTAATAAGATTAACTAATATATTGTCATTCACGAAAATTCACCCGAGAATATAAATGTTATCCACACTCAATTTTGAAAAAAAAAATCTGCCTTGATTTTGTGATAACGAGCCAACTATGTGTGGCAATAACATAAATGTAAGTTGGGAGACTTTTTCTCAATATTGCGATAGTATGATAAACGTATCCCTTTGATATGAGTACTGTTATTTAGATTAATTCAAAAAAGTGATAAAGTCTTTTGTACCCACGGTTTTTAAGGTTAACTGAGTATGATAAAAATCGATTATTTGGTAACACTGATCATAAAAGATACTGTGGCGTCATGACGTGAAATTTAACTTTAAAGAAGAGTGTATAAGTATTCACGTTGCAAGAATAACGAAAAGAAGAAAGGGATTAGGTGGTCAAGAACAACCCTCAACAACTAAAATTGATTACATTGATGATATCAAAATTCGATTTAAGGTTCAAATATCACATGATCAAATTGATTGAACTAGTTCATAATATGTCCATGTAAAAATTTAAACAAATATCAATCATATTAATAATTTTTGGAACAGTTTTTTGTTGGTGTAATATTGTATTTTACTCTTTAAAAAATTATCTTCGCTTTTTCATTAAAGTAAAAACTTATAATACTTTTTTCTCTGTTTCATCAAAAAAATACAGTTAACTTTTATGTGATCGGAACACATATGTAAAAGCTTGGCTTCAAATTGAATTAATATTATTTTATGAATAAAATTGAATTGTCAAGTACTTCAACAACTAAAATTTACATATTTTTTAGTTGTCAGAAAATTTTAGTTATTCCAAGGGTTGTTAAGAAAAAATATGAATGTTATTATATTTTTTTAATTTGTCTATGAATTATTGAAATTCAAAATTGAATGGATGATTTCACTGAAATTAGATAATTTTTATTTAGTAAAAAAAAATATGGTACAATTTACACGTCATATTTTCTCTTTATATCTCGAAATCGGAGACCACGTAAGAGAAAAGTCGAAATTCAAACATTGCAAGCTTGTAATAATTTGAAAATAACTTCACAAAGTGAAGCAAAGGGACACCATGTGATGCAAAGAATATATTATTAGAGTAGGATCAGAGGGATTTCCATTTTTCTAGATATTCGAACAATAAGCACTTTCGAGCATCATGAAAGAAAATGGAAAATTTCATTTTTTGGAGGAAGTTGTAAGTTTGTCTATGATAGAATATTAGGGAGGGGGAGACTTTGGAGTCAGATGGATGAGGCCAGAGGAGATATCATCTCATTATGTAGGACACTAATCATTTTCATGTAACTTAGCCTCATGCTTCAGTCCGCAGAGTAACTATTTTAATTAGTTTTCGGTTTGTTTTCAGATTTTCTGGGATGAGTTGATATCCTGTAGAATGTTAACTATAGTTTTGAGAACATGGTTGTCTAACCTGGGGTACATATACCCCTGGCGGCACATATAAGATTTTAGTTAAATATTCATTTAAAAAGTCATATTTTGTCTATTGCTAAACACCTTATGATCATTCATCATAAATATATAGGAAAGAGTAGATTAAATGAGTATTGCACATAATTTAGTTGAGTACGGACTTGAATCCTGATGTATGCCTCACCTCGCATATCCATCTTGGTGATGACAAACTTATATATCTCACAGATTATTTGCATCATCAAGTCCAAAGTTATTACCACCATGATCGGCTAACCAAAATGTTCTATAATAATTTCAATATGATGAATTTGCTAGTTATATTTGTACTGGATAAAAATTTACGAGTATTTCTACTATCTCCATCCACTTGGATTTGTGAATCTACCTTTTCAAAAATGTTGGGGATTAAAAACAGGCACATTATCAAAAATAAATCCTTGAATAGATAAACAAGTCAAAATAAAGTCAGGGATCTTATTAAAACAATTAATATATCTTATATCTAGATTGATTTTATTTTATATTATTATAGTTAACTAATTAATTGTATGAAAATGGTAAAGATGTACATGGTGATTGAAAGATTGAGAACCCTTGGTTTCTAGCCTTAATTTTAAATAATAGAGCTTAATTAGTCCCGATATAGCCTTTTTATATAGAATCTATTTATTTATAATTCTAACGATAAATTGACGTAAGTTTAAGTGTATTTGCTTATCGCAAAGTACCTTAAAGCTGTGTAAAATTAATTACATTATTTAAAAAATTAACCAGAATAATTTGTTGATACCAAATAACAATAATTCGTCGAAGAATACAAACCTAATCCAGACATAATTTTTATAAAAATCATTGTAGCGTGATTTTGTGTTGATTAATTTCCTTTGCAGTCTCCCAAATTATAGACTTCTTAACGGTACATATGATTGATTCTCTTTAAGAAGATATTCGGGTTTTTTTTATCAATGGTGTCTGTAATGTGTCATAACCAACTGAAAAAAAGGTTTTGCAAATTATTTTGCAAAATATATTCTGATAAATAAGACATCAAGAACACTCTGTGATAGGTGATATTTTGACATGGAATATTTCTATATGAATTCCTGTATAATTTTTACCTTAAAAGTTGTCTCAAACCTGTATAAAGTAAAATAAATTACATAATATATCAAATCTAGAACCTGTTTGTTGTTGTTGACTTGTGAAATTTTGGTGATTTTAATCGTATATATATTAATATAGGAAATTTATTGATGTATAGTTTTCCGTAGCTTCAACGCAATTTATTTATTATTTACTTTTTTATTCGTTAATTAAAACTATTTCTCATTGATTAATATGTCATATTATCTTGGCGATACAATAATTATTAGACATATAAATTTTAAGCATTTTTAGCATGAGATTGCAGTAAACAATCTGAGCAAAGATTTTCCTTCATTTTTATGTTTATAAATGACAAAGTGTAACATTAATGATTTGTTAAATAGCGATAATTTAAAGCATGAGAGAGCATCTTAGCTGATATGACGTTACATTAGATTTGTAGCAAAGAGGTAAAGGAAATATACACAAGTTCCACCTCATATCAAGCAAACCTATAGACTGGAATTAGTTCATGTTTGATCTTCTATTCCACTCCAAGTCAAACTAGGTCTTACTCTTATAATATCTCAACAAATCTCCGGCATTCATTAACAAGTTCATAACAGTTTCTTAATACTAAGCTATTATATCTTCAAGAATAATTATAACACCTTTATATAAAGACAAACCCTGTTCAGATTCCTACAACAAAATATCTTCAAGAATAATTATAACACCTTTATATAAAGACAAACCCTGTTCAGATTCCCTACAACAAAATAACTTACATGCTAAAAAAGTGCTTAGGAATTATAACCCTAATTATAAGTGTACATCTTTATTGGCCTTCTCTAAAAAGAAGCCATTTTATGAACATTATTTAAACAAATTTATGAGGCCGCATGAAAATATTATTATATTATATTTTTTTTTAAGAAGGGCCTCTAAAAAGTATAAATACAACAAAAAATCTTATATTATACAAGGATAGTAAGAAAAAATTCCTACACATTTATCTTTGCCTATACTGTGCTCACGCTTAACTTGATGTCGAAGTAATTCCTTAATGAATACGGAGTGGGGCTTGTGTTTATTTCCTTCCTCTTATAGCTACTTGAAGCTAATTTAATGAAACCTTGTGACAGCTAAGCTGCTCTTCTCCTAAACATTCTTCAAATGATGAGGAGTTACTGTGTTAATTTTTCGGGGTTTTTTTACAAAGTAAAAGTGTATAGAAACTGTAATCAATAACAAACACTTATTTAGGTGTTTTGAAATCTACAGTATTTCAATAATTCATTTTATCAAAGGTTAATAGAAATACAAGTTTATACCATAAAGCATGTAAGACTGATGTTTGACTTCCACCGCGCTTTTAATATTGACGTTATAACAGATGAGTGGTTACGTATTTTGTCCAGGAGACGGTGCGATACATTAAATTGAAAATTCTAGAAAATAGTGACATCATAGACTATAAGTGGTAGCGTGTTTTGTCAAAATCTTCCTATCTTACCCAGCAGTCGGTACAATACAAATACTGAATACATCAGATTGAAAATTTTAGCATGCCCGATTACATGATGGTCTAACCTTGTATATCTACTAACCTTGTTTTTATCTTATATTTCATGAGTGCAGAGAGTGTGCTTACACATCCTAGTATTAAAACTAGTTTAAACATTAAATATCTACATGAATACTTATTCTATTTGAATTATTTATTTATTTTGGCAACGACGCTCATAATTCATACTAATAATGTCAAAATGTCTTTGTTTTATTTAAAAAAGACATTTGAATGTAGTATATTTACTAGTTCCCCTCCATAAAAAATAAGATCACTCAAAAAATACAAAATCGAACCAAAACCCATGCATCCAAAATCAAAAGCACCAAAATCTATTTGTGTAATATTGTGCATATTTTTTGAATACGACATGAAATATTGTTTGACAATTTAAGCTATGACATTCCTTATTACTATGAATGATGAAAAAGTTATAAGGGTCTATAGTTGAGTGTCGTTTTTCATCATTTTTCAACCTAAAAACGGAAAGGTTTTGAGTTCAGAACAAGATGCAGAATCAATAAAAACATTTTTATAACCATAAGAAACCCTTTTACTTTATTTGTATTTATCGTGCGTCAATTTGGTGATTGTTTTAATGATGAAAAATTACATGGAACAATAATAGTTCCAAATTACTAGAATCTCAGATATTTTTGAAACCTGACGATCCATATAAAAACTAAAATCAGTTTTGGATTCTGCAATCAAAGATAAATTATATTGGTAGAAATTTTGATCCTATAATGTTTTCCTTGTGTAATCAATTGATATAGAAAGTGTATATATTAATATGATAAGCATTCATTAAATAATTGTCTTAATATATTGCTAGAATGCATAAAGACACATTTTTATGATTAATTGATGATGTCAATGATATATCTCTCTCAATAAGTTGTGATTTTTGACAGAAAAATGTATTCTCTCTTTTACTAATAATCTTAGTTTGTTTAATTTCACGATTTTTTTTTTTTGTTATAGAGTTTTGGCTTATGTCAAAAAGTGTAAGAAATACAGGTCGATCAGTTTTAGTAAACGATTTTTAAAGTATAATTTGTCAATGACTTAACCCATTATTCCTGTAACATGGGTTTTATCATTGTCATTATTTTCTTCTATCACAAAATTACACACTGTGAAAATAAGTAATACATTCAATCATCGACATTTATGGATCATTGATTATTATACCAATAGAGTGTGTATATAGTACCAATGGGGTTCTCAATTATGTAGAGACATAATTGAAAAAAGCATGATCTACCGCTATGTTAAAATAAGAAAACCGAAAATTAACGATGGCACATTGACAATTTAATGAATGTTTTTGAGAAAAACAGCTTAGTTGTTTCAATCGATTGTCCTTTAGACAGTCCAGATATCGATATCGGTAATAACCCAATCAACAGAAATTTGCAAGTGATCCGATGTCTCACGTTTTGTGTCAATCTGAACATAAAAGAAGGCCCCTTTCGTATTTGCAGTATTATCCGAAATAGGTTAGAAAAATGATGGCATTAAAATAATTTAGTCGTGTTCTTGTAAATTTATAAATTGTTAAATATTATTGTTAAAGTATTGAAATATCGTTCATTGTTCAATCATGAATTATAAAGTTATTTATCTTTCTGAATTTTACTCTAATACCCATTCATCTAAGACATCCTTGCTAAGTGGAAAGATATAGAAGTGTTTATCAATGTATAGTACGTAGGAATCCTCATTTTATTTCTTAACCTTCTTTTCAAAAAGAAAAAAAAATACCAGAAATCAGTCAGTAGTTACCTAATTACTTCATTCCATCCAACTATTACTCTACATTATATCTAACAGTTGAGATACTCTAATTCAATTTCAGCAGATAGACGTCCATACTATATATATATGTAGGAGGCAAAGTAGCAAAAGACAACTAAAAAGTCTATGTGAGCGTGGTCTGAAAAGTTTTTGAACCAACAAAGATACCAAACATTTGTTTTTTTCTATTTTTATTCTTCAAGATAGTCTCCTTGTAACTCGTCACACTTCTTCCAGCGATGATCCCATCTCTGCATCCCGTTCAAATAGTACTCGGCATTTTTCTCTGCAAAATCATTGTTCACGGGACACTTTTTATATTTTTAGCTCAAATGCTCCGAGTTGGATTGACTTAGACGCGCCAAATTTTAACACAACCAGCCTTTAAAAGTCTGTTATTAGTATTAAACTCAGCGTCCTCCATTACAATTAAAAGAGTCTTCCCTAGAGGCGTACCGATGCATCGAAATCTGCCTTTTTAAAGGATCAGAATCGGTTATCAGCTCCATAATGCCGATTCCGCCGATACCTATCCATAATTATTTATATGGATAATATGACTTAATTGAGCTCATTCTTGGAGACAAAATTAGAATTCTAATTTAAAAAATAATAAAATACCTAGACTATTTTTGTTTGTTGAATAATATTGTTTATAACAGAACTGAAGTCGAGTTCATATTTTCTGAGTCAAGTTCGAGTCATGAGTATACGTCCCTGGTCCATTTAAAAAAAAACACGAGTCCGGACTCGAGAACTGATTCATACATGTTTCAATTTCTAGCTCACCCATATAAAGGTCAGTTAGGAGCAGGAGATAGTTCAAGCCCATTTGATCTAATGTGTGCCGAACCAGTAAAATAATAGTAAATGTCCTATTGTAAGTATTTTTTTTATTTATAACTGCGGCAGCTAAAATTAGGTTAGAGGCTGAGGGATGTGAAAGGTCGACTTTAAATGTCTATCAAAGGAGGGGCGACACATTCCCTATTATGAGCCAACCTGAAATTAATTTAGTGATTTTTTTTTTTTTTTTTTTTTTTGAAAAAATCATAAAAATCAACTTTTTTTTAAATTTAAATCGGATTTTTTTTTAGTTAAATCAGATTTTTTATTCAAAATAATCTTAAATTTTAATAACATAGGATTAAGGTCTAAGGAATTTCTATATTAAATTTTATTTTAACGAAAATAACGGTTCAATAAAAACAAATATAATAGTGGAAGATTCGTTTTCAATAAAGTTATATAATAATATTGCAGGGTTATGGACTTACAAAATTATATGTAGGCAGAGTCATAGAATTAAAAATAGTATAATTTAGACTTGAACTCCTATATATACATTATTCCATATTTAAAATTCAATTTTAATATATTTATGTATAAAGTATATCTCTCACTTGATTTTCATTGATTTTTTTTATCAATTTATATTGTCAATAAAATAAAAAATTAATGTGAAAAAAAAGAAGTTTTCAATATTAAAATTCATTCATAAATCCAATACGTGTAGTCGGAGTTGAAGTAGTGAAATGAAATATTTTTTATAAGAGTGGCAAGTTGATATTTAAATTTTTATAATTTTCAATTGAAAGTAAATCAAGCGTGAAATGAAGAAGTCTCTAAAAAAAAATAAGAATTGACATAAAGTGACCTTATATTTATAAGCAACTAATATTATGCTTATGTTGCATACTTTTTCTTTTTTGTTGACAGCGAAGGCAATATACACGGGAAATCATTAGGAGCCATTATACTGTATTTTATACATATATATATTGTACCTTGGTACAACTATATTTCCCCTTATTATTTTATAAAAACATTAGTTTTAATTTTTTAACATATTAAATATAATGTTATCGTAAAATCCTTAGGCAATGGTGTTCTTATGCATTTAAATTTATGTAACAGGACTTGTATTTTTACACTTATGTAATTTATTTCCACTTGATATGGGCCGGTATAAAAATAACAAAAATCTTGATGAACATGACTCAACTTAAAATTGAAAAAAAAAAAATCACTTGGTTCATTATACTAATTATATGAGTAGACTCGAATAAAAAATGTTGGGAGGTCTTTATCATTCTTGTTCTTTATTTTATCTAAAAATTGATGTCGTTTTGATTTGCCCATTTTCATACAACTAAAAAAACTATCCCTAGGGTAAATTTATCTTCTCTTAAAAACAACCTTCTTTAAAATTATTTCTCTTTCAAAAATCTCATTTGCCATAAATTCATTATTTTTATTAAAAACCTCTCCCAAGAATGATATCATTCTTTAGATAGATGTATTCTAAATATATGTCAATCTGCTCTTCTCTAAAACTGGTTCCTGCCATTTCATTCATTTTAAAACTTTATACACCCATTCCCCATTAATGCTTTCATTTTTTTTCCACAATGGGCTAGGTATATCCTTAGTTATCCGTATAGTTTTGTAGATTTTTTGCCGCTGTCCTTTAAAATTGTAGTTAATCATTTCTTGTGTTTTGTAAAGGAGCTTTTCGTGGAATATCTAGTTGCAATTTTGCATTGACTTATAAAGGATGTCTTCTGGTTCTAGACCTTGTGGAAAAAATGACCCTCCTTTGAACTATTTCAAAAATTACCAACAATATCTGGAAAAGGATTCTTTACTAAATGTTAGGACTGTTACAAAGAACTTATATTTTGATATTCTAATTTTCATGTGCAACTATGCCATTGTACATATACGTAGTTGGAGAAAAACCACTAAGTCCATGCCCATCCTTTTTTTATCTTACTATAATTCAAAAAGCTGAATACTTTTAAATTTTCCAAAAATTCAAACGCATTTTATTTTTTATCCAGCTCTTATGCAAAAAGATACATTTCCCCGCATATTTCATGATCTGTATCTACACTCTACAAGTTCTGTCGCTTAATCATTAACTCCCCAGGGATTAAATACAAGCTTGAACTACCTAACTTCGAAAAAGTCATTATCAAACTCCTCCACAAGTGCTACTTTTTATAACCCATTCACATGTAGGAGTGCAGCAACTTTAGATAAATTTGTTATAAAAACTTCAGCTAATCGAAAGTTTAAATTTAATGAAGAAATTGCAAGGATGAAATTTGCTAAGAATTTACATTTTCGCCTTCCATCGATGTTTGGTCGAACTTAATCAAGAACCAACTCGTATAATATGCTTCACTTTAACAAAATCTCCATGTTATTTTTTCTTATTTGAGATGATAGACACATAAAAATAAAAATAAACATACCCTTGAATATCTCCTACATTTGGTTCAAAATTCAATAACAAAAGATAAACATGACTTCAATAACTTCAGCTAATGTAAATAAGATGAGAAATTTACAATGAAAATCAAAAGGGGCGGAGAGTTTTGTCCTTACATATGAATGCACAGCAAATGATTTAAATCAGCCACCTCTGAGGGAGAGTAATTAACTTAGTAGTGTTTATGAAATTATTTTATACGTAATAAATATCAGAATCGCCCATAAAGATTTTGTCGGAATGGAAACCAGAATCGGCTGAAAATTTGGTATTGGCACATCCCTATAATGCATATTTACATTTAAAAAATAAGAAACCAAAAATCAACATGGTAACCCTGACCCTTTGAATAATGATTAGGAAGTCATTATATTTGATTAAAGTAGATACTAGCACCTGTGATGAGGGGGAAGAGGAAGAAGGAAATAAACAACAACATAGGTAAGAATTACTTGGATGTTGATCCTCAATTCTACTACCAGTTCACCAAGGACCTACACTTATAATTCGACAACAAATCCTCAGGGGTAATCTCTGTCTTTTAGGATCACACACAAATGCTCCATCCGGTTTTGCATATATATATATAAATGATATCTTGTATGTAAAAGAAAGTTTTTTTCTCAGGAATTAAATATTAATGATAACATCTTATTAAAGGATATGGCCTTTTTTTTATATCTGCTACTGCTAGACATGCAGTGTTTTCTTTAAAGATTATCGATCTCTACGGTACATACCGGAATAACGATTCGGATCTTATTAAATTCTACACATCTTCTTCGATAACATATGTCAAGGCTTGAGAAATTATCCTAAACTTGTAAAAAATACTCTGAAGGATATCCAAGGTTGAGAAATGTGGATATTTTATTTTGTCTCACTATGGGGGTTTTAAACTATTGTTGTTTATGTTATGATATATGTGGTTTTTTTTAATTCTGCTAAGGAGATTTTGATTTTATATCTAAGATTTTAAACTATTTTGTTTTTTTATTTTTTATTTGAGACACACATTTTATTTTATTCATAGTGCTATTGTGTACGTATTTTGTATACTTATGCGAATAAATATAGACATAGTTGAAGAAAAAAATACTATTCAGATTGCCAATTCCAAAAAACGGGCGAGCTAAATTTTTTTTACAATTAACATAACTACTTATACATACAAATGTAGTAACACGCACCCACACTTATCAGCAATGATACACAAAATATGTCCTATCGGTATGCAAAAATAAAACAAGCTGAAAATGAACAGGATAATCCTGACCATTTGAAGAATGTTTGGGAGGAAAACAGCTTAGCTGTCAAGACGTTCTATTTGATTAGCTGCAATTAGTAATGGAAAGAAGCAAATAAACACAAATCCCACTCCGTATCTAGCAATGATATGGGCTTGAATTATTCAGATGTTGATACTCAATTCTACTCTGAGTCCAACAAGGACTTTCACTTTTACTCAAATTGAACCCATTCTTTGTTAATCTACTAATTACTGAGTGCACACATTGTTTATTACTTTATATTTGGATGTCCCCTTCTCAGGAATTAAAAAATAATGACTACAACTTTTTTAGACATATTTTATACACTTCTATGTATGTGGATGAAATAATGGAGTGGAAATTGAGTAAAAGAGTTATATTTTTCTTTCATTTCCGTTTTTCTCCCTTTTTCTTTGCTCTCCATATTTTTTTAGCCTTCAATGGTATGAAAAGCATTTTTACATAGGTATCTTTAACAATAACAAAATTAATGTTGAAGGTTGCTCAACTTTCTAATTATTACAAAAAAATATTATTTTTTTAAATATGTATACTATATGTTCATTCTATACTATTTTATAAGCCTCAATTTGTGAACATCAGTTACGTCACTTTCCCCTTTTTTAGGGAAGGGGGGTGGCTTGAGACCCTTAAAGTTTCTGAAGGACCCCTCTCCAATTTTGCATATCTTATTTATATATATATTTAAGACTTGGATGTTATAAAATAACCAAAGTAATTTTTACTTTGATTTAATTCAAATATCACTATTTATTATTAAAGTTTTTTAATTATAAAAAGAGTTTCATCAATATATTTTAGAAGCAAATTTATTTTATATGCTAGTTAACAACAATATCAACTAGGAGCCTAGAAGATGGTGTAGTCTTCAATAATGATGGAATTGATGACGTCAGTTAAAACTCAGTATAGTAAGGCAGCTATAAATAAACAGAAAGAACTGATATTTGTTTAAATACCTTAGCTGCAAAATAACGATCCTATTTTTGGCTATGTAAGCAAACTACTATTAAATACATATCATTCATGCCAGATTCATGGAACTTTACTTACCTGAAATAAAGACAGTATATTTTTTCTCTTCTAAAATGACTCATTTTTCTTATATTATATACATTAATATATCTAAGTAAATACGGGTCCTGATATATTGAGTTTTAAAGTTGTCTTTAACTATAGACACAAATTACCTTTCTTTTTAATTTTTGCTATAGCATTTAATTTTGAAACCATTTCCTTCAGTATCTAACCTTTCCATTGTTTTCGGAACATTTTTAACCTTGATAATAACTTCACCACAGTTCCAAAGACTATCTCCTTCCACGACTACGTAGATGAGAATTTGAGCTTTAATATCTATAAATTAAAATATTACTATCCGCCAGTATGTTGAAAAAGAAACCCGAAATTAAAGTAGTCACTCTGACAATTTGAGAATGTTTGGGAGTAGAGCTGCTTAGCTGTCATAAAATTGCATTAGGTTTGCTGCAATCAGTCCTGAGTGGAAGGAAATAAATATCAGTCCAACTCCGTATAAAGCAAGCATATATAGTCAGAAATGACTAAGATGTCAATCCTCCATTCTACCTCCGACTCCAACAAGGACTTGCATTTATAACCCCCATGAAGTCCTCAGTCTTATTCTTCCTCTTCTTTCACGTACTAGTGATTACTATATATTTCTATGTCCTCTCCTTAAAAAATAAAGGAATAAGGATTGGGAAAATAAAAAACTGTACAGGTTGAAACTTCAAATGGAACATGACCTTTACTGCCAAATTTTTTTCCCATATAATTATAACTGTAAATCTTTGTTGGACTCAGAGCAAATTTAGAATAAAAAAACAGAAATATTCTTGCGTATGTCCTTATTTAAGAAGGAGAGAGATTTCATTTGTCTCACAGCTGTTTGCAGATAATTTAATGGAATGTGATGAAAGCTAAGATAATCTCCTCTCAAAAGTTCTTTAAATTGTCAGGGTTACCATGTTAATTTTCAGTTACTGCTTACAATTTACAACTCTACGTATGAAAATGCAATTTGATAATTTATCATTACACTCTAGATAAATTATAAATGTTGTGTCCCATATATCAAATTTTTTAAAGCATAAGAAAATAGTAACTTTTGTAATACTATATAAGAATTTCTTTTTAACACTTTTGAATGTATTTATGTTTGTAGAAAGTATATTGTAGTACATATTATGGTAAGACATGTACCCAAGATTAATAAAAATAAAAAACTTTAAAAATATTTTACTATATTTTTTTTTTTTTCGTTCTATAAACATAAACTTGGGTTTTATGACCGTGTCATAATTACTGAAGTAAGTTTTATTTTATTTTTTTATTTCTCTAATAATTAGATTTTCTTTATTATACTATATGTGGAGTATCAACATAAAAAAATCTTGATTAAAAATTAAGAAAATGAGATGGGTTATTTTATTATTTCATATAATACTAATAGGTTAAGAAAAAATAATTACCTATTTTTCTCTGTATTTCAATTCCGTATAAGAAGTTTTACAATTATCTTATTTAAGCGACGTATGCATAATTCTGTTTGATAACTTGTTTTAACAAGAATCCAACATCATTTTGCCCTCCTCATGGAAGCCCCTATACCAATAGGAAAAAACTCGGAAACCAATTTTTACAGGTATCTATTTAGTCCAAATTTGTAGCCCAAAGTGTGTTGGCCAAAGGTAGGAAAAGATAGTAGTCACTTAGTGCCAGGTTGGTACTGTAGGGTGGATGAATAAGAACTTCCCATCCGAGCTCCCGGAGCTTCTGATGCGTTATGAAAGATGTGTGCGGCCTAGCTTTGTCTTGTTGTCTCTTATTTACCGATACTGGCCGCTTCTGTCCTATGAATAGATACATACGGTCAATTTGTTCACCATCGAGGCCAAAACTGAAAAAAAAAAATCGCTCAAACCACTGTTGTGCAACACGAACTAGAAGGGTATAGGCCACGAAAATATTGCAAATTTTCTTGGTGGCTTTGGTCGAGTTTTCCCCCATTTAGGTAGTAAAAAAATGTAAGATGTGGCAAATTTCTTCCTTTGAGACTTCAATTTTCGACGCACAATGATTCAAAACTGAACTGTCCAAGCGCAATACTGTATAAAAAAGTGTTTGTAGTATACACACACACTTTAACAAAATTACTTTTTCCCCAACCTAAAATAGAACCTAATATTTAATAAACATATTTGATTTAATTATAGACTTTAAATTAAAATCTGCGAGATGAGTGAAGATAATCAAGAATCTTATCTAAAGAGTGCGTGGGAACGAAACGCAAAATTTAACCTTTTTTAAAGTTTGGTATTTATCGGTCATAAAAAATAACCGAAACGATTTTTTTTCACAAATTTTTGTTCTGAGTATATACAATATACATTGTATATTAATTCTATATAATTGTCATTGGCATCTACAACAGCCTCTATAAGAGGCCAGAAACTCTGACATGCCTGCATAATTTCTTTTTTGGAAAGCTTGACCAAGAATCACGAATGGCTGATTTTAGGGCCTCCAAATTTGGGCGTCCGGTAATGTTGCACCAACTTTTATTACGACCCACAAATAGAAGTCCAGTGAGTGCAGATTAGATCTTATGACAGGGCACTTTGACTGGTCCCAGAAATTTTTGAATTGGCGGGAGCAAAACTCACCTGTGTTTTAATGTCTGTGTGGCAAGGAGTACCGTCTTGCTGCCATACATAGTTCCCATATGCATAATTGAACTGAGTCCAGGGTAAAGCAGTATGGCCGAGGACCAATATGAACTCCCTGGCCTAGATTTTAGCTCTCGACTTAAGTAAGTATAGGGGAATTACTTTTCCATCGGACGTCATTACTCCAAGGACCATTATTTTGTTTGGATTTTTGAGGAGGTAATTCTCATCTTGATTTTGAAAGCCATGATTCATTTTAGCAGTTTTGATCCACCTCAAAAGTGAAAATATTTTTTTCATAAAAAATGTTCAAGATTGAACAGTTATATTTTAAAAAAGTGCCTTTGTGAATTGACGTAAAAGGCAAATTTCAGCTATGTCCAAAATTGCTTCCTCTAAACTGGCCATTTTCTACCGATTTGAACCTGGAGATCGTTTTATAAGGTTTTTCGGATCCGTTTAGTCTGGAATGGCCTTGTCAGTTCGAATGCATGCACCAACAATGGAAGATATTTTTTGGAGTTCTTGGGAGTCAACCATGTCGATGATCATTCGTATTTGATGCTCCTGCGATGACATTCTTTATTCAATTGATACAATTAAAATCTAGTTGAAAAGCTGATGTACCTTTCTAAAGGATTCTGTAAATTATTTGATTCCCCTACAAATCTTTAATAAATTATTTAAGTCTGAAGTAATTTGCATTTTTCCCCCGGCAACTATGTATAGTTTAAAGTCTGCATATTTTTTTTAATCTCTAAATCTTTAATACCATAATGAAATGAAGAGAAACATTACATTCCCGGATTAAGACAGATTATAACACTGTTAATTTATAAAAAAGAGTTCAAGTTAAAAAATATATATGTAATAGATAGTAATGTCAAGACTACACATTCAAAGGAACAAATATTTGGAAATAAAAATCTGTTAAATGGTATTAGTTGATTTTTCCGTATTTCATTCTTATCAAAACTCGCCATTGTTGATATTGATCCCCCGATTATTACATCCATCCCTTGAGGTATTCCCTTGTTATTTGTTTTAGCCACGTACTTGAACACTTCTAACAGTTATCAGGGGCCCATAAGACTCTCCAATAAAATGAGCTCCCAATATAACTATTGAACCGGTTTCTCAACATTAAAACCCAAGTATCCGAACTAATTCTCAACTTTTGAAAACATTTTAAATTAAGAATCATACACACTACTCCTAAATCGACAGACCCCACTTTCTTATTGGGTTAATCAATCTATCCTAAGATATACTGGCCTTAGTTCCATTCCTGATCAGGTCATATCTTTTAATTTCTATCAGTGTGCACCTTTTAGCGTTGTAGCAAATAGGTCACTTTTTCCGTTTAAGATATTGCCCCTATTATGGCCTATTAAAAAAAATATAACAATTTCTCTTTTTTTAATTGAAACGATCAATTTTAATACATCAACTTTTGGCACCAAGAAAGGGCTAATAAAAAAAATTTGTTCATACATAGATAATTCACATAATTCGTCAAAGAGTACAAATCCAATTTACACTTAATTTATTTAAAATATCTATATATTTTTTTCAGTCTTAATCAACAAATAGTATACATATACAAATGGGAATATTTTCTGAATAGGTTATTAACTCAGTTAAACAAATCATACAAAATATTAAGGGCATAAAGAAACAATTATGTAAATATATATTATTTCGAAAGGTATGTAGTTGTAAACTTTTTGTAGACTTAATTGTAATAATTTGATTTTTTTTATAATTGTTAGTTGTTTTTTTATGGAAAAAAAATATCAACGTCTCCTCATCATGAAGAGAAGAAACTATTAAAAAAGATTTTTTCTTTTTCTGGGAAAGAGAAAGCTCTCCTTCCTTGTTTTTTTATCCCCAGTGCTGCAAGAAGAGGGGTTTTGTATAATGTATGTTTTTATATGTATAATATACATAGACCAAACTTGGAAGACTTTTTTTCCATTCTTCATTTCTTTGATTAACCATATAATTAGTTATTCCTTTCATAATTATTATTTTTTTTAAATGTCCTTAAAACAACTTATGTATGAAAAATTGAATTAAAGAAGACGTGTTCCCGTTCTTTTATTTTTTTAGGAAGAGAACAGATTCATAGAAAAGAGAATACCCATAGATAATTACATTTTTCATTTTTTTACATAATTTGGACATACTACTTTGATCAAAAGGAAGCCTGTATACTCTAATTCTGAATTCAATTATCATTCTATTCTTAAATTCATATTTTATCGTGTTTGTAATAATGTACACAGCTTATATTTACAAAATCGGCCATTATACATTGTTAATTTGTTATTGACAAATATGTTACATGTATTTTAGTGTGCTCTGCAATTTTCTATTATTAAGAAAAATAGAAAGAAAAAATCCATTTAGGCGAAAATTCTTAAAAAACGTTTGAAAGACTTTTTATTCTTTTAAAATACACATTTTTAGAAAATGCTGAATTTTGAAGAAAAAAAATCTTTTTAAGGATTTGAAAGATTTTTCTTATATATCAATTTTTTTTCTATATTTCTAAATAACTTAGAAAGTTACATAATATAGTAAATTATGTCGAACCTATTTATCTATAAAAAAACTTTATGGACCAACATAAAAAAAATTAGTTTGATTATCAAATGAGAACTAAATTCGTAAAAAGAACATTAAACTGCCCTCTTTATCAATGCCCGCTTCAACCAGCCATGTAGTGACGAGCTGACCTGGCTCCATTTTTGTTTCTTCCTCAGTTATTCACATAGTTCATAGAGTTCACTAAATTTTGGTACACGTTTAGAACATACTATAATCAAGATCAGGCGAGGATTGAAGCCAAAAATGTGTGGGCCAATAAAAAAAAATTATTTGTGATTTTAGCATTATGTTCAGGGAAAAGGTTCTTTCCTATCATAAAACGTCGTTTTATTCGATATTCTGTTGACGTGGAAACGCTTATTTCTATTAAAATTAACATACTTTAGTAATGACCCTCAATATGCCTGAAATTTTATTGCAAATTTCCTTTAATATCTGATAAATTATTTTTGTTTAAAAACAGAATAATAACAGGGAAATAACTATAATAGGCGTTCAATAGAGCGCAAATCTCCTCACAAAATGATTATCCCTAAAAGTTAATATTAATTTCTTTGGTATTTTATTAGTCAAAAGTTTGGAATGTTGATCATTGTGTACCTTTTGAGTCACCTTGAACTTATTGAAATGAATACTTAGTGTTTTACTATACCTACAAATTCCAATAATTTGAGGTATCTAACTCAATTTGTTTCTAAGTTATGTTTGATTTTGCATTTTTACCACTGAAATTGACCTCTCCAAATTTCGTGGCATTTTTCTGTACATTTATATAATATTCTTACAAACTTTTTCCAAAATAAGTCTGTTACTTTTTCCATAATCCTCCTCAAAAAAAAAAAAAAAAAAAACCGAGGCAAAAAACAAAACAAAAACAATAACAGTTGAATGATTATTAATATTTACGGAACTTTTGAATTGCGATTCATCATACCTCTAAAATATCATCTTAAAAAATGTTTCATAAATTATTTTACAGTCCATATATATATTCAATAATATCTCACAAAATTCCTTACTTTATTTATGTTTATAATATTTTATAAATTATATTTTGTATTGACCGGAGTAATTAGGTGTCGGTTAAAAGACAATTTTTGCTTGTATAATATAGAAGATAACTTCCCAAATAATACTCTTTGTTACTCCCTGTTTTTCATGAGCTCACTCACACGTAACTAATCAATACTTGTATCAATTGATATATGTTCTGTCCTCAAGATGAAAGAACAATAATAAGAGTTTGAGAAGAAAAAAAAATATATGATGGGATGACTGATGAGTACTTTAGTCTCTGATTGTTCACTAACAAAAAAAAACCAGTGATCCTCATATGCTACACACAAAACGACCATGAGAGTTAATTCATTTTTACATACCAGCGTTTATATTTATTCAAATAATAATACATACTGAAAATGGTTATGAATTATGATTTACATAAGAGAGATAATAACAAAAAAAAAACAGAAACAGTGCTACATATTCGATGCTACAAGAAAACTCCCACAATATTTCGTTAATACGACTACATTGTTATTTTTTAGAACCAGGATCAATATACAGGGTTGATCTTATCTAGTGGCTCACTTAATTTAAATTTTGATACATTGGGAATTTATTGCTTAATTGTCTTCAAACTCATTTAGGTTTTGTGACTCAAAATTCCTTATGTAAAGTTTGTACTAAATTAAAAAGAAAATAAAGGAGAATGGGTAAAATGGAGCAACAAAGGAGTGAAATTTTGAAGCTCTGACTGTTTTTCATACAGACGAATAAAATTTTCTTCATTAAGATAGATTTGTAAATTGTTGGTGCTAAAAAGACCAGTTCATTTAATCTGTTCCAAGATCCTCATCCAAACAAAAATAATAATTTTCAACCCTTTTCCAGAATTAATCGAAATGATGATTATAAAATTATTAATTATTACATCTAGATTTGATTAATATACATAAATTTAAAAAAAAAAATTAAAATATGACTAATATCACTAATTACTCGATCGATCAGTCAAAAAATTCGTATATTTATAGTAAAATGAAAGAGTAGCTTTTGATCAGCAACAGCACCTTTGACTTTTTCTCCATCGTTCCACAAGATTTTTGAATTTCTTATTTTCTAAATATAATTACTTCAGAATAAATAATATTCTGGCATACTTTTAGATAACATACTTTATAAGTAAAAAAGGAAATGTTTTATTTGATATACAAAGATTTGAACAAATAACATCAATTGATTTATTAGATGAAACTATTTTTAGTCAGACGGGGATTTTTAATATAACATTTACTGGGTGGGGATTTCAAATCTGGAAAATTTAAAAATAATTTATAATAGAATTTATTTCCGGAAATTAATTCAACAATTCACAAATATATATATATTTTTTTTTTACATGTAGGAGTCCATAGTGAAGTCAATCACTCACCCAAACATCTGCAACCTGACCTTGAACATCATACATTCATTATGAACTACTTGTCTAAATTGGTCACTGCATCGAGAATGGAAGGCCACAAGGAGTCAACAGTTTTATGAGCACGTTGATTGAAACCTCTCTCAAGACACTCCAACACATAGAAATCCTAGGGTGCAGATCCGGAGAGTTAAGAGCCGACATTTCCTTTGTCGGACGCAGTCTAGAGTGCGTTTTTTTCTGTAAAAACGATCGTGAGTCTTCCTTAACCCTTGTATTTTTTTGTACCTGACTCTTTAGACTTCTTAAAATCCTTAGCAACATCGTAAACAGTTGATGTGGACAGCTTCGTAAACTCAATAATCTCCTTACATTTGCACACTGAACGAAGACACACAGTAAGGGTTGTCCGGGATTTGTATTCGTAGGACATCTCATGGATATTCTTATTTTTGTACAGTTCTGCCACTATAATCTGATGAGCACACTTTGATAAACATAGTTTTCAGGGTTGCCAAGATATTTAGGTATAAACTTGTTCCAGATTTATAATCCTCACCCTTTATCGGGTTGAAACTTGAAAATTAAACAGTTTGAAATTATTACATTCATATTTCTAATAATATTAACATTACAAATTACACTATTTACTTATATTAGTTTGTAAACAAGGTGATAGAGATTTGCACCATATTGCACCAAAATAATATAACTTCCTGAATGATAATTATCATTATCACAAAGAGAAGAAATCAGCATGGTAAGCAAACACACCTCGTGGATAATACCTATTTTTTAGTTTGTTCATATCCTATTAAAGATGATTCAAGGCAGTATAATATATATATATATTATTATTTGTGCTATATAACTTAATGGATTTTAAATGGCGAACTTCCTCTCTCACTAGATTATCAAAGTAAATTTGAAAAGTGAGAAATATCAACATAAAATTATTATATGCCGTGTCTTCAGTTTGGGTAGCGGCGATGATAAGGAATTGTTAATTGCTTAAACTCTTGAGTAATCCATACTTAGGTTCTTAATCCAAAATAGATGTGTAAAACTAATTAGGTTTAAGATACAGATTCAAGCAGATAACCCCTATTTAGAAGTAGGGGTAAATAAACATCCTTGATAGTACATTCTTCCAAATTGACCAACAAACATATACTGATATTTAAAATTATATCAGAAATACTGTTTTTAAGACTTTAAAACAATTAGAAAAGATCAATTTTATACAAGATGGGACTTGAATTATTTAAACAACTAATATAAAGTACTCTATAGATGAAAACAGGTTCACCAAGAGACGCACTTCTCCAATACAAGAGAAAAATATGATGCACTACCAAAAGAACTGACTATTTAATACCAATGTCATGGATATTTCCTCAAAAATGGCTTCTTTTAATAAGGTTTAATAATAGGTCCCTTCTCCATACAGATTAATAAATGATATTTGCTTTTAAAAGTTAGATTTGAAAGGAATAGCAATAAATTCCATTTTTCAAAAAAAAAAAAAATACCTCTTTCTTTCACCAAATTCAATCATTCTCGTGATTTACTTTTGAAGTACTCTTTCAAGTTTCACCTTCAAAAATTATTTTTTCCGCAAAAATCCTTGACCAAACGCTCCACAGCTCCATAATTAATTACTCAGATCATAAATGAGGTTTTTTAATGGGTGATAAAATAAGTCCTTATCTCTGGGTTCAGGATTCATCACTTTATAACACGAATTAATTTTAATTTTGTACAATTGCTATTTAATCGAATAATTGTGTACTAATTATTTGCAAGGCTCTAAAGTGAGGCTGTGAGTCTAATGTCTAACTAGATGTTAAATAATTTATTGTTTAACATACATACCTTCAACGCTTTGTGTTCACTTTGATTCTATTTAGACATTCATCTAATAACTAACTCTTACAGAAAATCAACTTTTTAACCTTGTTGAAAGAGTGTTATTGGATAATAATAAATCATTCACTACTTCAAAGAAATATTCAGTTTTATTTTTTTATTGTTATTATTCTGTTTGCAAAATCTTTTTTGTTCTACATTTTTTTTAATCAAATATAAAATATATGTATGCAATTTACTTGCATGTATTTATATTTTCCTTTTTATTCATATCATTAAACATATGATTTCGATATTGTTTTCCATAAAACCGTTTGCATAAGAATAAAAAATACATTACTATCATTTGAACTATCTTTTTTTTAAAAGTGCATTATATATTATTGGCTAGTCCATTGTTAGTGGTATTCCCAAATATAATTAGCATTAATAGTATCATTAATATCCATGCATTAGATTTAGGGAAAAATCTCAAAAATTCGATTAAGTCTTATTGTGATTCTGACATTTCATCGAAAGAATAACAATCTCAGTTAGTTCAAGTTATAAAGAAAATTCAATCTTTTAACTATTTTTAACATTCTTTTTTTATTATAAATACATAGTTCAATATTGTTATAAAAGAAAAATATCTTTGACAAACCCTCTTTGAACATCCTTTTTTAACTATTTTTTTTAACATTCTTATATCATTTAAATTGGTAATATTTTGTTAACAGTTTAATCAATTTTGCACATGTAAATACCAATTACATGGATGGATAGAAAATATATCATTTTCTAGATTCATCTGAGCAACATAGGCTTGAAGTCTCAACAATCAATAATTGTTCATCAACATACCCATTTAAATCATTAGAATTATTTATTAACTATACAAATTCATATAAAATATTCACTATTTTTAATTAATTTTGTGTGCCGAATATGTACTTTTGCGTATTATCTAATAAGAGCTTAGGTTACATGTGTAGCAAATGTATCGTCCTCAAAAATTGTAAAAAATGGTTTGTAAAAGAACTACTTAAAAGCAAACCAATTACTTATATTTACCCTTTATTCAACATTGCAAATAATACGAATAGTTCTTAGAAACATTAACCTTATTACAACTTAAAAGTTGCGTTTATTTTCAATTTGCGTTTCAAGAGCATCATATATTGTTCCGGCGATAAAATGTAGCTTAAAAAATATGAAAAGCAGTATGTAAAATTTGTGGTACAGAAAATACAAGTTCTCTAACAAAGGGTTAAGAAGAAGGTTTATGATTGTAAAGACTTTGTTTTTATTCATTTTTGGTACATCAGCAAAGAAAATATTTCATATGTTAAAGATATATGATGCCCTTTTCTTTTATATCTTAATTTCTGTAATATTTTAATCGTGTTGATTTTGCTTTATTAAGAAGAATTTTGATAAAAAACTATAAAAATAAACAGCAGTCGATTAGAAAATGGTATCAAATAAGCATCAGAGCTCATTCCAAAATTTTATTTCAATTGGCTTATGTAATAGAAATTACTTTTATGTGGAGCGTCAAAATCAAATATACACATAGTTAGACAACGGATAATAAGGAAAAATGTTTATGAAGGAAGAGAAGGAATAAAAATATAAATTTTTCAGAAAAAAAATTCAATATTGCTGAAGAAAATCAAACTCTAAATATTGTTTTTTTTTTTTTTTTTTTTTTTTTTTTTTGCATTCATAAAATAAAAATATTTCTTATTCTGTTGTTCTGATATTAAAAACTATTTAATAAAAAGTAAACTATTTCTTTATAACTTAATTCGTGAGTATATTATACGAATAAGAATATAGCAATAATATAATGTGATCCAGTTAAAGTTTTGAAGGTGTTCCAGAACTTCATACACAATTTTGAACAAAAAATTGTCAATGCCTTATTTAAAAATGGCTATTTTACATTAATTTTTTGTAAGTTTCATATTTATTTATTATCTAGATATTTTTTTGTTTTTTGTAAATTTTACTATTTTGACGATTTAAATCCATAAAATTATTAATATCACTTATGTTTCAGTATAGAAAAATGAGTTTGGAAAAAAAACTAACTCACTGAGGTTAGTTCAATACATCATTAATGAAGAGAGTAAAAAAACCTTTACACTTTTCCATAATAAGGATTTTGCTTGAGAATGTACTGCAAGATTAAGCATGTTCTTGTCCTCCAGAAAATCAACCAATACGTGCACACTTATAACTCTGTTATATTGCAAGTTATATCAGCCCAGTGATTCATTAATGGCATTACATGGGAGAACTTCGTTATATTTTATCCAAGTGCGTAATTATTAATAATTAAAACTAAAATATAAAATCTGTTTTTTTCAGAATATTTCATAAGAAAACAATTATGGAAATTAGCCTCATTAGACTTATCTTATTGATTATAGTATAGAAATATAATATTAATACCAATAATATAAAATCTATAATATTTAATGATATATTAAAATAAGTAATCGAAAGTAAAGACTTTACTTAACATACTATTATTGTCGAAGGGAAGAAGATCACATTCAAAATCCAAAATTACCTTGGGATATTTATGTTAGATGGAAAGGTAATGAATGCTCTTACTGATGCAAGGTCCATGTAATTCATTAAAAGATTCTACATTATTCTTCAAGTGATATCTGCAAACACTACTATTTATGTGGATAAATTTTATGATTTTACTATGAAAACGGGTGGAATTTATGCCAATCTATTTAATTGGTACAAGATGATTATTGATGTCTTCTCTAAACGTAAAGTCTTGATTGGACAACAATTAATTCATTCAAATTTTTTTAAGAAGAAGCTGGAGAAGCATTAAATAAAGAAATTAGAAATGCCAGACTTAATTACTCAAGAAAATCATCAAGAATTAACACACTTACAGATCAAATTCACCATCTTCTAATAAATAGTGACCTCTTAATATCTCACCTTAGAAAAAGTAATTCTTAATGCAATAAACAAGAGTTATCGGAAGATGCTAAATCATTATTGCATATAGATACTGTATATGATGGATCTAATTAAGATTAGATTAATCATTTTGTACAGTTTGATATTAAATGTATAACATTCATATTCGTCTATTTTCCCGGTATCGATAAATAAATCATGTAGCGAGTCAATCCTACAAAATAGACTTCACATGTTTATGTATTGTACATATGATCTGAATAAAATAAGCAGGCTTTAGTATAAATTTAAATAGAGAACATCACGACTTCATTGGTAACCCCGACGTGATTCAATGATAAAAACAAGTAAAGCTCTTAGATGTCGCCGCTGGTCATTTCAAACTCAGCGGCAAATTAATTATCGTCATTCACCATTGATAAATTCCAATCTTAAAAGTTGGTTTCGTCAACTTGAAGCATTCAATCTTATTGCAGATTTTGAGACCAAAAACGATTACGCCGTAGCAAAAAGTTTACTCCTCAAAAAGTACGGATCGTTGGAAGAAGCTAGAATTCAAAGGCTTGTTGATTTGTTTTCAGGAAAAGCTAACATCTTCTCTGCCATACAAACAGCGTCATTGGCAAGGTCATTATTGGATAATAAAGTTATCAAGGATCCAATTAATCTTCCCTTAATCTTCCTGTTTCATCAATGGATGACACTTGAGAAGATCTCAAAATCTATGGGGTGGCCAAAACATCTAATGATCACCGTCCTAAAAAGAAAAAAAACTTTATTGGTAAAAATCATCTTACGTATGGATCAAGGGTTAAAATTGTATCTCCACCTGCACTTTCTTTAGCAAAATGCCAAAAAACTTGTAATTCTTCAGATTTTTACGGCAGACGACTAAATGGATTTTACTAATTGAAAACTCTCAAAGTTTCAAGTTTGGTGAATTACACCCAAGCTCCTTCATTGATATGTTTTGGAGGAAACAAAGTGACAACTTTCGAAAAAATAAATCAGACAATCGATATATTTGCTAACAACCCAACAGTTTGGTCATTTTATATAGCAGACACACAAAAAAAAGACAAAAACTTCTCTAAGCTAGAGCTTTCTAGAGCATATCACCAAATTCTCATGGAGAACGATGTCATTTACAAAACTGCAATAATTACACCAACTACACAAATACGTACGAATGCCCTTCAGTCTTAAAAACTCCACCCATACATTTCAACGATTCATTGACAGTGTCATTCCAGAAGTATTTGTCTAGTTATATGATATCCTTGTAGCTTCATAAGGTACTAAACCACATCATGAATGCTTGGATATCATATTCTGTAAATTAATGACAATAGGTTGGTCCTCTCGAAGGAGAAGTTTGAATTTTTTATGAAGGAAATTAAATGCTTAGGCGAAGTTATATCAGAAAAAAGCCTTGACCTCACCAGGATCGTATTAAGACACTCCAAAATATTCCGGTCCCTACATCTGTCAAGTTTTTTCAAAAGCTATAAGAATTAGTGCAATATTACAAATCTTGCAACCTATATTCAGCCGTTCAATGATTTTCAAAAAAAAAAAATCAATTTCAAATGGATCTTTGGAAAAAGAAATAATTAGCAGAGATAATTCAAAATAGAGAACAGAAAACATCAAATTTTAATTATTTTCTTAAATTTCAAAGTGCAGAATTTAGATTTTTGGCCGGAAATTTAAAATTATTTTTTTGGAGTGCTTTAAAGATGATCTTACAGCAGAAAAGTTGGGCTAAAAGAGAAATTTGATTATAACTAATTAAATTTTATACCCACCTCAGTAGTTTTTTATAGACGTATATATAAATTTCCCGATAAATTATATGAGTTTGTATTATCAAAAACGCTTTCGATGAATTTAAATTATAGTGATAATAAACATTGCAAATAAATAATTTGCCCATAGAGATGAGTCGTTTTAAAGGGTGTATGTGTATACTTGAGTTCAAAGGAGTGAGCTTCAGAGGTTCCCAGATACATTTACATTTAAAATGTATATTTTTTATATAATGGAGTTATTTTATTAGAAAATTCACCCTTTCGTAAAGACACAGTCATTTTATATATTTTTATCAGAAGAAAGTTTTTATTAAATAATGATAAGGATTAATATAATTATTATGGTAAAAAAAAAAATTATTGTTTCGCCCTTGATATATAAACATGAAACTAACACAATAATTAAAATAATAAAGAAAATATGATTTGTAAAAACAAATTTCAGTGCAAGAAGAACAAAACATGAACAATTTGGTAACACATATGATCATATATTGTTACAGGAATTTCAATTTCATCAAAATTGTTGATGAGCCCAAATTTTGATGCACGGTATTTTTTTATTTTATTTGTAAATCCAGATTTTTATACTCCTCTCATGACAAACCGTGGATATATAAATACAGATTTTTTCCATCTAATATTTTAAACATTTTTAGTACAGATCATTTAAGATCACGACCCACACTTGAGAAAGACACAGATATATGTATTTAACCTCTTCACTATTTTTTTCATTAAATCTTCTTATATGAATAAATATCTTGATGATTCGTGTTAAACTTTTTCCTGATTTTTTCATCCTTTTCATAAGATGGGAATAATTTCATCTTATTCTATATAAAAATGTCTTCAACAAATACTTCCATATGTATGTGCTCAAATAATTCAAAATATGTTTCTATATATGTGATTGTTACACATTTTTTGGTTAGAGGAGATATATAAATTTTTTAACTAAACAAGATTACTTGATATATTTTAAAATGTCGATGGGGTATCAAGACTAATCGTGGGAACCTCACAAAGTGTGTAATTAGTACATTCTTGATATTTCATAGGACTAAAGATATATATCTTTATAAACTAAAAATAAGTTTTATCGTGTGTCAAAATTTGGGTTTAGCAATGAGACCTATCCCTTATTTTGATAAAATTCATGTAACAACATATGAACCTTCTCTTGAAAATCAAGGCTACTTTGAAAATATAAATGATATAGATTTTAAAATTTCGAAAGATTATATAATAAAAGCATTTACATATATATTAAAATATATATGTATATGCTTTTTCAAATTATAATTGTATGACTATAAGTTAATCTGAGATATTCTTGTCCTTATGAGATAGATTTTTTTTAGTTATTAACTTAAAATATAGATATTAAAGATTATACACAAAAAGATAAATGTAACATCTATTAACTAGGGATAAAAAATACATATTGTTTTGGTCAATGTCAATTCAAATCCCTTCTTCCAGACACTACTTTTCTAATTCAATGAAATAAGAGACTGAATGTACCATACGTAAATTATTAATGTAAAAAATTAAGTATCATCAGAACATGAGTATTATACATAGCCTATATTCATAAAATTTAAATATATTAACAATAACAATACCAGAGTAAATGGAGAGACTAATTTAATATTTAGTTATGTTTTTCTTTTGCTTATATCGAACTTTATTCATTAAAGACGGAAATACTTCCATGTTCTCTAAGAATTAGGATTAAAAAAAAAAGAACGAGATGTTTTATCTTCAATAAGAGAGTCTCGATTTTTCATATAAACGGGGATGATTTTGTGATAAAAATTACCCTAAAGAGAGAACCAAACCAAACTATGATTCATACGAGATTAGAGTAGATTCCTTCATTGGGAAGAAATCTATCCATCTATATACAACAATGAATAATTTAAAGGTTAGAACTATGACAGGATCTATTCACTTTGAGATTCAGATGTAAGCATCTGGATGGGAAATATAAAACAAGATATGTTTGTTACAAATAGGTACTGTAACAATTTGAAGTTATTACCATAAAAATGAAATATATAAAAGACAACACATTTAAAGTATTGAATCATTCTATGAGAGACAAATTTGATATTTAGATGTGCTTTAAATTTGACAATTGCTAAGGCCTAAGATCGTTCTTCAATCATTAATACCGAAAGAAGTGGACTTTTATTTTCTCTCAGAGTCAGGACCAAAGGAAGATAAAGGGAATCGAAGGATGCTACTCCTAATTTGATCATCCATCTCAAGAGATATTATGTTATGAGAATTCACCTGAGGAAAACTAACATAACTAAAGTGTGGAGTGGACTCCTTCCTTTGGATTGAGATACCATGATCGAAACAATGAAGAGATCCATTCACGATGAGTAGGAAATTTTAATATTACAAATATAATTAATAATTATTTCATTTGAATTTGTACGAAGCGCAGTATTATGATAACAATCATTATTATTTATTACAGGACATGACGTCATGAATTGGGTATTGAAATTGTAAACAATATCATGATAATGTTACTTATTTGCTAATGAACTGCCATAATAATGGGATCACTTAAAAAATACAAAATCGAGCATAATTCTAGGGGATGCATATTTTTTAAATATATCTTTTTTATATATTTATACGTAGAATATTTTTCTAATATAAAAGTTTTGACATTCCTCATCACTATGTATAATGAATAAGTTATAAGGGTCTAGAGAAGAAAGTCGTTTTTTATAATTTTTTATCCTAAAAATGGATATATATCGATTTCAGAACAAGATATAGAATCAATAAAAATAATATATAATAATAAAAAACCACTTTTTCATAATTTTTATCATTATTCCTACTTTTAATTTGGTGATTGTTTTAAGTGTAAAAATGGCTTTTAACGATAATGGTCCCCAAATTACTATAATCCCATATAGTTCCGAATTCAGATAACGGAGAGAAAAACTGAGATATATTTTGGAATTCGTACTCAAACATAAATTCAATTATTGGCATTTATTCATTTGTACAATATTTCTCCCTTTAATTGTTCTCCAGTGTAATTATTATACGTTACAAATACCAGTCAAATTTCTTCATAAATCAAACTTCTGACCATAATTGGTAATAACGTAATAAGTATTTAAAGTATCATAAGCATTTGCAGTGTTAAACGCTTTTTTATCTTATGTGTGACCTTTATATTTGAGCTTGACCTGAAATATTATATTTGCCTCAATTATACCTACAAAATTACACTAATTTGTTCCAAAGTAATGATTGATTATGTACTTTTAACGGTAATTTTGACTCTCCAAATTGAATGGCCTCTAAATGATAATAAAAACGATTCTAATCTTTCTACAAAAATTTATCAAAATCAGGAGGTCTCTTTTATGTATAAAAAAGGTTTTACTTGAGTTGGAGAACCTCTAAAATATATTTAATCTTCCTGAAATTTGGCATAAAATAGTTTTTCATGGTATTATAAATTTTTCAATGACTTCAATTATTGCATTATCAAATTATGACTTTCAAACCGCATTTGTACATACACATGTATATAATTGAAAAAAATATGACCTTAAACGAGTGCGATATTTTTTGTAGTAACAACTTGGAGCATGTTTTTTTTTCTTTTTCATGGTTATTATCATTATTCTTGAAGAGAAAACATTTAACTATAATGTAATCACTAATGCTTGAAATACAAAGAGAAAGACAAATCATTTGTAGCAGAGATATCAGCGTAAGTCTTTGTAGCTCATCTAATAAAACTTCTATGCTTCTCATCTTCAAGACATTTTTCAAATTGTAAGGATTGCCACGTTTATTTTCAGTTTCTTTTATTTGTACACGCCGGCTGTCATATTTTAAGGGTGTAATTTCATGGAGAAATAGATGTCTGTTCCTTTATACTGTATTTATTTTTAATATTATTTAAAAAAGGAGGTAAATTTTGAAGATAATTTCCTTAAGGCAGGTTTCAACCAGTGTTGCACAGAATGTTGCGTGGTCATAAGAGATATTTAGTGAACTGTGAAAAAATGCTAGAAAGGAAAATAAACTAACAAAATCTTATTTATGAAAAAAATGTACCCACTTTCGTTTACCACCACTAAGCTAAGACCTTTTAAAGACCGTATATAAGTCAAGAATTTTTTTTTACCATACCGGCATATCGTACATATTACAACTCTACACATAAGTGTATGTACTAATGTATTTACAGTGTTAAATATACTGATGCAGAATAGTATATAATTTACACATCACCTGTGGCATTAACCAAACGTAATACTATATCATAAGGGTATTTTAGTCTTCTAATAGGACCATTAAGTTTTTTTTATTTATATTTTTCCCCCGTCTAATGCAGGCTTTTATAATAGAATTTTCTTGAAAGAAAAATAAAAAAACACACATGATTTTTTTATACATAAATTGTATGTAAATATATCGATTTACCAGCAAAGGATTACCCAGTGTAGTTCGGCTAAAGGAGGGAGAGGGAAATCACATTGAATATGGTCAAACTAATTGATAAATTAAAAGATATTCAGAAAATACTTCTATATACAAATAAGTATAATATGAATTTTTCGTTGTTGTCGTAGAAGATCCTTTAAATTCTAATTATCTTGGATTCTTCACACTATATCAATCCAGTTAAGTAAGGTTAATAACATACTAACATATATACATCTAAAAAAATTTATAGATGAAAAGTACTTTTATTTTTCTTCAAAAAATTCTCAAATCACAATTTGCGAAGCAAATTGCGAAAAACTTTTATTTTTAAATATATATTAAATATTTATTATATTTAAACTAATTTTGCAAAAAATACTTAATAGCATTTATTGGAATTGTAAAAGAAACACAACATATCAATATTTTTTTGTACTTGCAAAAAAAAAAAGTTATGAAGAATAATGTCGAAAAAATAACACTCGATAACTGCTTCCTTTGCAAAACTTAATTAATAAATGTTCCGGAAATTGAAAATATTCTGGTGAAATTGTTGCATCGGCATGTTTTGCGCAAATAGCATCGTTTTGTGTCATTTTTTCTTAAAAAACTGAAAATTGACGTTTGATTAAAAAATGGAAAAACAGAGAGAAAAAAATCAATAAAATAGAAAAATTATTCAAAAAATGACAGATATTTCAGTCAAACATCAATTTTTTTTTTACAAATTGTCTCCCGTCTCCCGACAAATTTTTACAAACTTTATGCCATTTACTATTACCCATATTCCATTGGAAGTTCATTTTTTTTAACCTTAAATAAACGAAATTGTAATTTTCATCGATTAATTTTTTTAGCCCATAACTTTTTTGATTTTGAATAAATTTATAAAACGCAGTAATTAGTACAGTTGTTTTTGAAACACCAATCACTTATTGATTTATAACTTAGTCCTTTTTTAGTCTCCTTTTACTACAGAAAACAGTTTTTGGGTTTTGGGTATAGCATAAGCCTCTCCAAAACCTCTTCAAAAATCGTCATTCTCGTCTTAGCCTGTCCTAACTCAAAAAAGGGACCCAATTTTCAGCCTCCTAGGTTCAATCATATGGAAACGTATATAAGACATTTACACACACACACACAATTTCTCTTTTATATTTATGTATACAGATGTTCAAACATATTTTTTTGAATGGTGCCTGTAAGAAAAGTTTTATATTAACAATAAAGAATATATTAAATTCACTTCTTTGAGCTTCGTTACATTTTAATAATTCAATTGCTATTTAATATCAATATAGATATATCACATAGACAAAAATGGTATTTATGCAGAGAAACAGTTTGAGATTAAAAAATAAAAACACATAGTGTGACCTTTGATCTTTTTTTGTTTTTTTTTTGTTCATTCTTAAAGGGATCTATGTATGCTCAGACAAGTTGACCATTATCCTCCAAGAATTAAATGGGGTATTATGCTACCCTAATTTTATAAAAAAGCTTTCTAATGCATTCAATCTACATTTTATCGCTAATACTTACTTAATATATTTTTTCTTAAGTCAAATTTTGTTTCAATTATATCAAGAAATACAAAGAGGATTTTACGGTATTTTTTTATCGATATTCAATACTTTGCAAACTTGCCACATCGATGAAGGAAGTTTCCTAAAAAAGTTACCCATGGTATAGTTAGTAAGAAATTGGAGTTATAAAATCTGTATAGTTAAAAACTTTTGCAGATGTTAATATAACTTATAATTTTTGAGAAATTTGTCGAAGAGTGAAAATGCAGAAACAAGCCATTATCTCAAGATTTTAGTATACGGTTTATCCTTTAAAAATATTGTGCACATTGTTTTGTTTTTTAATTTGCAGTTTCCCTGTTTTATCAAACATAACAAAAGATAGAGTTTCTACTTTTTGTTAAACAACTATCCCATCAACTAACTAGGGCTATATTTTGATGTATTAGATTTGATACAATAGGGAAAATGCAATCTGTAATTCATTGAGCATATCTTAGACACCTTAAATGATTAAAAGCAAGATTTACACAATAACTTTAATTATATAAACAGAATACTAAAAAATATAAAAAGTACATTTTTGTACTAATTGTATCATATTTGTCCAATTTTGATTGAGTCTTTATATGAAACGACGTAGCCTAATGGACAAAGCCCTCTTAACTATTTTACTTCTAAATGGTTTTTTTAATCTTTCATAAACGGTCCCAGAGTTAATTTAAATTACTTGATCTGGATTAACTTCCTGAATTTAGAGTTTTTGAATAACCAGGGATTATATCCACCAATTAAAGCATTATAGCATAATACTTTCTGGAGATATTGGTTTTTTTAAATTTCAATTTTGCAAACCACTACTTGATGAGTGATCGTATTTCTCTATGTTGAGAACAGACTCAAAATAAAATAAGAACAATAATTGATTTTATTAGTCACCTAACCTCTTGTTTGTAACTTTCAAACCGGGGACTGTTTGGTGTACATAGATATAGAAGAACACTACAACTTCCATATGTTTTATTGATATATATAGATAGAGAGAAAGGGAATAAATTTACATTATTTCTTGTTCACAAGTTAAATATATAAATATGTTATGTTCATCCTTGCTTTCATATCTACATTCTATATAAAGTAGTACAAATATATCCAACGTTAAAAAAAATAAATGGAAATACCCTGGAGGGCATATTCATGCCAGATAAAGATCATATTACATATCTACATAAAAATATATGTATGTATATATATATTTAAAGGCAGTACAAAACAATTAAAAAAATATGAACTCAATATTTATAATATTTTATATTAAAATAAGTCTAGTAAATCGTAATCTATTATATTTCCAATTGAAGGCTTTAGTAATGTGTATCTTGCGTTGTGTAAGTACGAACAAGTAACACTTGATGGTGTTAGCAAAAGAAAATTTCTTACTAAAAAATATTTTAGTACAATTTTTTGATTGTTTAAGCGTCCGTTAAAGATGGACACCGGCAAAAAGAAAATATGCCATATTTTACAGGGTTTTGTTTGGTTTTTTTTAAACAAGGAGAAAATGAAAGCCAGCTGGTTGAAGTGAGATTATTATTTATGGTCCTGATACTATGACATCCAAATACCACTCAATTTTGATTTATTCGATCATTTTGATGCCAGAGATGCACAGCACACTGGAAGGCTCATGTAAGTACTGCTTTAATTACCAAGGAGATAAAAATTAAGGCAAAAAAAAAATTCATTTAAATAATAGATTTCCTTTGAATACTACTTATATTTATTTGATAACTTATTTACTTAACATATTTTAATGTGGTTTTTAGTGTCATAATTATTTTTGTAACTATTTTTTTAATGACCTTTTTGGATCCATTTTCTAGACTGTGGCGATATTTCCAAAGAAGTATATTTTATTTTGAATTATGAGTGACATCTTTTTTCTTTTTTTCAACTCTGATAGTTCATCACACACAAGCCCCTTACAACGGAACTAGGAAAGAGTGTAGACCCAGGGACTATGCTTAGCGTTTTTTGTTTTTTTTAGGAGGGCTTGGGGGAGGGCCTGTTATTAAGTATTTAAAAAATTACAACAACTGTTATCATTTCCACAATATATTACTAATTCGACAACAACTATTAGTAGTGGGGCTGTTTGATCAGTCACAGGCCCAGTGACAGGATCCGCAGAATCTCCAATCCAACTGAATGGAAAAGATTAAAAATGTCCTAATGTGGTCTTGTTCCAAAACTTGCAGAATATAATTTCTGAGTCGTGGGATTAGGACCATTGCGATTGGAGGGAAAGGCCTATGAAGTATCAGAGTAAAAAAAGTTATGTCACTCGGAACCTATCATCCCTCTATATACTCTGATTGTACATATTATTGAACCATATAAGGGAAAAAATTTGTTTTGAAAATACATTTTAATATATGTTGTATCAATCAAAGAAGTCAAAATACATATAAATCGATATAAGTAAATACTTTACTTAAAAAAAAAAAGGTTAAGTAGCCCTTTGTGAGTTCCCGCCAAAAAATCTCAAATTAAAATATACAAGCACTTGTTTTTTTATCGTTGGTAATTAACAGAGATGTAAATCGTAAAAAAAAATTCCTTGCAAAAAAAAATAATAACCGAAAATAAGTATGGTAAGACTGAGAATTTGAAGAATTTTTCAGAGAAGAACAGCTAACAGCTTAACTGTTATGATGTTTCAATAAGCAGCGTTAAGATGAAGAAAATAAACACAATTTCCACTCCGAATCTAACAAGGAAATAGGCAGGAATGATTCCAATACCGATCTTCAATTCGTCTCTGACTCCAACGAAGTCTTATATTAATAACTCCCCAACAATTCCACAGTCTTACTCAGTTTGCTCGTAAAAAACGGGGATTATTCATGAGCGTATGCACTCGTGGTTACGCTTTATACTTAGATGCTATCTCCTCAAAGAAGAAATAATAATGATGACAACTTATGTAGGTAAACAATACTATTTAAGTTTCCAAGAAAAACAACACTTGCTGTCTAAAAATGCTTAGGATTTGCCACACTAACTATTGTGTAAAATAAATTATACGAGTATTCATCGTACGTTTGTACAAAAAATGCGTCAGTAAACACGCTTTATAGAGGGCACCATTGATAAGAGGAATAAAAAACTGACTTTGTAAATATATTTGCTAAAAATAGAAACTGAAAATTAAACTAATCATCTTGAACATTTGGAGGTGTTTTTTTGTTTATTTTTTACAATTTTGAGAAGAGCAGCATAATAGCTGGCCATGGCTTTTCTAAAGAATTACTACAATGTTGATTCTCCCTTCTACTCCGAGTCGAACAACGACATACACATAAAACTTCGCAACAAATCATCAGTGTCACTTTTTACATTTCACTCATTAGTAATTACTTTATACTTTTATGTTCTCTCTTTCAAATTATAAGAATAATGATGACAGATTTGGATAATAAAAACATATGTAGGTAGCAACTAACACAAAATGGGTCCTTTTCCATTGTCATATTCCAATTATGTTCACTTATTGGCTTAAAAGTATATTACTGATAGCTAAAGTCAACAAAACATTACTTTGTAATAAAATATTTTTTGGCTCCTTTCTAGTAGAAATTATTGTGCGATTTATGACAAACTAATATAATTGTTCATATCAAGTTCAGTACATGAGTATTTTGTATCTTATTTTTTAAAATCATTTTATGTATGTAGTATATAATGAAAAAATAAAAACTATGTATTAAAACCAAAAAACAGAATTATGTTCTTTCCCAAAAATTGTTAAAAACTTTTGGGAAAGAATAAATAGAGTTCGAAATCTTTTTTTTTTCTGGAAAGTTTACTGAACTTTCTGTTACTTTTCTGGAATTTTTAGAAACCCTAGTTATTTAAATTAAAATATGTTTTTTTTTAATTATTTAGACACAAATTTAACTTGATACAGAACAACAAAATAATAATTTAAGACATCATTACATTTTAAACTTCAAAGACTCCTATGTGAAATATTAAAAGAAAATAAATGATTAAAAAAACAAGTAAAGTATCACAAAGCAAGAGTGTATGTGTAACATAAATGATATAAGATTAGTCAGATTTTTTTTTTTCTTCAATCATGGCCATTAAAATATCTTTTTTAAAAGTACTCATTCACACATTATTACAAAATATTTATAAAAGAAGAGACGAGAAAAAAAAGAGCACAAGGTGTTTTTATCATTTTTCCCCTCCTCCCTTCAATAGCATTTGTGACTCATATAAAAAATTGTAAATATGAAATCAAAATAAAGTTTGCAGAGAAAAAACTAATTTTTTTTAAAACAAAAACTTTGTCGACTTGTTTTATTCACTGTTTTGGCTCTTTCAAATCGAGTGTGTGTGAAAGATAAGAGTAGGTAAGTTTTGTATTTATATTGATTTTAAATAGAAATAATACCTACAAAGAAGGTAATGAATATGATGTTTCTTTTTTGTTTAATATTTCACAAATTATACATGGGTTCATTTTTTGAGAATTACAAAAGGAATTTATAGTTTAAACCTATTGTAAAAATTACGTTCATATTTGTTCTGTATTATCAGGCTCGTCAGAAGGGGGTCAACTGAAGGTGCTGTACTACCCCTCCCCTCAATTTCTAAATGAAAAAAAAAAAAAAATTTGCGAACAGCTCTGGATTTTTGGAATTTTTTCCCAAAAAATTTAATATCTGAAATTTTTTTTTTTCAAAAATATACTTTTTAATTTTTTTAACATTTATGTACTTATAAAATTCCTTTCCTAAATATTTATTTTTTGGATTTTTTTTTCAAAAAATTAACAAAAACTAAGCCCCTTCCCCAAAAAAACAAAAAAACTTTCCTAGTTATAAAATGAAAAAACACATTTAACAAAGTTGAAAAATGTTCAAAACTGTTATCAACACTAATGAACAATTACAAATTCTTTCAAAAATTGGTATAATAAGCCATTTTGTGTTGAAGTGCTGAAAAACTCCAGATAAATATCAGCAAAAATTAATTGTGTAGATTTGTAGTGTCTAAAATCAGCCAAAACCTTTTATACAAGATTTCTTGTCCAAAGATAAAAAATCTATTTTTTAGGGTTTTGTTAGGAATGATTAATGATTTGCTATTCTTCTGCTACAATGTGGAAAAAGCTTTTTTAAGAAAACATTTATTTTGCTTTTTACCCTGAACAGAAATATCATGATTTCTACTTTTTTGTACAACAACTATATAAGTGGGGACTCACCATTAAAGCAATTTTGCACACAAATTGAGAGTCGAGAGAAGGGAAAAATTCCAATTTATGTTTTTACTTCATATTTATGAGTACATTAAGTCAAACTTCTAAGTCAATAAAATATTAAGTTAATACATTAGGTCAAACTATTTATATGATATGCATGTGGTGTGTCAACATTAACACAATTTTGAATAAAAATCAAGAAAAGCTGAAAATATCCATTATTAATCAACATATTTGAGTCAATTTTAGGCTTATTATTCAAATTAATGGGATGAGTGTTGATACCCTAGAATTTTAGCTATATTTAAAAATATCTATTTAATTTAAGAGAGTTATATTGGCTTGTTCAAATAAAATTTATCAATGTATAATTATTGTATTGTGATAAACAATTTAGGCTACTTTAATTGCAATTTCCTGCGTCTACAAAGGGTTAGAAAATATCTTTTTTATAGAAATTGATGTTAATTCGTTGAAGAGTACAAATGTTATCCACACACAATTTTGAGAAAAATATTCCAACTTGCTTTTGTATTGATGGGCCACATATGCAAGGATATGTGTAATATTTCCCTTAATACTTTTTGAAAATAATATAAGGTTTTTTAAAGCGTAAACAGACGAACAATTGAGATATTATTTAAACAATGTAAAAAAACATAAACTTTTTTAAAGTCAGATCAGTATCTATTGTGAACTTTTTCATTATTAAAAATAATTGTTTTTTTCTCTTTACAGTTATACATACAATGAAATGAGTTAAATTAAATTATATATGCTCCATAACCTGACAATATATAATCTAGTAAATTCTATTTCGTATTGAATAGTTTTATAAACCAATCAAAACTAAGTAGTCTTTATATAAAACGGAAAATAAATCTGCCTTTTATCATTTGATGGAAGATTTTCTATGAAAAATGTTTTTTGAAATGTCAAAAGTCTAATTTATGATATTTCATCATATATGGAAAAACTGTTACCACTCTGTGACTATATGTTCAGTTATGAGTATACTAGTGTTAGGTTTCGGTCTGAAAATCCTGGACCAGTCTGGGACCATTCTAATTTTTAGTGGACCGAACTAATTCGATCATTCAAAAAAAATGGGTCGGAGCTCATTTCGAAAAAAAATTCGATCTAGATCGGTGCAAAAATGAAACAGTCGGTCTGGATATGTCTTACAAAAAAAGTAGGTCTGGATCAGTTATATAGAAAATCGATCTTGATTTGTCTCATTTGAAATTATATCTAGACCGATTTTTTAAATGAATTGGTGATGGTGTCATGTGTCTTTTAAAATTGTGAACATTGACACAATAACCTCGTCATATGAAGTTAAATGTGTTGCAAAAATCATATTTGTATAACTCAAAATTAGGATAGGGAGAAAATCAGTCCGTATATTGAGATCGAAACAAATCAGTCCTTATATTGAGATCGAAACAAATCAGTCCGTATATTGAGATCGAAAAAAATCAGTTCTTATATTGAGACCGAAAAAAATCAGTCCATATATTCAGTCCAAAGAAATCGTTCTACAATTTTTAGAATATTAAATTTCGGTCTACAGTCTGAGATCGTAATCTCGACCGAAATATCAGTCTAAATCGAACTGGAAAATCACTTAAGACTGAACTAAAAAAAATGGGTAGGGTTCCAATTCTGAACCCTAGTGTGTACCTTTTCTAAAATTAATTTTTGGTTTTATTGTTAAGCTTTTGATCTTTTTCTTTTGCCTTTGTGTAGCAAAAGTATAGATATCGATTTTTTTTGTTTAAAGTTTTTAAAAGGGATGTCTCATGGGCCTTATAAATGTGAAAATATGAATTATGAAGTTATTTTATAGTTTTTAAATTTAAAAAATTTTAATTGACATGATGATGTGACAAAATGACATACATATACATCTGATATAAACTTGTGTTGAGTGGGAAAAAAGTAGACAACTTTAAATAGAATTTACATACATCCCTTTTTGTTCCTTGTACACTTATTTGGATCAATAAATGTTAAAAGAAATTAGAAAATTATAAATTCACTTACATTTGTGAAAATTGTGAACATACGTTTTTTTATTTTTTTATGTATATGTGGTAAGCCTTTAAGATAAGCAAGGAGTATAGTGCATTATGGAGCTGAAAATTCTCAGTATTTTCTTAGCGTGTGAGATTTTTTTTTGTTTCAAAAGCTTTTATTATTAATTAGGAGAGGAAATTTAAAAATAAATTCCGTGAATGACCAATGAGGGTTTGTTCCTTGGAAGTATTGAGGATTGAAAACGGAGTTATTTCTGTCTATACCTATCATTGCTAGATGTGGAGTAGTATTTTTGTTTAATAAGGTTGGGATGGGGCGCTAACCCCACGGATTGAGCCGCGGTACAGACGTCACGGTAGGCAGTTTGGTTCGGTATAGTAATAAAATGGATTTTTTTAAAACAAAATTAAAATAGTTTTTTCATTATTTTATTCTTTATTAATTTATTTTCTGTACAAATAAATTATTCCTAAATATACTTCACTTGTCAAAAAAAACAAAGGTTGATATAAAATATACACGACTTATATGTATAATACTATTATTCATGATTTAATAAAAAAAAAAAAAAATATGCTTCTCTACATTTTTCGGTAATAAACAAGACTGATTAGCAGTCACAGTATACCCAGCTGTGGCAAATATTATTGCGGTTAATCCCTCTACTATACCACCAGGTGTTCTTCACATGTGATGTAATTATTTCTTACTCTTACAATCTCGTACAGCACCAGTCCTAGTATTTATGTCCTTCATTTTGTAGCTTTTTGGAGCTGAATATCTAATTTAATGAAACGTCATGACAGCTCAGTTGCGCTCCTCGAAAACATTATTCAAATTGTCAGAGTTACCATGTCAGTAGTTGGTATCTTTTTTTACATATGTAAAGTACTTAGAATTTAAACTCTATTTATACTTGTATTGATATTATTATTAGAGATGGAAAAATTGTCCAAATGTTCGTGAGCTTACTTCTTTTAAAAGTACATATATGTTTTTAATCTGCAAGATATTGGTATCTTTATTAGTCATTATTTTGAAAGTTCAAACGTAGGAGCACTATAGTTTATCTAGTGATGATCTCTCTCATGAGAATACAAATATATACTTTATTTTGCTTGGATTTCCACAATTTTTGTAACTATTTATGTTATATAGACTTCTTTTTTCTTTAAAATATAAAATTGTACTCCTTGATATTCAAGATTAAAATGGTAATTGAGAAATCAAAATGACTATGTTAATGATATTGCTGTAAATTCAATGAAAAAATAATTTGTATTTACTTAATTGTTTTTGCAAGATACAGTTAAATGATTATACAAAAATATTCTATATATTCATACATTAATAAATTAATGTAGCCGTAAATTCGATAATATTTGTGTACATTTACATCCACCCTCCTATTCCTTGAGAATCGTACAAACTATATTTGTACAGAACAATGTTATTATGTTACATGTAAAACATACATCTAGGCTTATGTCTTAATTATTCAATGCATTGCTATTAGCATTTAACGATGAGGAATAGATATTTCTACTTTTGTTGATTTGGTATCTCGCAAATTAAGTTCATACTCTAGAAAATTGTATTATGTGTGAGCAAAAAAAGCATTTCCCTACCCAAAAATATGGTTTTTCATAGAATGCCAAGTGTAAATGTGTATAAAATATAACCTACAATGTGAGACCAACTTTTTTTAGTTACAACTTGAACAAAGTTTGCATATTTTGTAAAGCTATTATCATGATTATTTCATCATATTGAAGGGAATTATTAAGTATAAAGAAAGCACAATCCATGTACTCATTAAAGACGTAAAATAATAATGAGGGGTTTCTCAGGAATTACAACTATAATCTTTTGTTGTACTCACAGTAGAATTAATGATCGATATCTTAGTAATTTCAGCCAATTTGTACAAATTTTATATGGAGTGAGATTTTTGTGTATCTCTTTCCTCCCACAGCTACTTGCAGCGAATCTAATAAATTGTCATTATAGCTAAGCTGCTCTTTTTCCAAACATTCTTCCAACTGTTAGAATTACCAAGTTCATTTTCGGGTTTTTTAATTTTTACATACCAATAGGTCATATTTTATACATCACTGGCTCGGAGTCTCCTGTCAGGGAAGAATAAAACCTTGTTATTCACGTAATTTTTTATTTTTTTTTGTAAAAAAAAATAAATATTATAAAAGTTCGGCTAATTTTGTGAATAGGAATGTTTAAATAACTTGCCTAAAGCAGATTTTTTCAAGTAGTACTGCACAGAGAATTACTGTGCCGTGAAATTATGATCATTATACTGAACTGCAGGAAAATGTAAGAAAATAAATGAAAATTTCTACTGCCAACTATTTAGATCAATTCTATGAAGAAGCCTCATATTGCACTTTATGAATCAAAAATTAAGAAATATAAATTGATATATTATATTTGAATGGCAATATTTAGGCCTAATTAATTATCTTAAATAAAATATAGTATTCGATGTCTGTAACTGAGAGGTGAATTTCCTCTCCTCATGATTTATTTTCATTGAACTCAGTATTTTCTTATTCTAAAATAGATCCCCGTTCTGCAGACTTCACAACCCCAAAAAGAAATTTCATATACCATAGCATCAGAGGTCAGTGTATTTTAGATGCTCTATGAAGAGTAAAAAATAATCTTCCACTATTAAAATAGGAATACAGTTTTAGATCGTGAATCGTAAAGAAAATAATTAACGTATTAATGCTTTACAAAAAATATATTAGAACCAAGTTTCAAAAAATTGGAAATTCTATCCCATTATTGGGCTTCGTATTGTCACTTTTTCTTGCAAATATTTTTAGAATTTCGTAATTTGGGAAAGTGCACAAACAAGTAAAATCTTGAAAGGGTACAAATGTGTTTATCCTTCGATTGTAAAAATTCTGCAAGTATTAATTTTTCAATGATCACTTTTTCATCAAAATAGATATATTTTTCTTCATATACCATTTGAATGTCTGAAAATATCCATAACAAACTATTATTTATAAAGGTACAAAACAGAAGCTATAAATGTGTATTATATATATTTATACTTACCTAAGTAAAGACTATGGTTTCTCTCCCAAGATTTGTAAGGGAAATTCCAAAGAAAAAATATTTCCAGGATATCTAACATTTACTTATTTCATTTATAAGCTTCTTTTATACAATTTACAAATTAAAAGCTGAATAGATATTGAAAATTCACTTTCAAATAGACGAGCTATCTGAATTTAAAATTTGGATAGAATGTATAACACTCTAATAATATACCTTCTAGCTATCATTAATTATTTTCTTTGTTTTTATTTTCTTATATTCAAGCTCAAGGGGTAACGAAAATAAAAAGATGACTACTTATAGGTCCTGATTACTGATGAATGCAGAAAAAAACCTGGCCGATTTGAACAAAAACTGATTAAAGAAGTAGTTTTGGGACCGATCCAAAACTAACATGTCACATTATGGTATTACAATTACTACATCTAGCATAAAATTGTCTATGGAATCCATATACGAGTATTAACATAATTTATATTTTCTTTTCTATAAGCGGCCATTATTAAACCTACACACATTGGGGACTTCGAGAATAATTTTTCCCGAAAGCGTTGAGCACTGATCAATGGAATTGCATGTTTTCTATATTCTTTACCTTCATGTATTACTACAAGTATTTTTTTCCCCTCAAATTAATAGTTGGTGTTACTTGCACGTGCCTGATGGTCAATTGAAATCTGAACACTTACTAACTCAATAATTAATGAAGGCTGAGTGATTAAAATTAATTCAAATTTTGTTGTATTAAAACATAAACAATTAGTTACAAAATAAAACAAATTTGAGCTCTTTAGCTTACGTACAAGTTGATCAAATTGCACTTGAACGTGATCAACAAATTTCCATTCGAGTCCTTTTAGTAGTTCGCCGGCTCCAGGACCAACTTTTAAACCGTCAGCAAGCTCAAAACGTTGAAGAAGAAGAGGGATCTGTCAAGAAGGCCAAAATGGACCTAGTGGAGTTAAGGAAAACAGCTTAGGTAAATTCCCTCAAGTCCATGAGGTACCATAATATCTGATGCAAGATATATCTGGGTTTTACACTAAACTGTCCATGAATCTATCAAAAAGTTAGAGGGAAATCACCTTGTGAGGTTGGAGAGGCCAATTTTGACACTAGCAATGAAAAAAACCTATATACTCCGTTGCCAGACTCTTTTAAATGAGTCTTTTGAACTCTTTCTGACACTTTTGGTCCCCATAAAGCCCTGATGATAATGCCAAACCTAAGTCCAGCAAAGTCCTACGCCCAAACGCCAAGATCCTCTCAAAACCACTGTCAGTCAGTATTGGGACGCCATGAAAGAGGACTACATCCTTTTGCGACGGCCTGGAAGCCATCACTGCCACTATGATCGGCTGCATTAATGATTTAGAGAACTCAGACACACATTTAGCTGTAGTTGTAATTTTGTTGAAATTCTTTTGTTAATTAATAAATTATTTCGTTTTTAAATTTAAAATTCAAATTGTTCAGATTTTAATGAACCACTCAGTATTTTTTCAATTCGGGTTTTCCTGGGATTCAAAAATTTGTTTCCTTGTATCTCGCTGAAGAACAATTTACCTGGAAATGAGAAATCTCGAGATTTAGTTTTGCTTCTTTTAAAGGACTGTATAGAGGAACTGGACTGTACTGGACGGCAGTCCTCGGTTTTAAATAAGATCTGACGCAACACTATGTGTACCCCTGATTACGTCTACCTTGAAAACATGAAAATAATGTTGATGGGACGATATGTCCACTTTTGCAACACACAGTGTGCAACATTTAATTAACCTCATTAAGAAGTCAAATTATTAAAGATTTGGTCGAGAACATTTTATGACAAGACTAGAAAAAGCAGCAGAGGTGACCCGTTATACTTTTTTGGAGCTATGCAAACACAAGAGATGTCAAAATTTGCGTAATTTTACACAAATCATAAAAATAAAAATAAAATGTTGCATCATTTGGAGGTCTCTAGCACTCTTCAAAGTTTTTTAAAGTTTACTTCTTCACAGATTTAAACTGTATGATTAAAATAATACAAAAATGAATTTTGAAAGTTATTTTATGATTAAAACAAGAATGGGTTCTCGGTATGACCTTGGACTTTGACCTTCGCCTCTCATAATGTAATGGTTTCTTACTATGACCATATATAATTTTAGTACCATGTTTGAAAAAAATCAATCCGTAACTTTTATTTTTACTATCAATGATACTAAAATTTTACATGATTTGGAGGGCTGTAACGGTTTTAGATTTTTTTAATGTTTCTATAACTAAACTGATTACCTAAAATAATACAAAAATGAATATTGATAGGTATTTTTTTTTTAAATCAATGATCCAAAATTTAGATAAATAATATAAGTAAATTTAAGATTATAATCCACGACAAAACTCAGAATTTAACCTTATTTTTGTGTCCAAAATTTGGGATTTCTGCTCAAAATTGTAATTTATTTCTTTTTAAGCCATCTTTAGATCTAGCGTTAGTTACACGTTGTGAAGCATCAGTTAACAGTTTAACACATATTTCCACTGATTGCGTGTGACAAGGAAAATCTACAATTTCTAATTTCTTATTTTTGCCCATGATTTTAAGGTCCTCATTAGAAATATTTCGAAGAACCGATGGTTCTGTAACTTCGTCCCACAAAATTACCCATTCTTGCTTTCATCATAAAATAACTCTCAAAATTATTTTTTGAATTATTTTAGACATACGGTTTAAATATATGAAGACCTAAATTTTTATAAAACTTTGAAAAGAGCCCTACAAATGATGCATAATTTTGTTTTTTTACTATATTTATAACCTGTGTTAAATTACGCAAATTTTGATGCATCTTGTGCTTGCATAGCTCAAAAAAATACATTAACAGGATAACCTAATGCGCATAATTAATACAAAGGTTTCATACCTAGAATTTAAAAAAATTTCATTGTTGATTCTATAAATGGTACTTTTTTTTCGTTCAAAATTTATCCTCATAATTTTATTTTAAGTTTTAATAATAATTTTTAGTTTTTGTAATAATTCAAAACTATTATCCAATAATGTATCTTCTTATTGTAATGTATTGCCTATTTAATTACCTTAGCCGATATGAATAAATTATTAATAATTTATTTTGTTTGAAAAGTTATAAAAAGTAATCTATTTGTTATATATAAGAAATAAAAATGAATGGCATTAATTGTTGTTTATGTATTTTTTTATTTTTTTTTTGATATAGAATTAAAAAGTTAATGCAAAAATTCCGAATTAAATTTATATATTGTATGGAAATTAATGGAAAAAATCATTTTAAAAATACGTAGTAGATACAAGGTTGTCCAGATAAATTGGTAAATCATTTAAGTTTTTTTTTACAAATGAACTAGTTGGGATGAACCATATTTTTTTATTATTTCAAACCTACATTAAATTATACTCAATCATTTATAATGAGATCCTCCTTTATTGAAAACCTCAGCTACACGGCCTAGAAGTTTTGGATGCAAACCTCGTGCGGATCAAGCATTTTCATTGTACTAGTTGTGGTATTTAACTTTTAATTTAAATTCCTTAGATGGATGGATAAGTTGGAATGATCTCACTATATCAGCTCGGATATTTAGCCTACAAACAGCCCAGACATGAGCCTATGATATTTTTAATCCATAATGAAGGGTCGAATATGAGGCTTGTGCCAAGTATCATTCACCTGTGGAGGCCCTGAAGAATTCCATTCCCCATACAATGGTGGAGCTATATATGTTCGAGGTCGCCCAGGCCTTCCAAATTTCTCAACACCGTATGGCCAAGGTTATCAAGAAAGGCGTATTTCATTATAAATAATTGAATATCATTAAATGGAGTTTTCAAAAAATATAAAGTTTATGGCTCTACCCCATCTAGTTCGTTCGTTATAAGCCTTTAAATATATTCCCAATTTATTTGATACACCCTGTGGTACATGTTTTGTATTACAGAAAACATGATTTATTATGTTTATCATTTGTTTCTGAAAACATATTTTGTATTCATTCATCAAGTTTTAAGGTAAGGACAATAAAAATTGCAGGTCCCTTCAATTTCTTTTGTCTATTTATTATATTTATTTACACATATAACATATTGATAAATGTTCATAAAAAGATACTGCGTTTAATAAAGATATATAATTGTTTAGGAGCTTCTATGCAGGATCCAACAGAATAATTTTCTTTTTTATAATGCTTGGCCATCAGGTTGTAGAAACAGTAACTGGGTAAATACCCCCCCAGTCATTTTACAGGTAAGATTCTAAATTTTTCTTGGAAATACAGTCTGTTGCTACCCTACACAGGAGTAGTCAGGTACTTGTGTTTGCCTATGAAAATAAATATTACCAAAAAATGATTTGACATATTATTTATTGAATGAAACTAATTGAGATCTAGCTCCTGAGTTTTCATTGGTGTGATTGATGAAAATCAGGTAATTTCTTCAATTTCTATTATGCAAAAAAAAACATTCTTTCAACTCATTATCCTAATTTGAAACTTGCAAAATTATTTGAACGCCAAGGACTCCATTAATAATTATGTAACAAGTTAAAATTGGTCCCATGAGATTCAATGATATGAAAAAACTTTTAATTTGTGCGATTTTCTTAAATCAAGTAATTAAAACCCGATTTATTGCCGAAAACCAACATTTTTAAGACCTTTTCAGAATCGCTAATACGTAATTACTTAATCAAACAATCATCCACAATTGTCAATAAAAAATGCTGCCATTTAAATTTTGCATCTAATATAAATAATTATATCCCTATAAACCTCTTAATGATACCTTATTTAAGGAGAAACAAAAATCACCAGGTATTAAAATACATTTAGTTTAGTGTATAGTCATTGAAAAGCGTGACCCATCTGATATTATTGTTAAAACTATGAGATTCAAAGCATTGGATGTTTACTATCATTATGAAACAAAAATAATTATTTTTTTTATTTATAAGACTTGTATTATTGCCTTTTGGAAAAAGTAAGCAAATACCTTAGGAATTGTCCTTAAATATATATAGTTATATACATTATAACATAATGCCCCACATAATACACAAAAAAATCATTTACTTGAAATTGCTTTCTCTTTTAGAGCATTATTTATTGTTCTGATGAAAAGAAAATTTTTAATATTATTCGATAATAAATTGATGGTATTTACTTGTAATGGCAACTATTTACTTTAAATAGTCAATGAACTCGTTACTTTTTAATTTTTTCTATGTCTGCTTCTCAGAAAATACAAAATGGATTATAATAATATTGTGCAATTTATTATGACTTATTTTAATGGCAATGAGCAGTCTCATTGAACACACATTTTTTTTTTTTTTTTTTTGGTGGTAAGATCAAAAGATTTGGTGATTCCTGTTTTCGTAGCATTATAGATTTAACTACAATTGTTTTAAACAAAAATTATTTGAGTGAATGGTTAAAGTCATAGATAGTCATTTTATTTAATATATATTTTAAATTGATACTCCTTTTAAATTTTGATATTTTATAAATACAAACTGTTTCAACAAACAAAAGTTGAGAAATACATATATAGAGGTATAAAAAAGGTCGAGATCCCTCTTACCGCAAATTTAAATAAAAGTCAATTGCTAACCTACAAGATATTGTTCAAATTTGTGATTGAAATGGTATTCCTTGTTTCATATCAATCCTAATTTATTTGGTCTAATTCACTATAAGATCTATCTCAAGGACCGTTACTTAAATAAAGTTTATTAATTCATAAAGGAAGAAATTCCACAATAAAGTTACCATAGATCGAGTGTTCCTTCTTTTTAAGAACAAGAAAGTGAGACTAGAATAGACAAGACTCAACTTGGCGGTCGCCCTAAATAAGGAAGGTCACAAAACTAGGTGTACCCCAGACTACTTTTATCTCAAAAAAATGAAAAAGATCTTGATGTCACCAAATTTCTCCTCTTGTAGGCTACAGAAAGCAACATTTTTATACCGTCAACGACGCTCGATAGTTTATTTATAAGTAAGTATCTTGTCAAACAGAAAAACTTTTCAAAAAATACAAATTAAATAATAAAAAAATGATTTTTTTAGTTAAAAAATTAATAAATAATCAAAAATTACATCCATATTTAATATATAAAAAATGAGGTTATTTTTTTTTCAATTATAGTATTGCATCGTTAACGATATAGTATTGTATCGTTAAAATAAGAGAATTAACATCCTTAAAATTATGAATTGTAGATTGGAGCGTTTTCTTCTGTTGACCAGTGTCATTTATATATTATTCATGAAGACTCTTGAATGCGCTTATTGCATATATTATGTTGTATAAATAACTTATTATACTCCTATTTGAAATTGATTTGTAAAAAGTATATTTTAGTGTTGAAACTAAAGGTTTTTTTTCTCTGTGAAGGAATCAAATAATTACAAACGAAATAGGCGGTATATTAAACAGCAATGTACTATGTACTTCGACATGCAAATCGAATATTCACATTTCCATCGGCGAATTATCTATATTTTGAAATGTTCACATCTGTGTCGAGACAATATGTGTAGTTTGCGTATCTCCGACTACCCAGGCCCCAGTTTGCATCTGTAGTCTGATAATGTAAATAGCTTCCTCCCCCCATCATCTTCAACTTTGACCTAATGCATCACCAGAGAGAAAGACCGATGAAACCAGAACAAACAAGTGTTTTTGTCGACTCGAGAAATTATTGACAAGGTTCGACTAGAGTCAAATTATGAGTGGAAACAAGTAATATGGATAAAAATGACTCACTAAAAGTTTGAGTCTTAAGGCGAGTAGCTCCAGGTTTAGGTGTAGGTCCAAAATAAATAAAAATAACTGTTTTGAGAATAAAAAAAGGAAAAACGGTTGGTGATACTGTGTTGTTGTTTTTTCCATTTTTGATAGATTGTTGAAGTGTTAACATCTCCCTCTGAATGATTCATTCATGCTAACTTTAGGGGCATTTTTTTAAGTAAAATAATACAATGATATGTTTAAATATAATTTTGTCTAACATTTTCGTGCATTTATGCTACTTCACATTTTGAAGTCTCTCTACGTTATTGAAAAATAAACACGCTGTGTGTGACGGTGTACCATCTTATTGAAGCTCATCTCGATGCCAATATTGTCATTAAAGGTCTTCTTAATCTTGTAATCAGTCTACCTGCATATCTAAGACATGCTTAGGATCTCTATTGATGTGTGTTCTAGACAAAGTATAGCTGTAATTTCGATTCTTTTGTCTCTTTTAGGGGTCATTTTTCGATGGATTGTGTTTTTTTAATGGGGGGGGTCAATACACTCAGTTTCTCAGCTAAGGGGAGGCATGATCAATTCCTCTCTTTTATAAGAGTTCAGATTTCAACTCCTTGCAGTAATACATTTTCTCCTCGTAAATCATATAACAGGTATCTGATTTTAGGAAGGGTCTTAATTCAGTAGTACCGTAAGAACGCTCCTGCCTTCTCCTCGTGCTCTGCAAATGCCTATCCCTACTTATATATCGTAGTGTATGTACAAGTAAACAGAATTGCCACCTTATTTCTTCATTATGTTTTTCTAACCTCAAATATTTTTCTGTTGAAAATAAAGACAAATTTTAACAAATACCACGAAGATATAATTTGTTAATCACCTTAGTAAATCTTTGCCGTAATTAAATTTCTCATAACACTTTTTCTCCGAGAAACAAAAACATTTTAAATCACAGAACCTTTTCATTTAGAAAAGGAGTATAGGGTATGAACATAACAAACATTATATATCTCCGCAAGGTGGCGTAGCAAATAAAAACTGTATTTCTTTTTAATTTATTTTTCTTGTGTTTGTCCCCCCCTAAAAAATTTTAATTTAGAAATAATAAATATGTTAAGTGATATTATCATTCAGGGAGTTGCATTTTTTTGCCTTAAGTTGTTACCACTCTCGAGCATTTTGTTAAACACCAGTCATGTCCATTCATGAGTGTATACTATTTTGAAATTTGAAATTCTTAACAATAGATTATCTAAAAAGATATTTTCTATAATGCACTCATCCAATGGCTGTGGAACCTTAATTTTAATATCAATATACGATTAACTTTATTATGCTTTTTATATTATATATTCTGATCAAGATCAGACTTTTCTTTCTTTTTCTTTTTCCAATTGTGAAAATTTAATTTTTAATGTTTATTTATAATATTTCCATGTAAAATGTGATAATTGTAATACGCATTAGACCAACAATATTTAAATATCAAGAATATGTTTTTGATACCATAAATAAAACAATTTCTATACATTTTTTATTTTATAGAAAACTATTGGTAGTACCCAATAACATCCGGGGTTATTGGGCGTCTACAAACAGGTAAAGCTTGTTTTAATAATATAAAAGATAACTTCCCAAAAGTGTTCAATGGTACTCTCAGTTATTTTTGGCACACTCACTCGTAACTACTCAATCATTATATCTTCTCTCCTCCAGAATGAAAGAATAATAATTATAACAGCTTGATCATTTTTTTAATATGATGTAAGCCAGGGAGTACTTTAGTATCTAGAACGCTCACTTGCTATACCTTACCTAGAGACGCTCGTTGCTAAACCTCATCTAAAGCCGATTTCATTTCTTTAATTTTCAACTGTACTTCCCTCTTCTTTTCTTTTTTGATTGAGTCAAAATGGGTATACGGAATATATAAACACATACATCTTTTTTTTTTACTTTCTAGATGGCTCTTAGGCTGAAGTAATGTGACTTTTTGAAGACTTTTTTACTACAAATAATAAGATTTTGGCATAAGAACAGATGTTTCACATAATTCAGAAAAATTGTATGAAATTACTAAATACTCAAATTATATATCATGGTGACGCTATGAAATACTCTAATTTCTGTAATGGAAGTTTTTTTTAGATTGAAGGAAGCGAGAGTTGACAAATTTTAAAACCCATGAGTGGAACTTTGTTTATGAAAAAACTTCTATACAATTGTTCAGAGAATCATTCTGAGATCTGGTTTCAATCATAACCCTTTTGTTGTGTTTTTTTTGTTTTTTGTAGTTATAATACAGTCCTACTATTACATATGTTATTTCCACCATTAAAATTGCAGTGGACATTAGGGTGGGCCGTTTTGGGGGGAACAAGTAAAACCACTTTTTGATAAAAAGTTGCTACGTTGCATACTGTTGAAAATCAGAATGTAAAATTTCAAGTCTGAAAAATATTTTTTTAGGTGCTCCATTGAATTTGCCTATGTTGTAATTTTCTAACATGATGACTTTTATTATATCCAAAAATACTCCTTACCAAAAAAATTTGGTATGTTTTTATAAGCACTTTTCAAGGCCTCGCATTTGTACGTAAAATATAGGAAACCATCATTTATTTTTATTTTAAGTACCCTTCACGTTAAAACCATTCTTGAAGACAAACTTTTTCATGAGAATCAATCCAATAAACCTTATTATTCGTTTAGTAGTCAAATGAAAATTAAAGAATTACAATAGCTAGTGACAAAAATCCGGTTTGGTGTTTAGTTCGCCTGTATTTTTTTGTTCTAGTAATTAGAAGAATGAATTTAATTTTCCTCAGCTGTTGTAATTATTATTTCACTCCTGTGTAGTGAACTTCTTTTACTACTAAATCAGGTTATATTCAAACCCTGATTGAACATTCGTATGAGCTCACAATATTTGGAGGATAACTTGAGGATTTGTTACAGAGTTATTTTTATAAGTCCTTGTTGGACAAAGATTGAATTAAAAATTGACATGTGATTTATTCTTGCAAATATCCTTGTTTATTCCATCCCCTCCCCCTCCCTAGACCCACCTGATTTTAGCTGATTTAATGAAACACTATGACAACTAAGCTTCTCACCTTCCGAATATTCTTCAAATTTTCGGGGTTAAACGTTGATTTTTTTGTTCTTTTTTTTAACATGCCCAAAAAATACGATTTTTATTTCTAACAATAGCTCATTTCAACTATGTATGGTCTATATTTTTTTTTTCTTAATTTATAATAATTGAGGTTATACGCATTGGTAAAGAGATATTTAGCGGTCTAATCCTTAATATAACTTAATATATATTGTAGAAACATATATTTTTTCACATAAGAGGTAGGATCAAAAAGAAACCGTTGTTTTCTATTTACAAATTTAATTATCATTTGATTCTCAATTTTTTTTTATTCTGTTAGTACAGATATCCAAAACGTTTGATTTTTTTTTTCAGGGAAAAAAATTATACGTATTTTTTTGTGCTCTGTGCAATTTTTTATTCTTGAAAAAGTTGAAAAATAAATAAATTTAGTAAAATTTTATTTGATCCTTATAAAAGATTGTTTTTTCTTTAAGATTTATAATTTTGTACAAAATTACTATTTTAGAAGAATATACAATCCTTCCAATCTGTTAAAAAAATTCCCTCTAAAATAATGTATTTTTTTCCATTTCTATATAGTAGAAAATCGGGGAGCACACCAAAAAAAACTAATAAAAAAAATGTATGATACTGTCAACATACGCTTTGGATATGTGTACCAACAAAATAGAAATAAAAGTTTGAAAATTGGATGCGAAATTCGGAAAAAAAATGTTTCTTTTTCATCAAAGTACTATTTTATCATTTCAAAAAAATATATATATATTTTTAATATATAAAGAATCACAAAATATTAAAAGCCTTCTTATCTGAATTTTTCTATTATGTTGAAAAAGTAGTTTATTAATAATAATATTTTTCTCTTTGCTGATTTATCACATAGAGAGAAAAAATAGGTACATTATAATGTAACATAATAAAAAAACATATTATTTTAAAATGTCAACTTCATTATTATTTTATATAAAAATATATAAAATAAATATATCTTATTTAGAATGTTTTAAAAATATATAAAATAAATATATCTTATTTAGAATCGTTGTTTGCATAAATCAATGAAGTATTTATTCCACAATCGTGGAAAAGGAAGGGTGTCCTTGTTAGCCACCTGTACCGGACAAGATAATGTTGAAATTTCAACTGATGGTGATTAATAGTTAACAATTAAGCGTGCTGGTCACAAATATGAGGTAAAACTGTCAGAGAGATTAAGATTTCACTGCAAATTTGTAAAAAAATCATTTATCATGAGCCATACAAATCGATGAGGGGCATTGACAGAGAACTCAACTTTTGAAAAGGGTTTGAATTTATGTTTATATATTTTGTTATTCTTAATATAAAAAATTTGAAGAATCATATTGCAGCATTGTATTAATGAACATAATAATAAATTAATAAGGCTACACTCTGGTGATATGTACATTATGCACACATATGTGCTTATATACATGTATATATGCATTAATTTGTCAACTGTCATGATTAAAGAAACAAAATGAGTTACTAGGAGAGAAAAATAAACAAATATATATTGTATTTTCATTTATTTTTAAACTTTATTTCCATTGTATTTTTTAAAATAATAATTTAGTAAAATTATTATTTGGTAGATTTTTATAAACGAAATAAAGAATCAAAGAAAAAATGTTGTTGCTGAGTCAATCAATGGTAATTTTTATAATTCTAATCCTATATGTACAAGGGTATAACAACGAAATCTAGCGCTTTGAATCTATGTACTTTAAATCATCACAAATGGTCATGTTTTAAGATTGATTCAAAAACAAAAAATTGTGCAGCAGATACACTCAATGCAGCTTCTGTTGGTTTTACTAACGGTTTCAATTCGATTCCGGAACCATGTACAGGTCCTGTAAACTAGAACCCAATATAAATTCTTACATTCCATGACAATGGAGTCGATCAGTGACTTCTTGGTGGTGTGACTACCTCTGTTTATAATTGACTCAAAGTAGCTTCAGACAAAATATTCCATTGGGGTATGGTCGAGAAGCTAGAAGGCCAAATGTCTATGATTTTCTTACCATACTTGAACACCTCCTTCCTTGTCATTCCTCTCCTTGATCCTTGTCCTCTTTGAGACCTCACAAATCATCACAACAGCACACCTGCATTAAATTCTGAAAATGTAATAGGTTCTTAATCTTTTGTTGTTGACTCCAAGGCCCTGTTTTGAATACTAAGTGAACTGTTGATATGTACATTTTACCACAAAAAAAAACATTGCGCAATTTTGATATCATATATGCCAAAAATCGGAAGCACTAGATTTCGTTGTTACACTTTATACCTAAATCGATAAGTAAATACATATTAGTATACTATACAGAATTAGACGTAATTAAATTAAGAGTATTATTTGTATAGATTTAATTAGTCAAATTAGAAATATTTTAACAGCGTTTTGTGTGAAAAATTGAAGTGCAAGAGCATTTTGAGCACTTTTGACTTCTCTTCTCTCCTGAACTTAACTCCTTTGATTTTAAAGTGTAGAATATGTTCAATCCTTAGTCCAAAAATTTAGAAAGGTATTATTTGTACTTGCTGCAAGTCAGTGAGTAAACGTTTCCGCCGATTTGTCTAGTACGAAAGCAAGCTGGTTGAATAAAACATTGGCCAGTTGAAGGACAATATTTAAGCTGTAAAAAAGTATTAATACATAGTCAACTTAGAATACAATTATGTAGAACCAAAGATACTAGTCCAGTTCAGTTCCATCCCATCCAGTCCCACTTGTTGGTCTTTAAAGAAGGTAAAATCGATCTTTGGTGACGTAAATAAGGGTGTGTTTTGTTTTTTGTTTTTTTTATTACTCTGTTGTATAATGGAATAAATTATATAACTAAGTAAAATCATGACAAGTTCGTTTTTTATTGTATTATAATGAAAAAATGGTTGTTTCTTTTCTTTCAAAATATCTACAATGTTCTTAATACATATCTTATATACCTCATTTACATAAATAAATCATCGAAAGTTTTATGAAAATTTTTAAGGAACTACAATTAAGGACCAGTACCTAGGGCTTATCCGAAGGACCAAAGGTCTTAAGGACCGGTCCCAATGTCTATCCATAATCTCTGAGTAATGTAAATTTTGTGATGGGACCTTATATCTAGACCATCCAGTATTTATGAATTATTTCATATATAAACCTATTTATATTTTTAAAGAAATATTATTTTCTATCAAAATATATAAAAGAAAAAGAAAATAGTTTTATAATGCAACTAGCACAAGCAAACTATTTTAAAGATATCCAATGAAATATAGCTTATTTATGTTAAAATTTTAAACTAAAACGATTTACTATAAACTATAATTATATTATAGTTATATTTCTATTGTAAAACCTCCTTATATATAACATTTTTTTTTTTTTAATTGTATAGGATAAACTAGACCTTCTTATAGAAACATATATTTTTTCCAATGAAAGACCAAATATACAAGCTTCAATACTTTCTAAAAGAATAAAAACCAAACCCTTATTCTACCTATAACAAAGTCTATTACAAAAATGATTTCTTTGTCTTTACATTAGAGGTTCTTTGGGTTAGTTTGTTTCTCATAAAATATAGACTCATTTCTAAAATAAATGTTAGGTACATTTTAAAAAAAGTATTATATGAAATATGTATTTCTGGGTATTTTTCTTAATCAAAAAATCAATCAAAAATACTTTAAATTAAATCTGATACCCATAGGAGTGCATTAAATTTTCTATAGACATAAATATTTAAGTATAAACAAAGGTGTTGATTTTGATTCTACATTAACTTTCTTTCTCAAACTCTTAACGTTGATAATTTCTTAGGATATTTCAACACTTGTAGACAAAAGGTCACTTGTATAAGGATGTGAACTTACAAAATCTTCCTGGTCGATGTATATGTATTGACTAATAATTATTGAGCATTTCTCAACTTTGTATCTCATTCATTATAATTTGATTTTTTTTTTTAAATACCAATACTTTAATTTATATAATTATAGTATTGAATTGAATGTGTGTATTTTTTAAATGAAATACATCAATTTTATTTAATCAAGAATATTTTAATTAAAATTAACTTATTAAGAGATGTTGTAGTTAGTGATGAAAATAATTTGATCTACCGGTATGCTAAAAAAAAACCAAAAATTAATTTGGTCACCCGAACAGTCTGATATTTTTTTGGGAGAGAAGCAAATTAGCTGCGAGCGGCTATTATGACCTGCCATAAAATAAGTTACAAACAACGACCCCACTGTTATGATGGTAAGAAAATTAAACATATGAACGAAAATTATTATATATAGATACGAACAATTTTATATACATTTTATGACTCAGTGGTAATATATAAGCTAAACATATCTTAAGAAACAATATTATACGATAATATGTAGTTTTAATCAGTTGTATGCTCTGTGACAGTTAATATTTAATGATTTTCTCATATATCTATGTATGTACGTACTATCATTAAGCTTTTATAATTATTCGTTATCCTTCCCCAGAGAATAGGTTATTTACCCACCCTCCTTTTATGATCATCATTCCTAACAAAGTGTTTGTCCTTTACAAAGTATATTATTTGAGGACAAATAGCTTATACACATAAAGTGGAGGAAACAAGTATTTGATCCTTTGCTGAATTTCTAAGTTTGTCAACTAATACCCATGGCCATGGTCTTGATGTCCTTTTTCTTGAGTTCTTCCTATATTGTATTAGCCGTATGTTTTTGGATTATGGTGGTGCTGGAAGACTCATAACACAACCAATTTTCAGTGTCCTGAGGGAAGGAAGTTGACAATCACGATTTCCCGCTACATGGTCAATCCACCCTTCCTCCGATGCAGTGAACTTAGCTTTTCCCCATATCAGAGAAACACACACAATAAAAATATTTGTGTTTCCTCCCCCCATGCTTGATGGTAGGGATGGTGTTCTGGGGCCGTATACACAGCATTTGTCTTCCTCCAAATACTATTTGGAGCTCATATAGCGTAGCTCACGATTAAAAAAAACGAACATTAAAAGACCGTTCTTCTTCTTCTTTTTTTTGTCAGTGGGCAAACTGACAAAGGATCAAAGTGGAATTTTAATTTTATTTTTATCCTTGTTATTTGTAATAACGAACTTTCATTATGCAACCAAACGCTAACTGAAATAAAAATAAACAACTTTTTTTTATCCAATGTCTTTAAGTGTAAAAATGTGGGAGTAGCAACAAAAAAAGGCAAGGCGTATGCGATCACCGGTGTCAGTGACAGTCAGAACAGTGTGGTACGTCATGAACACGGCCTTCATCCTCAAGAGCTGCCAACAGCGTGTCGAGGCTGTTATTACTATTGAAGGAGGACATATTGCATTAAAAATATAGGCAAAGATAGTATTTTAAAATTACACAAATTGGTTTTGAGTTGTCTTTTCCAGGTTCCATAAAATATCCCCTTTTTTGTAACTTAGTCAAGGTACTGCAAAGTTTTTGGTCTCCACTCTTTATAACAATTGTATATATGAGAGTATCTAATAAAGAAAATTTTATGCCTTACTATGTACATATCTTAATTACAAATGAATTATGTCAATGAAGTAAACGGCTTTCTAAATAATGGTTAACATATTTTGCATTATTTGTAAATATTTTGGCCCCTTTCAATATAAAAAAAAACACTTTTTGAAAGAATTATTTATTAAGCATTGCCTTAGGGGTTGAACTCATGCATTTTTTCCTTCTTGAAAATTTATTAGAATTTAGTTTTTTTTAAATTTCACTTAAAGTGTTATTCTCTTAGGGTTAATTTAGTCTACATGAATAAAATATTGAATTTTTGAATTTATCATTTTAAAAAGACGGCTTTCTTAACATGTATATTCTGGAAATGTATATATTATCTTTCAATGTATTGTAATAAGTATATATTCATTTCATTTTTTTACATATAAGCTAAAAAGATAATATTTTTTTAGGCTAAAAAAAAGAAAAATTTTGAAATGCTTTTTAATTTGTGTTAAAAATACTTTTTAATATGTGTAGTTTAAAAAAAATGCTTATATTAAAGTACACTATATTTCGTAACACTTTACTGAATCTTAGTTCATTGCTCAGCTATTCAAATAATCTTGGTAAATGGAAGACAAATATCACGTTTTTAGAGTCTATAGGGGGAGGACTCAAAATTTTTAAAAGTATTTTGTGCAGTTTTTATAGCAAACTTTTGAAGCAAAAGTTGGAAATTCAACAATTTTCTATGCTTTTTATTCAATATATCCCCATACATCCTGAATGATGGCTTCAATACGGATAGATACAAACAGAAGCACAGCTCGCCTTGATGAGGTCTCACTCCTCCATGATCATTGTCTTCAGGGCATCGACATTCGGGAGAAAAGTTTTGTTTGTCTTGCCCTCCAAGGGGTACCAAACAGCGAAGTCCAGGGATTCCCATCGGTGAGGACGAAGGCCAGAAGGTATCCAGATTCTTCCTGCATAAATGTTGCACCTTCTTGAACTTGTTTGCCGGGGGCCCGTCTTGGGTATCACATAGGGAACGTGCTCTTTAATCATGGCAATACATGGTAGCTGATGACCTTGTAATAGACGTCTTTGTTGACTTTCTCGTTGGTCTTGAAGAAGTAGAGAGGCATTTTACTGCTGTCAGACCCCATAACGCCGAGGACCATGACCTCAGCTGGATCTTAAGTCTTGAAGGTTTCCTTGACCTGAGCTCTTGATTAAGCAAAGAAGCAATCATTTTTCCTGTGCAGAACAGCTACCCCTGAGAAAATCTCCTTTTGAGTCCTCACCCCGTAATTTCGATTCAAAGCCATATTTTGAAGTGAAATAATTGTATAAATGAAAATTAAAGGTAATAACAAACATTTTCAAAATTCGAAAGATAAACTACTCATTATAAATTATCTTGTACACAGTTCCTACAAAATGTGTCTAATCGTACAAAAATCAACTAAAAAAAGGATAAAAATTTTCAATTGCTTCATAGAACAGCTAAAACTACAGATAAACCGTAAATTACAACTTCAAAAGAATTTGCCGTTCAAAAAATGGAACATTTTTTTAAAAATATCTATTAATTTTCTAATGGAATATTTAATAAATAATCAATGTAAAATTGTATGAAAAAAATGTTCAGCATTGATATTTATTAAAAATATATATAATTAAATTATAATCATTATTTTTATATTTACATATAAGCGGGTGTATATATATTCAAAATATATTAATAATATTGAAACTATCACCAAGCTTTGCGACTGTTTTTTTTACTGCAGTGTGAGGGACTCCCGAATATTTAGCATCATTGCACATAGATTGCAATCATGCCAATTATGTTTTTGAGATTACCTGCACTGATAACAGGTTTCCTACCACTATCCTTTTTCTTTTTAATGTTCCCATTGTCTTCCAATCTATTTTTTACATGGTAAACATTCTTCTTCGTCGCTCTAATTAACTTTCAATCTAAGTTGGAGATGATTGGGGGGGGGGCACGAGTTAAATTTTTGACTTTTGTATTCTGCTTTGATGTCGTGAATTATGGTGTGTCAAGTATGGAGGTAAAGGAAATAAATTCGCCATATTTATAAAATATCATGAACATAAACCAAATTGATCCATTTCTGAACCAGATTATGACTCGTGATGAAAATGAATCACTTACCTCAATGTCAAGAGACAGAGATCGTGTTCGAAAGCCAACAAAGCGGCCCATACCATGACCAAGGCAGGATTGACTGCATGAAAGTAATGCTGTTTGTTTGGTGGGATTGGGAGGGGAATATCTACTATGAGCTACTCCCCTATAGCCAAACGCTCCATTCTACCCTTTATTGTGAGCATCTCGACCGTTTGAAGCTAAAAATCGAAGGGAAGCGGCCAGCATTGTTGAATATGAGAGGAATCGTGTTTCCTCAAGACAACTCCAGGCCGCTCAAATCCTTGATAAAGCGCCAGAAGCTCCGTAAGCTCAGATGGGATGTTCTTATGCATCCATCCTTCAGTCCGGGACTGGCAACAAGTGACTACCACCTGTTCATGTCTATGGCCAACGCGCTTGGGGATTCAAATTTGGCCTCAATAGATGCCTGTGAAAATTGAATGTACGATTTTTTAGCGAATAGGGACAAGGGTTTTAACAAGAAGGAATTATGAAGTTGAATTATCTTTAGTAACAAGCTATCAAACAGAACTGGGTATACTTGGCTTTAATCGGATAATTGTAACACTTTATAAATTACTTTATACTATGAAGCACTGGAAGTTATACATACATACAACCAAATAATTTTGAATTATAAAAGATGCAAATTTTTAGCTTCCGTCCGGTACATACACACCCCAGGATTCCAGCAATATTCACATCTTTTGTATACGAGTAAATGTTATTTTATATAATACTCTAAGTATTTCTATCACTTTTTAGTCCCTTTCAACAATATGTTTTCCATTATTTCCTTCCTACTAATATTTTTACTTCCCTACCTGACAATTATATAAATATATTTGTACGTAGAAACGATATCGTAAAAAAAAATGATAAATTTATTGTCATTTCATATTTTGACTACTCCAAATTATGTATCCTTGCCAAACATCATATAATAATAGTTATTCATGTATAGAGGCGTATAAAATATGACATAGAAAGTGGAACTGACTTTTCCTAGTTGCAACCTGAATAGGATTTTTAATTTTTTAAAGCAGTTAACAATATTATTTAATTCTTGAGAAATACAAAGTAATAAGTAGTGACTGTGCTCTTAAAAAAAAAGTAGCAATGATGGATTGCTCGGGATTTATATGTGTAAGTCCTTGTAGGACCCAAAGTAAAATTAAAGATTGTTATTAGAATATTACAAGCCTATTTGTCGTTGCTGTATAAGGAGTGTGATTCTTGTTTATTTACTTCTTCTCTCGGCTGCTTGCAGCTGATTTATCCAAACATCCTGACAGCTAAGTGTTTTCCTCTCAAACATTATTCAAGCTGTAAGGAGGACCACGTTAATGGTATGTTTCTTTTAGCTTTACTTACTGCTGGTACACTTATTATCAATTAATTATTCATCTCTAGTTTGAAAATTCTAACATATCAGCGAGAAAAAAGAACAACACTATAGTTTATAAGGATCTCTGTCAGCAGATATGTCGTATGTCCAAATTCATATATTTTTTTATACTATTCTCTCAGTCGTGGAGTTTTTATCCTCGCCTTAATTTAGCAAACTTTACATCCTTTATAAAGTTTGATTATGACAATCTTAGAAGTAATGTAAAAATTTTAGTTTTGCAAAATTTGATAGTTTATTAGTTTAACAATATATGAATTCAATGGAGCAAAATAGACAATGCGCTCTGAAGAAATTCTTCTCTTTAACTCATTCTGCAAAAGCTCGATACTCAGTCGCTCCCAGAGAAGAAAATATACATTGGCAGAGTTGTATAAAAATATAAAATATGTAATAGAATGAAGGATGGGCTTTGTCTAGTTGACAATTTGAACAGGGTATTTTTTTTTTTGCAAGGTGTAATCATTATTATATAATTGTTCCGAGTGTGGATATCTTGAAAATTATGAGTTTAAGTAACAGGAGGAATTCCTGAATATACCTATGTCCTTGCTATATACGAAATAGGATTTGTGCTTAATTTTCTTACTTTCACGGATGCTTATAGGGGATCTAATAAAACATAATTTAATGTGGAGCTGCTCTTCTCCCAAACATTGTTCAAATTGCAAGAATTACCACGTACATTTTTTTCCCTGTATTTTATTTTACTATACCGGTAGAAGATATTTTATAGAGCACTTTTCATATAGCAACACACGTAGATAGCTTATTTTCTGATAAGTCTAGTAAAAAAATTGCAAGTACAAAGATATCTCTTACATGAGTAGGTAAAAAAAGTAATAAGTTTGCCAGAGTCAGCCTCTCTAATACATACATATAAAATACTTTGGTTACTTTATATAATAATATATGTTGGATTTTTTTATGAGTCTATGCATATAGTGAAAAAAAAATAATCAGAGAGAAACAGCTTTCACTTCTTCTATGCAACCATTGGCTGATATATATTTTATTTTTTTTCCAATGCGAGAAAAAAAATAATCTTTTTTTATAACGTATAACGTTCTTTGTTCTGTTGTTGCATGCTAATTTCAATTTATGGATTTTAAGCAACTTTTGCAGTAAATATTATTATTATTTATATTATTTTTTATATTGAACTTAAATAACTTAATTAAAACTCACTTGTATGGCTGTTAGATATTATTTATCTTTCTTTGGAGTAGAGCATGTCTTAAAGACTTCAAATTATTCAAATTGGATTACTCTATTCGGAAAATTAATATAACAGATTGTAGTTCTCTCAAACAGAGGGTTATACCAATCTTTCGTTTTGCTTTTGGGAGAGTATATTGTACATAAATATAAATACTCAGACTTGTACCTGGACATGGTCATATATACTAACTGTTGAACTACCCTTTTTTAAAGTTTCCCTTTTTATTTTCCTCCTATAGCTGGGTAAAAATACATCAAGAGCAGTTACTATAAAACACTTTATTTTTCTAAAAACATATTAGTTACTAATAGGGATGTTCTGGTCCCAAAGCATCGTCCAAATCTTAAGGACGCGTCCGAATTAAACGTAAAAGTCGCCCCATAAAATGATCTCAAGGACGTTATGATCAATTAATCTTTATTGTCAAGGATCCTATGTTTATAAAAATAATAAATAAACTAAATTAGGGCGAAATTAAGACACATTGTTAACTACATATATTGTATCAAGCAACCTTTTATCCTAAAATGAGTTGGTAGTTTGCCATTTCTTTCCTGCTATGGAATGATACAACGATAATTGTTTGGAATTTTCCACAACTTTTTTAATTCAACCAATCAACATTTAAAACACTGATAAGAGGAAAGGAATCAGAAATATCGGCAGCTGACTACCAAATGCACTATATATTTTAGTGTTAGGGAGGTAAAATAAGGGTCATCAATTATTGTACATTAGACTCATTCTTTTCTAGCTTTCTTTTGAAATCTTGAGTTTTCATATGCTTAAGATATGTTGGGTAAAAAATGATGACTTACAAATTTTAAACAGGTTAAGAAGCCCAATGCCCTAAACGTTTTGAAAATTGACTATTTTTTTGGAAAACTTTGTCCTCTTCTTTTGATATCTTCTTACCACAAGCATATTTTAATTAATGTATTTTTTAACTTTTTTTATATAAGTAGATTACATAAAAAAATATTTTTATTGCTTTTTTCTTTAATTAGTTTCTTTGATTTTAAACAAAATATGATTGAAGGATATTTTTTTAGCCAATTACTGAGAACCATGCATTATCTACCCTAATTTTGATAATCAAACAGCAATGTTGCCAAATCTTTAAGCTAAAAAAATAAAACAGTATCAGAAAGACAGTGTTATTCATTATAGATTTTTTATTAGCTCCTTTTGTTATAGTAAGTCATCAAATTTCCTTACTAAATTCAAAAAATCATTTTCTTAAAAAATATTCTGCTTATTATTTTGAATTAAAAGTAAAACAAATAATTAACTAAATTAAAGATTAATAAAATAAAAGTAGTGTTGTTAAAATTGAAACAATTTCTAACAGTCTTCACAAATTAATGTACTTTTTTTAAGCGGGAAATCTATTTCGATGGTCATGTACTACTTGTAGTATATTCTGTTTCTGCCATTTATCATTAGTAATTGAGGAGTTAAATTATTTTAAGCAAAAGATTCCGAAGGTCTAATTTTATTGGTTGGGGAATATTTTATGGATTAATAGACCCTTCCAAATTTAAAATTATTTTGGCCATAGTTTTTTTCTTTTTCTTAAAACGATACTTTTGGATCAAAAAATGTTAAGGGTATATTTTGTTCATTTAAATATCAAATGTGCATGTGCTTTTTTTTTTTTTTTTTTTTTTTTTTTTTTTGCAGTTGCTGGATTTGTATTTTCAAAAAATAATGATAAACAGAAATTCAAGATCTTGTAAAAAAGAGGATATAACATCCATAGGTGTTAATCAAGCTCTGATATATTTTTTCACAATAAAAATGGAAATATTACGAATTCATATTATTTAATTACAAGTGGGTTTGAATTGATTTCGTAAAATATCAATCTTGAGAGCGTACAATGTCTTACTCATCCAGCGAGTATGGTATATTTTTCCTGGTGTAATAAAGTGTATCCCTCCAGGAGGATTACCTCCAAAAAAATGATTAGAAGTGCTAACAACTCTCTACCATTATTTCTTACTTGAACACATTGAATTTTTATGTTCACAGTTCATCTTCATATCATCATATTATCCCTTATATCAAAAATAACTTATAAATAATTGGTATTTAGCAACTTAAGCTTTATTTTTGTCGATCTTCCCTACTCCTTCTTAAACCTTTTCAAAACTTGAATATATAGTCCGGATGGGGAGCCACACAATTAAATAAAAACCTTGCTGAAACAAATTCAAATGCCTACATGATGTCGACAGGATAAGTATAGAAGATTTATTTCCAATTTTTACTCATGCAATGTACATACACCATTGATCTGACCAGTGTTGCTACATATTTGTTTTATTAAAATATAAAATTCTCGACAAATGTTTGACATCCCAATCATCTAGCAGCTGATGATACAATTACAGTTACATGATCGACCCTTTTTTTATGTCAGTCCTTCAACAGGTCCTCCTTCCTCTTGTTTTTTTATGCGTAATGCACTTTATAATCATTATCACTATCTTTCAATGTCCTCTTTTGTCACTATCATGCTAAACAATCAATTATTTACTTGAGTTATTGGTTTTTTTAGCTTTTTGGATTCTGTATCTCACATCTCTACTGTTTTTGTTACTTTTTTTGGAATGGGCTTTATCTTCTATGCCTATATACCCTTGACGTCCATTACCTTTCTGCACCATAAGAAAGTATCTATCTTCTGGATTATTTTGATGAGAATGAGTGCACTTTTACATGCAATGTCAAACAAATTTTAGTTTACTCTGAAAGGTATTTATATCTGATTGATGAGTCTTTGATGTTCGATTTTTATTATTTTTAAGATTCTGCCACTCACTTCTACTGGTATAGTGACATGATTTTTAGGACAAATAGCAATTCCAGCTTTATAAAAAAATAAATAACATCCAATATCATTTTTGAAGCACTATCACTATACCAACTTTAAATGAAGAATCAATGTCCTTCTCTTAATACTCTGTAGTTTTACCTTAAAGATTTGGCTGATTGATTTTTTTAAAGATAGATAGTGCACACTCTAAATAATAAGTTAAAAAAATATCTTTCACTCCCATTGTGTATATAAAAAAGAAATTAAAATAAAAACAAAGTAATTTCGATATTTTTTAAAGATAATTTACTTATGTAAAAGAGTTATAAAATTTAATCATATTTGCTCTTCGGTGGAAGATAATTAAGAAAAAGAAAGAAATTTAAGGGCCTTCAGCGACCTTTAAAGATTTTTCAACGTTCTTCAAATATTTTCAGTTATCGTTTTTTATGCCAATGCATATTTTTACCCTATAAGAGCTCAGTATTTACCAAATAAGTTAGTAATGGGCCAGTCTATTGTTCATAAAAGATGTGTAAATTTTTGCACAATTGATAAACTTAACTATGATAATAGCAAAACAAAAATGACTTGTACAGTATGTTTTGATATTTGGAATGGTTTTGAAGAACTATAACAGGAACGTAACTCATTTTAAATCCCAATTAACGAAATATTATTTTTGCAAGGGAATATTTCATTTTATAGTTTAAACGGTCTTGAAGTGAAATAACGGAACAAGGTTATTTAACACAAACTTTTAAACTGAACATTCACAATGTTTGTTTTCTTTTTGTTTTGTTAGAGGATATAATTTTTGAACATAATGAACTAGATATTATCGCAAAAAACGACTTTATGGAGGGACTGTTTATAAATTAGATAAATTAATTATAGGTCAATTAAACAAAACGAGTGTATCATTAAACAAATTTAAATTGCGAATGCAGTGCATTTCAAACTAATAGGAGTGAAAATAGGTTTAACTAAATTAGGAACTCGGTAGAACGCAAACATTCGCCTCAAATGAACAATAAATGACAATAATTTGATATATGTATCTCAATTTTTTCTGGCCTTGATCTTTAAGAATTTAATGGTTTATTACTATTAACATATATAACATTCTTACAAAGTTTCACCAAAATTTATTTATAAATTTATCCGTAATACTCTAATAAAAATACATAAATAACGTTTAGTGTAATCTTGACTTCTCAAAATTAATGCCTTTTTACTATTAATATATATAACTTTCCTACAAAGTTTCGTCTAAATCGATTTGGTAACTTTTTCAGTAATACTGATTACAAACACACAAACAAGACGAGACGAATACATAAACAACGTTCAACTTTGTAAATAATGAGTAGTGATGACAATCAGGAGTATTTTTTAACTCCTCAGGTTTTTTTTTTTGTTTTTTTTTTTAAATTGGAAAATCTGAAGAATGAATTTTCTTTTACTCAGCTGTTCTCATTGTTATTTAACTCCTAAGTAGTAAATTTCCTTTTATACTTCACTCAATTATATTCAAACCCTGAATGAACATTCATATCTGCTCATAAAAGACAGAGAGTAATCTTGAGGATTGCTGTGGAGTTACAAATTGAGGATCTACATCGGATATGGGACAAATTCTTGGCAATATCCTTGTTTATTTCCTCTCACGACCCAACACCCTCGTCATAGCTGATTTTAGCTGATCTAATGAAACGTCATGATAGCTAAGCTACTCTCCGTTAAAAAATCCTTTAAATTGTTATGGTTAATATGTTGATTTGCAGTTTATTTAACATGTCCTAAATAAAAACAATTTCAATTTCTCTAGAAAGATTATAAAAAATGATTTTAAGTTCCAGAATTTTCTATTTTGAAAATATCCATAACAATAGAGATATTTCTTTTCTTTTTATGAGGGACACACAAATGCTCAAATACTATATTAAAATTGGATTTATTTAATTAATAAAGAGTACTTTTACGTGTGAATTAATGAGCAACCTATTAATATTGTTCTTAATAGGTTTTTATATTTAATGTTTTTTCATTTGTTATAAAATGTAGTCTCTAATGGTTCTAATTTAAATATACATATGTTAAGGTTCTTCGGAATATTATAGTATTTATTAGCTATTACAATAAAAATATGTTAGAACCCAATAAAAATTATATAATTTCAAATTACCTACATAAATATTGAATTTGTAGAATAAGTGCAAAAAAAGCTCAATAATATGTATAGAGAAAAAAACTAAAAATATGTTTATATTCATACGTATTATTATTTTATGTTGTTATTAGAGTTGTAATTATAGGCCGAATTATATTATGGTTTGGTCAATAGTAAATGATGAAAAATGTACGTATTTCAGGGATGTTAAAAAAAGTAAAACCGAAAATCAACATTGTAACCTGGCAATTTGTGTATGTTTTGGAGAGAAGCTTAGCTGTCATTATATTTAATTAGATATGCTACTATCAGTTGAGACGATGGAAGAGGGGGAAATGACATTAACAAGGACATTGACGAGAATTACACAAATGTCGATCCTCTATTCGACTTTGAGTCCAACAACGGCTTATAATTATAACTTTACAACAAATCTTCAAGGTTACTCTCCGTCTTTTATGAACACACACGAATGTTCAATCAGGTTTTGAATATGATTAAATCTAGTAAATAAATAAATTTCACTATTCAGGAGTTAATGACAATAATAATGATAACAGATAAGAATAATGATTCATTCTTCATGCTTTTGGATTAGATATTCTTATTTGATTGTCTATTTTTTTAAATTCCTTCTTCAGATTATCTATTCCAAAAAACACCATGCCAACTAAAAAATACACACAATTTAAGTACGATATAAGTATTAATAAGTTACCAAATAAATAAATGTTTTCTCACTTTGCCCTTTCAAATTAATTTTTTTAAATGACGTAGGTCCTGATCAAGTCCAATTTATCAATGCACCCAGTCCAGGCCAAAATACAAAACCCTACCAGGTACATATTGTAAATTATGTCTCTTTTATGCAATATTTTTTTCTAAGTTTTTACTTTATTATTGGATATTTTTATTTGGTTGTCCATTTTTAGATCATTAAATGCCTTTTGGCATACAAAAATATATTTCTGTTGCATATCCCTTGAAATTGGTCAGATGTAAGCTCAACAAAATGTCTAGGAACAGTTCAAATGATTAATTGAAGAGGGCATTATTAATAAAAGCCAAACCATGAAAAGGGTTATTCAGATCTTAAATCATGAGCCAAAGTTGTAAGAGAAGTATCAAAATATATTTATAACATGTCAAGGCATTTCCAAAGACATGGTACATGGAGTCTAACTAGAGAAGGGAATACAACTTTGTTCTCAAAATTAAAGATACTAATTTTAAATGCCAATATTAATTACATTGTCAAAGAAATAAAAATTTTGTATCAATAAAGTTATCTAAAAAATGTGTCTATATAAAAAGAAACGTTAATCAAAGTTTTGCCTAAGATTTTAAAAATGTGCATACTCGTAAATCTTGATATTTTCACAGAGGATACCTGTAATAAATATAAAAAGTGTGAAAAGCACTAAACTAATTCATCCAATAATAAATTTGATTCTTCATTAAAACCTTATAATATGAAATAAGCGTCAAATAAATTATTCAATACATTTCCTGCTCGGAAAATTTATCTGGTTAAAATTGCCACTCTGAAAAATTGTTAGTAAATGACTGGAAATTTTCCTAGAACCATTAAATTTGTATATATTTTTGGTGTGATTATCAGTCTCTTTTGGAAGAAGGAGATTTATTTTATATGTAAGTAGGAAACCTGTAGAAAGTCAATTTTTAAAACCGCTTTCTTTAAAAAAGAAGAAAGTTTTGCATTCAATTTAATAATCCTTTAAGAATTTGATTAGAACTCTTTCAAAAATTCAATAGTATTATCTTTTATGCCAAATAAGCAACTTTATTACAATTATAGTATCATATAAAGATTCAAACTTTAATGTATACTAATATTTTATATAAACAAATTTTAACTTGTACAAACAGACTGTACAAGTTAAAATTTATTCGTCGTAGTTATAACACCTTTACCGCATAGTTACAGCGTTTGTCATTTTGATAAATAATCATTAACCATTTCCTTTTGATTAAGTAAAATAGAATATTTTTATGTACTTACGAATAATATACTCTTAATAATAACAGTGCGCAATAGAGTAATTGTTAATCCGTGGAGCTGTAAATTCTAAGCATTTTCTTACCGGCAGAATTTTTGATAGTTTGCAATCTCAACACTGTTTTCTATTTTCCATTGCTATTATCAATATTCTTTCATTCTTAATTAAAGAACATATGTGTACAAATTAACCACAAGTGTGTCTGTTTATGAAAAACAGAGAATGCCACTGAAGTTTTTCTGGGAGTTATAAGTCCTACAAGTAATTTCTGTTAGATACAGAGTTTTATTTGTGTTTATGTCTTTCTTCTTATAGCTAATTGTAGCTAAAATGAAAAAAAACACCTCATTTGACAGATAAACATTTATTCAAATTTTAGGCTAACATGTAAATTTTCAATTTATTTTTTGTACTTATCAAAAATGTTTTCAAATTTCAACTTTATCATTCATTAAGTCATTTATATTAAAATGATCAAAATTTAGTTCATTAATGTAATATAATAAAATTAATATTTTTTTTTTTTTAATTTCACTTATTTAAGGAAAATACAAAGTATCACTCCTTTATTCATATAGACACAAGATTGTGTTTATATAATAATAACTGAAAAAAGTAGTAATTTTTGTGTATACAGATTGAAGAACCCAAACTTGCTGTCACATTTAATTACTATTTTTCCCCCGTTATTTTTAATTACAAGCTCTGATAATGCAATCAAATGATAGGAGGAACAAAAAAAACAAGTTTTGTTTTTACCCCATGTCTTTTTAGTAAGAAAATGCAGGAACATCACAAAAAAATAGACAACGCTTGTACAAGCTCCTTTCCAACTCTAGAGCCACTTCAAATTTATTTAGTTTTTTTTTTGTTATTTTTTTTGGGATAAATTGCTGTGACTTACGAAATCTGGTACAGAAACGAATTAAACTCGTACGTGAAGATATGACTGTATATAATTTTTGTCTCAAAGTATAAAGGTATATTATTATAACTTCAGCGCCGCCCAGAGGTAAAAAATGGATTGATTAACTTTTTATTTAGCCATCAGAGTCAATCAAAGGTTAAATTTCCCGATTAATCCCTCTAGTAACTATTAATAGTAAGATATATATATAAGGTTATAGCCCTTAGTTGGACCTACAATTGAGTGCATGTTCCAAAATCCCTCTGAATATCCATTGCTTAACATCTAAAATTTTATAAAAAGTTCTAACATAAATTATGCCATTTGTTAGGTTGTTTCCTTTTTATAAATGTTGGAATTTAATGCTCATAGCATCCTTTTTGGTGGTGAACAATTGAGTTTTAATTTGATTATAATAACTCTATATTGAAATTATATTGTTTATATGCTCATATTTGCTAATGTAATATATATTTACATATGTTCCTTACTATATCCTTAATCAAAATATCCAAATTCTACAAACATTTCATACACACTTTACTTTACAAATTCAGTATGAAAATTTATAACACTAGCCTTAAAGGATTTTTGTTTAAAAACAACAGTCAAACTATTTTTACAAACAACTTTTTTAAGTTATTGGATACACAAAGAAACATTTACATTACCAAATCCCGTGTGGATGGTGGATAAGGGGGGAGGGGGTTATTGGACTTATACTAAAAAAATATGATAGTGGAAGAGCATTAATGAAACTAAAGTCACATTTGTTTTTTCCCCTTGTTTAAATTCAAATTACAATTCATTTATTTGCAGAAAATATGCACCCTAATTAATTATTTTACATAAATTAGGATTAATTAAATATAGGAATTACTACATTTGATCCATGGTTTTGGATGGGAAACAGTAAAAGCTTTTGAATCGTATAAAAAGGCTTTAGATATTTTATAATTTTCCAGACTAAAACTTTTTTCGTTTAATTTAAAAAAATTTACATGGAACGACGTAGCTCAATGGATAACGCGCATGGGAGAAATTTTTCTCTTGAACTCAATTTGCGTAGGTTCGCGGCCAGTCATACCTAAGGATAGATGTATATTATATATTTATGGACTTCAAATAAGATTCCTATGTAGGATCGAGTAAATGTAATACTATAATGTTTACTTATACTAAATCAATGCAACTCCATCTTACTAATTAAAATTACATTAAATATGACAAAATAATCAGTATACCAAGTGGAAACTAAAAATGTACAGACTTATTACATTCCAGATTCTGAGAATGTAAATAACTCATTTCAAAAATTATGGTTCTACATAGTATCTATGAAATATCAGATGTGGCCAAACATTCAATATTTTTCATTTAGCTAGAAATGATATCAGAGTAAGACACAAGATTCAGGTCTTAAGGTCACAACTTTAATTTGTGAAGGGTCACACTCCAAGAGAGATTTCAAAGCTAATTAAAGTAACCAGGGAAACTGTTTGTAGTGTAAAAAAGGAGTTAGAAGAGGTTAAAATTATTGAAAAGGGATTATGCAGTGGCAAGAAATCACTCCCTCATTATTGGGCTAAATTATCAATTACTGAAAGAAGTCAAAGTGGTCAGACAGTTACTCACTGATCATCTTGATTAATCTTTCTGGTCACTAGTTGAGATGAATGGATTTAGAGAACATCATGGAAGTGTGGTGTTAATCAAGGTAGTTGTTGAACAAGCCATGGATACGGATTACATTGGTATGTCATACATTTATTTCAGCCATAGTTACAGCCGATGTTGACATAATTGAATAAAGAATTAGTTGACATGTTTGGAGATACTTTTGATTAAATAATATTTATTTAACATAGATTATTAGAAATATATACATATGAATATAAAGCATTCAATTATAATACAGGGGCGGGTAACAAGACGTAGACTTTTAATTAATGTTAATTTTCTCTTTAATTATTGAAAGGTTTAGTGATTATTTTTGAACAATCCGGTTCATACATTTTTTGTACATAAGCTAACTAACATAAACATTTTGTCAACACGAGTTAGCAAAAGTCAAAAGGCAGCACATCTCAGATCTCATATCTGCTGAAATTGAGGTGGCAGGGATTATGGACATTGTGAAGTGCTCCAGAAGCCTGGACATTAAGGAGGCCAAGATGAAGAATTATGGAGAAGACCTCTCCAGGAAAGCAGTAAGTGGAGAGCACAATTTAATGAAGGATCGGGAGTTCTTGTCTAGATTGGAGAAAAAGATCAAGGAGTATCCCACCAAATCGTTCGATTGCCTCTCCAACGACTTTTCTGTGGCTTTTAGGACCATCAGGTGGGATTTTCCTCATACACAAGGACCCCACACCTCCTTCTGACAAAGGTCAAAAATGTTACAAAATAAAAATCTTCATCGATGATTACCCCCAAAAAGTTATAAAAGTCATTTTCCTATGTTTTGCCAGTTAATATGTTTACGTACTGGGTCACCAATACGTAATCAAATGAATAATATTTATAGTTAAACTGTCATTTTAATATTGGAGTGAACAAATTATGACACGCGGGTCACATGTGACCCAATAAAAAGTATTTAACTTAACATGAAACCTTTGAATTAGTGGAAATCTCCATATTAATTAGTTCTAAATATTTTCTCCTTAAGGGGAAAAAACCCCCAAAAATTAGACAGTGATTAGCCAATTATTTAGAAATAGGGGATTATTATTCAATTGTTGTCGGTAATGGTTCACGTCTTGGGAAGAGATTATTATAATTTAACTAATCAACAATCAGAACATAATAGGCGAATAGAAACACAAAATTGTGACAGAGACAAAAAACACAGAAGTTGTTGATGATTTCGTTGTAGCATTGTGAAAAATCTTCTTTCTTTTATTTATGATTTTTTTTTTTATATTTTAGCTAATATAACTTTTTAAAAAAGGCATTTTTTAAAAGTGGATTTTTTAAGAATAACAATTCCCTTATTGTTGTCCCTTAACAAAAAAAAAAAAAAAAGTCCCACTTCCCTCCTCCATCTTGGCTTAACTTTATTCAAAGCATTGCACTTAAGTGTATGTTTATTGAGATAATTCCACAATGGTATTATTATTGTAACTTCATGATTCTTTAATAGATAGATAAAAAAAGTCATTTTTTCACATACTTCTTGTTGTATTTATTGTTTCTATTTCTGGAATTACTTACCTCGTTATAGATGGAATATATAGTGCAGAAAATAAGTACTTCATCCCTTACCGATGTTGTAAATTTACAGACTGACAAAGAAAAGAACTTTAGAAGAAGTTCTATAATTTTAATGGTACGTTTATTTTAATAGTGAGGTACCCTATATGAACAAAACAAGTGTTTAGAGGAAGAAAAATGTTGATTATAACTCCATCAATACCATCCCTACCGTCAAGTATGGGGTTGGAAACCTTATTTTTTTCGGGGTGTTTCTCTTCTAACGGGAAAGAACGACTTCACTGCATAGAAGGGAGAATAGACAGGGATATGTCCCCTGGATAAGGTTGGAAATTGAAATTGGGTAGTGTAATGTGTCTTCTAGCATGGATAATACTCAAAACATACGCAAAAGCAACAAAGGAGTGGCTCAAGAAAATAAAAATTAAGGTCATGGAGTGGGCTGACTAGTCTCCACACCTTAATTCCATAAAGAATAGGTGTCAGTGGGCAAACTTACAAAATCGCCAAGGGATCTAATACTCATTTCCTCCACTGTTATAAGTACAGTTTTTGTAGATATAAACAAAACTAAAACTACATCTTAGTGGTTATTATGATGCCAACATGATCCGGAGAGATCTATCTCTGTTTATGAGATAGCTTCTCAAATATGTCTAAGTATTATATAAAACAGTTATCAGGGGAGAACTTGAGGTCCCGTTACAAGATATATAGGTGCCATATCTAGATGTCCAACAAATTTTTTGTACCCTAGATCGTCTATCAGGATCCGATGAACGCTCTCTTTAAGGTAAATAAACATCTTGTTGAGTGCACATTTGAGGGTTTGAGTCAATCAGGTAACGAACACGGGTGATTTTGTCTAGGCTATGTGTCTCTAGGGGACATTCTCGACGACCCCTCTTCTCAAGGGTGAAAGTGTCATCTTCCATGGCTTTAATCCAGTTTAAAACTGTCTGCCGGTTAGGGGAGTATTCTCAATGGGTGTTTGAGAGTTCGGTGTAGATCTCCTTAACTGATCCCCCATCATAGAGCGGAGGTATACATAGCAGGGAAAACAACGATGTTCTATCGTGCAGTGGTGAAATGACAATCTAATATATACGATGCACACATGTACTTTGACACTTAATACCCAAATGAAGAAAAAAGACCCACTATCTTACACTTAAAGATTAAGAAAAAAATGATTATGAAAGAACTTTTTCAGCTTAAGTTAAAGAGAAAAAAGTTATAGCACTTGTAAATTATTTATGACTCAACTTAATATAATGCAATAAGTAAATATTCCATAGATGACCAATATACTTAACTAATATCCTAATTTTTAACTTTTTTATAAAACACTACTAATTGATAGATGCATATTCTTTGGACCATAGTATAGTTCAAATGCCTAAATACTGATACTCCATTGTATCTATACTCCTGCCATTTTTAAGGATCTATAAAACTATTTGAATGTACCTTGTTTACAAGTGTAAGAAAAAATATCGAGGCATACTATGCTTTCCTTCTCTTAAAGTAGTAAAGTGTCCTTCTTAGGACACTTTTTGATCGAATCAAGTGGAAGAAGGATCTATCTACCTTCTACATATAAAAAAAGGATATGATGGCAAAAGAGGAAGACAAAGAGAAAGAAAAGCAGACAAAGAAGAAACTATGTGCTTCTGTTTCATATCTTCATGAAAAAAGAGAAGAGATGGTTTTCTCTTGCGTCGATGAGCCCAAAAAATGCAAGCCTATGTTTAGAAAAAGAAAGAGTTCAAAAAGAGAGAAATTACTTAGATAAACATATCCATTTGGACGATTTGTTTATACACTTTTTTCGAATTCCTTCTACGGCTAGTGTAGAAAAGTTATCATTAGACGACTCCTAATTTATCAGATTGAAATAAGAAAAGTGGAATAATCAAATCTGGGATGCTCCTCTTTTTCTCCCAAATGCTAATAAACATGAATGGAAAAAATATGACAACGGAAAAGGAAGGGAATTTTTGTACTTACAATGGTTTTTTTTTAAATTTTTTACTAAAGCTGTTATAATTCTAGAAGAGGGAACATAAAAGTATAAAGTATTTAATAGCGCGTGAAAGACAAAGAGTAACAATGATGATTTGTTGCAGATTTATAAGTGTAAGACCTTATTGTAGCCAGAGTAGAATTGATGTTCGACACCGGAGTAATTACTCCCTATATCAATTTTAGATATCGAGTGGATTTTATATTTATTTTCTTCATGTTTTCTTCTTCCAGCTAATTAAATGACATTTCATGGCAGTTAAGTTCCTCTCCTCCTAAAGATTCTTCAAATTATCAAGGTGATCTCGTTTATTTTTAGCCTACTGGTGGATCATAGTACCTCATTCTATGTAAATAAACTACAGTAACCTTTCTCGTCAGCAATCCCCCTGCACAACATTCCAACAAATTGCTTCTGAAATTTTTTGAATGCAATAATATATTTTTATCATCATTATTTCACATATATAATGAAGTATTTCATAAAGCCTATTCAGTAGATTCATATTTCTATTGTTGGAACTCCTTTTGATGAGACTAGAGTTTTATTTTCTTTTTTCACCATATAGAAAATATTTGACGGGATCTTGAAATTAAAAGAGGTTAGCACTCTAATATCCTTAAACCCATTCATGTTATTCATACCCTCAATTGATGATTTTTAAGTGAAATTGATGAAAATGGTTTGTTAAAAGAAATATAAAACAATTAGATTAAAAATACACTGAGGCAAAATACAAATAGTACAACTCACTCAATGATAATATTATTTAATATATAAATATACTAATTACTTGGGGTAGTATGCAGCATTGCTTGGAGTACTTAGACGTTGGCGAAACAACACACCTTTTTTTAGTGTTATATAGAAGATAATTCACCAACAAATCATCAGGGTTACTCTCTGTTCTTCATGAAAAATCTCACATATGATTACTTAGTACTTTTGGAAAATAAAATAAAAACACACGCTCATTGCTAAAATCATCAAAAGTCACATTCATTAATTTTTAGATGGACTCTATTTCTTTTAAATGTGACACGCTGAGCAATTAATTCATAAGCTTGTTGTTGAAAATGAATGCTTCATAGACAAACAATCGGACAGAGAGACAAAGCTTTGTTTTATTATTATAGATATGTAAACTGAAATTCAAAATTTTATTTGCGGTGCACTAAAAATTAATTTAAAGATATTTATCGTTTTAATTTTGAGTTTATAAATTTTAACAAGTTTATACATGACTGCTAATAACTTAATGGATTTAGAATAAAGATAAACAACTTGTATTTCCTTTTAAGAAAAGGTACCCTTTTTTTTCTTTTTTTCATCCTCCCCCCCCCCTTTCAAAGTGGATTAACAACCAGTAAATTTTCTATTAAAAATTTTCAGATATAGAGGAGTAGGTCAAGACTTACAAACAACACTTTTTGGTTATATGTTATTTGTCAACAGTGTGATTAATGCTTATTGTGAGGCTATTGGTGTGCCTTAACTGGAGAAAGAGGCCATGAAATTAATCAAGGTGGACACACTGCATGGGATTCCTAGTGGAATAGTTCTGTTTGTACGCTTTGCCGTGTAGATGACTTCTTGGACCTTGGAAACAATGTTCTCTATTTTGAGCACTCATAATATGAAGTAGACGTGACAAGAAGCCAATCCATCAGGGTAAGTTTCACTCCAAAGTGACACCATACTATATCCTCCACCACTCCCAAGTAGGTACAAACTTTGGCAAAAGAAAAAATATTATGCAAAATTTGCACAGGGAATCTATAAAACACTCAGGGTAACCGTATAACCTAAAGTAAAAATTTCAAGCTTCTTCAGTAATTTTTTTTTGGATCTTCAGTTATTCTCCTTGTTCACATCCTTTGTGATGTCAATTTTTTGTGTGTTAAAGGTTATCCAAATATTTGAAAAAAGACTTCTCCCTAATGTTGAAGTCCCATCGGGTTGTTTTTACAGCTCAGAAACTTTAGTAGGTCCGTTTCTTCGATTCTGCCTACACAATAATTCTGCCTAAGCGAAATTTATTCGTGGTTATTTATATCCACTATAAAAGTTTCCCCTGATTATATTTACGAATATCTTAAAGGAAGAGTTAAGTTCTTAAATTTACTAATTATAGAATTCGGCTCCTTTAAGCCAATCAGAGCTTTTCCATGCCCCATTTCTGAGCTCCGATGAGACAAGGCATAGACCGGAAGGCCTAGTTTAAAGGGGAATCAGATTTTTTGTTATCCACGTACCTTTACTCCTTGTTTATGTCGTCTATGGGAATAGCAGCTCCACTCATTAAAGAAGTATCCGTTGAGCTTTATATGGATGAGTCCTCGATTGGGTTGACCTAAGGTAGAAAATCCGGGAGTGAGCCAGCCAGGACATTTGGACCAGGAATGTCAGTATAAAGTTGAAATTCTTCTGGTCCAGATGTGGAATAGTCGAGAGATGTGGGCAACCTCACGGGGCGTGACATCGTGAGCGTCTTCTGAACGAAGTTTTATCGGTAATAAGTGTTTCCTTATGATCCCAAGTACGAAAATTAGTACAAATCACAATTTTTAATATTTCTTCTACGAAGCACACGTCTGAATGGTGTTAAATCAGCAGTTAAAAAGATGTTTTTTAACTACTCATTTTATATAAGAAATAAGAATTGTTTTTTTTTATATATTAATCAATTAAATAAAAAATAAATAAATTTAGCTACAATTTTATCCAAGTTATTTTTAACTACGAGGTTTTATTAGGCAACCAAAACATATGTAGGTGAAAACAAAAATAAACGAGTTTTGATTTTAGCCCATGTCTTTAACTCTTTAGCAGAAAAAAGTTGAGGCAACAATAATTAAGGCAACACATGTGCAATATCAATATGTATTTTTTTAAATTAATATAATATGAATTGCTGGGATGAATTGGGTCTTATATATTTCTTAAAATACATTAAAAAATTAAATTATAAAAGGATGTTGTATTCTTTTACAATAGTTATTTTTTACAAAAGCTCAATTTTGAAGCAAAAAAAAAATCATTCAAAAGTTTGTAGGAATGTTTTCCTTCAATTAATTTTTTCTTTCCATTTTTTCAATATTAAAAAATAAAAATGCAGAGCGCACCACACGACGTTTAACCTTTTTATCGGTCAAAAACAAATTCACAATCAAAAAGGGCTGACTTACGTTGCCAACTCGTGTACCAACAGTTCTAGGACACTTTGCCGAACTGACATATTGTCGAATGACAAAAAAGGAGTGCATTTAATAATTAATATTTTCTGAGTTAATTCTCCTAATTAATTCTAAATTAAAGAAAAAGTTTGCGTATACACATTTTTCATACAAATTAGTTAATTGAAATTGTTTCATTTGAGTATTTAATACCCCCAAAAAATTGTAAAAAATTGACAAAATGTATTTAGATTAATGCAATGTTCTATTGAAAAACATTAATTACACTTTCAGTTCGTAAGACACACCTACTTTTGGTGTATTCAATGTACCGGGAGGAAACTTGAAATTTCCACAGTTTTCAATTTTTACATAGGTGCTTCATATTTCAAGAAATATTTATATTACGAAAAAAATATTAAATAACAAATAATTCCAAGGTATGCATGCCCGGTATTCAGAGTTAGACCCGAAACTTTCAGAAACCTTTACATACAAATTTATCCACTTCATTTTTAACTACAAGGTATGCAACGAAACGACAGCTGAAATAAAAATAATCAAGTTTTTATTTTGGCCCATGTCTCTAAGCGTAAAAATGTCGTAGCAACAGCAGAAAAAGGTTCTACGTGTGTTATCTCATACGTGCCGGTATCACTACCAAGAAGGTTGAAGATACAGTGGACTCCGGACTTCCTACAACATAAAAAAGTACATTATAGTCCCATACAGCTAAGAAGAACCAAAACTTATGAATTTAAAAATATGGCTGACTTCCGGCCTGTCTCCATGTGGTCCTCCTCCATCCCTGACCTCAACAACCTTGACTTTGCAATTAGGGATGTTTGGGAGAAAAATGTCAGCTGCACCTTTCATTCAATTTTGGATTGCCTCTGACGATAGCGTGGTACGTCATGGGCACGGCTTTCATCGTCAATAGCTACCAATCTTTTCACCAGCATCTTGAGGCTGTTATTTCTTGTGAAGGAGGACATATTGAAAAAAAATATAGCTAAGTATATAGTAGTATTTAAACATGTCACAAATTGGATTTAGTTCTATATTCTTTTTTCTATAGAAACCACGTAACTTTAGCTTTTGGCTCCACTTTGTCTACTTATTCAAGTCTGCTTGCATCCACTCTGACAATTGCAGTAATCTTCTTTTGAAAAGAGATGCAAGCCTTACAGCCTAAGTCAGGATTCATTACAATCCTAATTTAGAGCTGCCTTTATGGGCACTACACACCAATGCCGCTTCTTCTATGCCTTCATTTCAACATGCACCAGAAGTAATAGTCAAGTTGGTTTGTATTTGGGCTATAGGTTGGCTACTTTGTTTTTCCCAAGAAATTCTGTATGTGTAGGAGCTCTATTCTGCTTGAGGCTATATTACCATGAGGCCTTCTTTTTTTTATGCAAGTCAAAATTGTAGCGATTAGCATTCAGTTTTTAGTCCTCAGGGAACCAAATAAGGTTAACAAAATCCCATTTATGCCACAAAGCCCAAATCCATGGCTAATGCAGGCTTTTTGTGGTGGTAATGATCCTCTTATCATTATTTATCTCTCCAAAACTTATAAAGCAGTTGATGTAGACTGAGTCTACATCAAATGTTTTTATCGAGAAAAAAAAGGTTCTCTCTTTCAGCTGGTGCAGATTAAAGGTCATTCAAAAATATTTTGCAACGTTAGTGATGGTTTTATTTAATATCATTGTAAGGATAGCCTATTCAACATTACCAATGACTTATCACCAAGTTTTATTAACTGCAGGGTGAGAAAATCTAAGATCCTTAGCATAATTTCACATTGGTTGGGTTTTCCTTAATGTAGTTTTAGATTATTTTGCCTCAATAAATGTTTTCATACTACTGTAATTCTTTCTTTCAAAGATCCCATCCCCTTCCAACTTCTTTTTCACATCGTAGATAGTCTTCCTGGATAAAATAAGCCTTGAAATTTTAGTTGGAGTAAGACCTGCACAAATTAGTTCTAAGACCTTATGCCTTGTTTCCCAATCTGATGACATTTTTTCATTTATGCCAAAAAATGTATGTTTACATACAGCAGATATTTCATATAAAAAATAAATATGCGGAACAAATTGAAGTCAGTTACGTAAAATCCCCAGAATTTTGAATCATTTGAATAAAAAAAAACTTGTTGGTTATTAAATAAGGGGCCCTCACAGTGTACAATAGAGTATAACGTAATTAGTGTTGTCTCATTTCGAACCAACACCAGTCCAATCTTAGTAGTATGTTAAATTATTTTATTTTTTAATTTCCCGGCAACAACGGCCACCTACACTAGTTATAATGTAAAAAATAAAATAACTTTTGCAAGATGTACAATGTTGTTTCTTTAAAATTATCGAATTGTAGGGTTTTTATAAAATTAAGTAATTTAAATTAGACAATTCAACAATACTTTAACAGACTTGCTCTAATTTGCTTAACATTATAAGTATTTTGGTCCTAAAGATGTCTCAAGTAAATATATCTACTTATTGGTACGGCGTATTATGCACAAATATTTTTGGTTTTTTTACACTCTAACGTTAATTTTTGATACCGAGGATCAAATATATTGTTATTCAATATACTTCCATAGTTCATTTATGCCAAATAAAAAACTTTATTTTACTTATTTATCCTTTTGGACTACAAACACTGTCGTAACTATTTTAATCTCATGAAATGATTTAAATTAAAACTCGAATGCAAACAGTTAAAAAATAAACTAAAAGTAACATAAAGCTCTTTTCGTATTAAAGGTAAAAATGTTTGTAGAATTTATGTTTCTATAAATAAATATAAAACTTTTATTAGGGGTTATTTTGATAGAACGTATCCTTTAAGGAATAGTTTGTTCTTTTTACAATATGAGATAAGAAAAATAGAAGCCTTTACAATTTGGATTCTAACTGAAGAAGAAAATTTGACAAAATAGATTTTTCTGGATTATATTTTATATGTAGAATTGTACAAATTTATGTACAAAACAAAAAACGTACATAAATAAAACCTACATACTAAAGCTGTACAACAAAGTAGCAAAACAAAGACCACGTGATTAATATTTGTAGAAGGCAATCATCGTGACGACGCCATTTTTTTTTTTTTTTTTTTGTCTAAATTGAATATTACAATATAACTAACACCACAGCCTCCATCAATTCACTCTTTTATCTTAATTAACTATTTAAACTCCACAAAGGGAAGAAAAAGTTGCATGAGTCATGAGAGAAAATGACAAAAAGTTTATCATGCATCAACATAATCAAAATTCGATAGCTTACATTAAGTTTTAAACTACACTCAAATGGCCTTCACTTGTCTAAACTTATATTGTCCAAATAGCTTAACACATAACACAATCCTAAAATTAGTCATTCAAGAATAAAACTCATAATTATAACCCATATAAATATAAAATTATTATTAGGAAACACTCTCTTTTACAGATTCAATGTAACACTCTAAATAAGTATTAATAATCAAAAGTTTAGAAAATTCCACTAAATTTTGTTGGACACATGATATGTAGGCATTTAGAAATCACCAAAGAGTTTCATAAGGCCATTCGATGCCATCTATAAAATCCAAGCTACTTTTTGAAAGAACTGAAACACAGTGAAATATTGGTCTGAATTGTGCTCTTGTTGTATCTCAAAACTAGAGTTTACATTTTTGTGAGGGAAAAAAGGATGTCAGGCGAAAAAGGGAAAAAGGCATTTGGTATCATTGACTTAAGACCCTTGTCATAATCAACAGCCTGTGATAGGATTTTGGAGAGATAAATTGAATTCCTGCTACAAAGAAGATAATTTTCTACATTTTTAAATAGCAAGAAAAATATTTAAATTACGTGGTGTGTTTAAAAAGTAAAGAGACTTTTCGAATTTGTAGGCCCACTACATTTGGTATGCATGATTTTTTTATGTTAGGACACTTGCCACGGATATATATTTACTGTTTCAGCTATATAGTATGTTTAATTTGTTTGTGAGAGGCATAACGGTTAGAAGTATTTTGCGTGTTTGGCGATCTTTTACTATAGAAAAACATTGTTTTTCAAAACCGTCGAATCATTATCCGAAAAGTTGCTGAGTGTATTGACATATCGCTCGGCTCGTCCCATAAAATTTTTTCAAACGTTTTAGGCATGAGACGAGTGTCAGGGAAGTTTGTTCCGAACTGCATATTTTTGACTAAAATAATCGTCACATGAGCATTACTTGTGAGCTGTTGACAGACGTCAATGATGATCCTGATTTGCTCAAAATAAGTGCTTCGAGGGTTGGCAAAAGCGTTGGCACAAGTGTATTTGAAGGGGATCACATAAATATGGATAAATAAATTATATATTTTTTCCTAAAAATATAAAGTCACTCTACTTTTTGAACTCACTTCTTATATTTAAATTCATATATATTTATTTTATTATGCATTTTTAAAGCGATTAATACGAAAGATAGGTAAAAATTTAAAAAGTTAATACCATGACGCAATTTAAATAATGAGTAAAAAATATAAAAGAGCAGAGCCATTTTTCCTTTTCTAAATTCTAACCTTAGTTTTTTTTTATAAAAATACAATCCTTACCCATGATTTATTTTTCTTTACATGGACCTTGATCTATGATTGTACTATTGGACGATAAAATTTTCCATGTATGGATAACACAACTATCAACAAAATTTTAATTCTCCAAAATCTTTTAAATTCCATGTTTAATTCGTATAATATTTGAAAGCTGATCCCGCATTGGGAGTTAGTTTTTTCGTACTAAATCTGTTTTTCAAAAATAATTGGAATATAGAATTTTTTTTTACCCTTTTTATAGGTTTGAGCAAAGTTAAAAAGTTATGATAAAAGTTAATGTTTTATGGATAAAATTATGCTAATTTCAAATGTTTGTTTGTATTTCATATGTGATAATACAGTCTTGGGAAAAAGATTAAAGATTAAAGCTTAAAAAAACAGTATATTTTATGAGTTATGTTTAAAAAGGAAGAACGCCTTGGTTTCTCAACTATTTTTACGCCAAAGGAACTTACATATTTGACAAATAAATGATTACAGTTGATGTGTAAATACTAATAGTAAAACAATGGAGTTTTTATTTTTATTTTTATATGAATTACATATATAATGATTATTTTCATCTTCCAAACTTGGTTCAAACCTTTAAAAAGATAAAAATACTCAAAAATTTAAAATGACAAATTCTCGAAAACCAGATTTTAAACGAAAAAAAGGAGTTATAAATTCGTTATTAGCTCGTCAATTGCTATTAGGATGGGATATGGAATTTAAAAGTGTTTAATTTTCTTGTGTAATTTGTACGCGAGTCAAGAATATTAATTTTGTGTATGAATTGAATTACGCTGGGCATTTAGTTAACAATGTCCATTAACCAAAGGATAATTCAAATATTGATTATTAAACCTATAAATGGTGTTTTAGAAAAATACTTTTCACAAGCATTGTGGCAAAATTTGAATGCCCCTACTCAAAAAAAAAAATAATAATTTATACAAACATAAAAAATAATTTGTTAAAACTATCAATCTTTATTTTTCACTTTTTAAAGAGAGTTTATTGGGTGTTTTATTTTTATGTATATTTTTCTTTTTAATATATTATTGAGATACTACTAAATCAAATATATTTTTTAAATAAAAGTATAAAAGCAGTTTACTCCTTCAAATTGTCCTGAAATGAATGTGTGTATAACGCACAATAAATGAAATTATATAACTATTATATGTGTGTTTATTTATAAGGCCATTAAAAACAAATGAGGCTGGCTTTTATTTGTATAAGAGGAGAAATAAAAAAAAATCACTATTTAATTTACATTTATTAGAAGTTAAAAAAATACTTTCATCCTCAACAAGTGAAGCAATGATAATTTAATTAATAATATGTTATTAATCTTCTCATTTTTTTATGATAAAAATGAGAAAACCTTTCATAAACGTATATGTGACCCGTTAACACAAAACCAAGATTAATTTATCTAAAAATCTATTGTGGATTACATTTTCATTCTTCCAGAAGTTATTCGTCATTTCTATCAACAAGGGTTATTCTTATTAACACATTGAGTGCGTCGTAAATTGCACTCAAAGTACCCCAAATTCGTCGTCACATTCAAAGTATGTGAAATTGATAGCTTGTATGATTTTGGAAGAGGTTCTATGGGGCCAATATAAGGTTCTTAAATTAAATAAAAGTTCTAAGCTATAATTTAAAAAAATCTTTATATTAACTCATCTCACAAATACCGAGTCTATAATGGACACGTATGTGTCTATAAAATATTGGGCTGTATGCATGAAGTAAAAAATAATTGGATTTTTCTGTTTATTTTATTTTTGTTCAAGATTGTTTTTATATTGACACAACATATAACGTTGATCAGTGCAATTATAACTATTGGTAAGGGATTTGACATTAAATGTGCCTGCATTTTTGGGTGTTTCTTATATTTTATTTTGTTAAAATCTCCAAATTGCCCGGTCAAAATCCGTTAGTTTTGATAATAAAAAAAACATTAGGTCATGAGTAAAATAAAAAATTAAATATTATCCGCAGGGTGCTGTGACTCACTTTCGCTTGGGCTAATATAAGTATTGATTGTTTCAGGGAACTAGTGTCGCGTAAGATTATGTCAACTGTGGTGTGCCTCCGCTATATGTTTGAGATTTTACTTTATACAACTTATAAGATTTATAGTTATTAGTTAATATTAACAAATATTAATAGTATTTCACATTTGCAAATTTCAATATTGGGATAGTTGTAACTTGTAAATTAGTAATGTTTATAATTTATAAATATGATATCGTCTTGTGTTGTTCCTGAGTGCTCAAGGGGAGGATCATTGCAATTTCCTTCAAATGAAAGTGCATGTCTGAAATTGCTCCAAGATGAGAAGACATTAATGGTTCACTCTGGAGGCCATCACCATACTCTGTGTTATGTGAACAACACTTCAACCCAGAAAATTTCCAAGTGTCAAGGCAAACTCTAACTTAGTTGAGAGAAAAATTATATCAGCATTTGAAACGAAATCCAGCTGAGGAAAATCATCGTTTAATCAATATTGAAAATAGGGCAAGTTTAAGGTCTTTAAATCTTTCGAAGAAATTTTAACTTATGCACCTATACTTTTTTATAAAATTGTAACAAAATTATCGATGACAACAGCGTAATTATGACTCCTGATCAATACTTGGATGTGTTAGAGGTACAGACTAAAAACATCAAGGAGGGTATTTTATGTCCAACACAAGACGAAGATGACCAATCAGATCCGTCGACCACAAATGATTAATATGTTTAAAATACTTGTACTAAAGAATAGCTCATTCGACCTATGTTCTCGATCTAAATCTTTGTTAATAAACAAAAATGGTATTATCCATTTCTAATCAAATATTTGAAAAACTGTTTGAATCCTCGTCATGACTTTCCTGGTACACTTCATCTTCCTAAATATTTCCTATGCATAGTGTGGAAATCACTATTCTTTAATAATATTTACTAATATTGAAATAAGAGATCAAATAAACTTAAATCAACTTGTAAAATTAGTCACAACCAATATTTCTAAAATAAATAATTTTATTTCTGCTCCTAACTTAAGAAAAATTGTTATAGGGTAAAAATTAAATAAATAAATTTAAATGAATTTCGAACTGAGTCATCATTGAAAGTAGATACAATCTTTTCAATCTTTGAATGTTTAAAGACGAAATTGTATATTAATTGGCTCGTAAAAAATATATTTGATTAAAGTGTAGTAAGGAAGTGTCGTATATTTCCCCTACAATAACATAGGTATAAAAGTTGATGTTTAATTGCTTTACCTGAATAGTGTATACAATGAATTTTCTCCACGTATGTAATCGCAAACCCAGAATCCCTTGTAAAAAAGTTTATTTAAAAACAATGAAAAATATGTGGTGACGAAAATTTAATTGAGAATTTGGATATATTATGACTAAAGAGGGGATGTGGGTGTAAAGAAAAAACCAAGTATAGGGATAACAAAAGCAAAAACGATTGAGCGTGTGTTCTTTATTCTTTTTGTTCATTATTTAATCAGTCGTGGGTGTGTCAGCATCTCTTTCTAAAAGAAAAATTGTAGCCTATTTTTGTTGTAATTTTTGATCAAATTCATATTAAAATAAATATATATGTTTTCAAATATAATTTTAATATTTTTCCTGCATTTGCATTAATGCTATTTTAAATGTGGAAGATTCTCCCCTTTATAGCAGTGGTTCATTTCCCCCCACAACAGACAGCTGATGCTAACAAGAGTCTTACATAAGGTGTACCCTACTACTCGCTCCCGCCTTCCCCTCGTTTTCCCACACAAATCCCATCCCTAATCATCAATGATGTATAAAACATGTCTTAAATTACTCGTCGCTCATTCATTTAGTCGATGTGTCTCCTTGACAATTCAAGATGCCAATGATATACTCTGATATTTGAATATAACCAAAGTTATAAATATATATATATATATATATTATAAAACTAGGGATACCCTTTTGATAGGGAGTAAAGGTAAAGTAATTTATGCCCTTCAATAAAAAAAAAGTTCACATTATTATAAAATTTGTTTGCTTAGGCTCCCAAATTGATTGAGATCAAAAATGCTGAGGTCTCGTGAAAACGCTCTCTATAAATTTACAACATTCATCTGTATATATAATATCATATGTAGTTGTAGAATAAATAAAAGGAAATAATTGCCCTTTAAATAATGGAATTGCATTGAATGTGGTATTCATAGGGTCATTTTGTACGCCTTAACCGCACCTGTCGCACTGTTTCCTCTCTTTGTACAAATATACATACACCGTGGGGACGAGGGGAGACGGATGGAGGGGAAGAAGGAGGGTAGTATGTTGATGCAATAGATATACGCAAGGATGCGTACATTAAATTATGATGGAGAAATCCATGAATGGAACAGTGCGTGAGGAACTTTTATTTTTTACTCCAGTTGTGGATGCATGTAAATAACCATGGACGAGGGAGGGTACTCCCTGACCCCTCTTACACACACGCCAACGTACGTGCGTACGTTAAAGTAGCGACATCTGCTGGAGGGTTGTTCCTTTTCCCTCTTTTCCCCTAGTTGCTTATGTTTTTGTCGACAGTGAGGACAGTGCATTGTTTGGTCTCTAAAAAAAGAAGAGAAAAGAAGAAAACCGGTTCTTACATTCACTCACTAGAGTGTAATGTATTATACTTGATACTGAGGATGGAGGTAACGCCCACTTTTCCCTTTCGCTGATGCTGTTTGTTGATTTTTATATCTTTTCCTGGTAATAAAGGCATATTATTTTGCATTGGAAGAAATGCCCAAAAAATCCTTTTTTGCCCAAAGTTCTCTTTTTTGTTTTGTATTGAGGAAGGAGTCATATCGATTTTCTTTCCCATAGTAGGTGAAAGCAGCTTACAGATATAATATGTATGAAAAACGCTTTGTCGGTTAGTTACAACGCGCCCTCCCTGAGAAAGAAAAGGAAGAGAGCGCGGGAGCGGTCTAAAGAGAGAAAGAGGGAACAAGAGTCGTTCAACACACTAAAAGAGAAGAAATTATCTCTCTCTCTCTATTTCTCTCCCTAGCTCCCCCCTGACTTTCTCCTCTTAAGTAAACCATTTTCCCCTCTTTTGGAGCTCTTATTTAGAAACATAGTAGGGTTAGACTTGGGCGTTATTTCCATCCTTCGTACAATTTTTTCTATATTTTATAGTAGACCTGTATATACTCATACTAAGTAGTAGTGAAACAGTGACAACATCATTTATATACCTATATAAAAAAAGGAAGTACCTGAAGATATATTCGAATCCCTCAAAAAAGAATGTTTTTTTCACAACAAGAATCAACTATGATATACAACTAAATAAATGAAAAAAGAAAGAAACATCAAACGAACGGAGAGAAGAAACAGAAAGTCCAATTGTAAAAAATTGCGTAAACATTTTCCCGTATACTTCAAAATCCCATCACATTAGATATAGAGGGGAACACGGAATTCAAAACATTACTAGAAAAAAAAGTGTGACTCAATTATTTGTTATTTATACGACTAAACAAAAATGGTGGATATCGAGAAAACAGCGGAGGATGCGAGCTCTGCTATAGGAAATTTCGCATCTGGAGCTTTAGATGTCATTTCTGACTCTGCAGAGGATATGATCGAGGACATTGTGGCCTCTGCTACGACCTTGCTTCCTTCACTTGATGAAAACGGCATTAATATCAGCAACAGTAATAATTCCCTCTTTACGACGTTAGCTACTCAAGTAAGATACCTACTGTGTATTTAATGAGCTCTTTCCTTATTTTTTGCTATCTTCTTTAACTTATTGAATGAGTTATTACTATGATTTTTTTTCATTATTCAAATATTATCATTTGATGTAATATGATGTACACCTTGTTGCTCCTTTTGAAGAAGGGTTTTATAAGACTTAAACGGAGGTAAGCTCCTTGCTTTTTTATTTATTTATTTGTTAATCATTTAAGAGTAAGACTTTCTCCTTAATTTTTTTTTTTTTTTTTTTTTTTTTTTGCATTTTATACATCTCAAAAGAAAGGAGCGAATTCAGAGAAATGGCCCCGTTTTTTCTCTCTCTTGTGGCTATTCTATTTACTCCTAAATTTATGCAATATATATATATAATCCTTTTCAAGCCAAAATCCAGCGGCACATCATTTTTATAAAATCTTGCTGAAAAAGTCCCTAATTTGTATAGCCTCAATGAAAGAAAGTATACAAAATGAGTGAAAATGATACTTTATTTTAAAAAAAAAACATAAGATGACACTAAATTATAGCTTTTAGAATTATAAATATCCATTTTCGTTTTAGAAATTATTTTTTGATTATTTTTTTACAATAAAATAAGGATTGTTCAATATAGATAATAGTATTAACTCCCCCCTGAATTTTAATAATCGGGCAACCAATAAATGAAATATGAAAGCTTTGTATTTTGTTCCCGGTTATATCATAAACTGAAACTGAATAATAAATAATAAAAGTCTCGTTGTTAAAATTGATGTACGAATGCCGGAAAAAAATTTGCAAAAAATTGATCTGTTGAAGTAATTTTTATTTTTTATGTAAAGACACTAAAGTGATCATAAAAAAAGTGGTTATCTTACGATCTTATACATTAAATACAGTTTAAAAACAGTCAAATTGAAATATCCATAGTAAAATTACATTTATTTTAAAATATTTGTCAATATATAGATTTAAGCATCAACAATTGTCTATTTAGAATATAAATACTTCATCAAATAATTAACTGTATACGTAATTATATATCTGTTTTATAACATTACTATAGATATAAATTAAAAGTACTTAAACAGAAACTTAGCTGTCATGACTAGCGATTTGAAAATTGGCTAAGTCTTTGTGAGCACACATTAAAAAAAGTAAATGATGGTAACCTTAAAGATGTGAATGTTTTTTTTTTTAATTATTTCCCCCTATTTCTCTCATTTAAACGTATTTGCGAGCAAACGACACTTCCTTGTTAGCAGATATGTTGTCTATTAAAGTTGTCAATATATACATTTCTTTTTTATTAATACTCACGAGGATTCAAATGATTTTCATATCCTTAGTCAATATGGGGGCTTGAGACGACTGAAAAAAATACAAATCCCACTCAGTATCTAGTAAGACATAGGCAGGAATCTATCTGATGTCGATCCTCAATTCTAATATAAGTCCAACAAGGACTTATCCTTGTGACCCTCCAACAAATCTTGAGTGTTACTCAGTCGTAAATGTAGGTTTTCTCCTCAAGAATCAATAATAATGATAATATTTTTAGAAAATACAAGCACAATTCAGATACTCAACTAAAAGAATATGCTTTTTTTTGAATTTACAACTCTAATCCTTGCCATGTTTAGGATCGTAAATTGTACCCATTTTTGCTATATCAATAAATTGGATTATCTACCTGGTAACTCTGACAATTTGAAGAATGTTTTGTAAGGGAACAGTATAATATGAACTGTGAGAGGAATGAAATAAACAATCATTCCGTATCCAGCAAAGAGATAGATAGGAATGACTCCGATGTCGAGCCTCAATTGTATTCCGAGCTCAATAAAGACTTACACTTATAACTCCCACAATAAACCCTCATTGTTAGTCTACATCTTTCATGAACAGACGCACTAGTGGTTACTTTATACTTAGATGTTCTCTCCTCAAAAATTAAATGATAATGACAACAACTTTGCAAAAGGAAACGTGAATGTGATACAGAATTTGTGGGTAATTCTCAATTCTACTTTAAGTACAACGGGGCTTACATTTATAGCTCTCCGAGAAATTATCATTGTTACTCTCCATCATCCATGAGCACCCGCACTTATCTCCCCAAATATGAAAGAATAATAAAAAGCACAGTTCAGGGTGTTAACAATAATAAAAAATTGCACGGAAGTTCATGCCTATAATTTACTATACTCATATTTGTATACGTATGATTCTCTATATAAATACAATGAGCACCTTTTTATGCTAAACTTTTAATATAAATATATTGAGGAATAAATACCAGAGTGCTTACTACCTCATTGAATTCCATATGCAATATTTATATATTTAATAATAAAATAAAAGAGGAATGCTCCGCTATAATTTTCCATCAAACATACACAAATACAAAAATTAAAAGAGAAATGTTGGGAAATTCAACTGCTTTACAGTTTTTTTAGATTTTTTTTCTTTCTACATTTGCATGTATGAGAAATTGAGTTGATTACGAAACAAAGTTGAATAAGAAAATCAAAAAATGTATATAGATTTCTTTGTGTAAAATGCCATAAAATTTAAAGCATTAGAAAAGAAGCTTATTATGTATAAGAAATAAATACCCAAGGGGTTATAATGGACTTTACTTTAGGTTTTGTATACCTATCTAAATATATTCAAATAATGGATATTTGAGTCAAGTCAGGCCTATTAAAAATTGCTGAATCTCTATATTTAGAACTAGGTATGTATTTGATCTATAACACAAAACATTAATGGTACAATCATTCTAACTGTTATATATAGATATATATGGGTATAAGATTTAGATTAAAACAAGAGATATAACTCTGTACCTTTATTTTATAGTGGTTTTTTTATCCGCTAATTGCCACCTTTGACTCGTAAAGTCTGCAGATGGTTATCAAATAATTTTTAACACAACCAGTAAAAAGACATATTGGGATAAATATATTGAGTGTAGGAATCAAATTGGTTGTGCATCAAGAATATCTGACACACACTGTGTCTTGGACTTCATCTTGAACTGAAGTGTAGATAAAAAACTTGTTGCCGGGTCAAAATTGTCAATTTTGAACTACTTAGCAACTAATAAGATAAAAAAGATGCGTTAAAATAACAACTATAAAGATAAAAATAATTAAATTGATTTTTCCCTTTTGCTTCCCCACACTGTGTAAGCTATAAAACATTTCAATTTTGACTAATGGAACGCGTCAGAGTAATTATTAAGTCAAGCAGTCAAAATTAGTCGGTCCAATCGTATCGGTCCAGTACAGTCTTAGGACTACTCGGAAACGGTCCTTTACATCGGTCAGTCCTTCAAATTGTACTAAAAATTTCGATAGTGTATTAAGCCAAATTAGTATTTCTATTGATATCATTGCATATATCTTGCAAAAGATATTCATAGGCACTTAATATTACTATATAACACCGACAAAATTTATTTTTACTTTTTTATTTGATTATATATGATGTGTACAAGCTATAACTTGTATAATAAAATTGTATATACTGCAACCAAAAAGATGAGATGAATAATTTTAAATGAATTATTTACAGTCCTTGGGTTGTTGATAATGCAATAATTGAATATTCCATTGATGATCCGTATATTAATGATGTCACTTTTGACTATTTAAAATGAGATTTAAACAAGGGCTTGATAAAAGATTTTAAGGCATTTCGTAGAGTACTCATTCAGACAGTTTTTAAACTTTTTAAATTATTTTCAGTCTTATTCTTAATTGCTTGGGACTGAAGTTCCGGCACCAGTCTTGTTGTATCGTTTCAAAATCTTGAAGACTCGTCGTCAAGAAATAAGTCCGCACAATCTTCTTAAATTATCTTGCAGACATAAATCTCTTTATAGAGATTGACGTAGACTTCTCCTTGATCTCCGATCACTCCAAAAATATTCGTGGTAAATCATTTCAATCAAGCGCAGCAAATACATTAACTGGCCTTCTACTATAATTGTTTGAAACAAAATTTTCTGAAACTATTGAAATTTGTCAAGCAAACTCACGCTTATGCCGTGAGGATTTGATATGTATACTCACTAGTTGGAAGCTCTTTTTTTAAATTGCTTGGAGAGTGATTTGATTGGTATTATTAGCCCCTCTTAACCTATCTATTTTTAAAGTTTATCTAATGTCTGTGAGATATTTTTTTTTTTACTCAGAGACACCCACTTAAAAGTGGGATAAATTTGTTATAAAGCTCTTATCTTGACAAGAAAGGAACAGTCAATTATCCCACTTTGAAAGGAGAAGAATGTTTATAATTATTTGTGACTTCTCCTCTATGTATTCTTAAGAAACTCTTGTAATAATAATAATATGATATTTGTGTGAACCCCCCTATTAAGACGAAGGGATGAGAAAAAAGGGGTAAATCTTATTATTCCTCATAAAAACATAGCCCTTGTATTACTCGTATAACACATCTCTTATATACTGTGAATTTCATGTTTGTCTCTTAATATGTATAATTGGATTAGTGTTGTGCTTCAGTCAGAACATGTTAACCCGGTCTTAGACTATTATAATTATTAGTGGACTGAAGAAATTGAGTCCTTTACAGAAGTCTAGACCAGTCTCATAGAAAAAAAAATCTAGATTGGTCCTAAAGAAAAATTCAGTTTAAATTGGTCTCATTTAAAATGAAGTCCTAAACAAAATTTATATAGATTAATTAGTGATGACGTCAAATGTATTATATAAATAGTTTTATATATTCAGACCAAAAATAATCATGATATTCAATGAGACTGAAAATAGTCTATATATTGAGACCAAAAAAATAGGTTTATAGATAGAGATAAAAAAATCAATCCATAGATAGCGACCGAAAAAATTGACCCATAAATTGAGACTAATATAAATCCGTATATACATTAAGACTCAAAAAAGTTGGTCTATATATTGAGACTAAAAAAATCAGTCCACAATTTAAAAACGATTAAATTTTGGTCAGAAGTCTAGGATCGCAGTCTGGACCGAAATATCGGTCTAAATACGTCTAGAAAAATTATTTAAGACCGAACGTCTTGGACCAAGTCTCAACACTAATGAGTATATAGCTACACGCCTTATCCTCATCCCCGGTTGTGTTTTTTTCTTACACCCATAAAAAATATTTTATTATATTTTAGTTTTCTTTCATTCTTAGTTGGTCTCTTTTGGGTGATGAAAATAGTTTCATGTGTTTGATGTAATTATCTATTATTTTGATAGTTGCAAGGTGTAATAAATAGTGAGTGTGATAGTGTACAAAACAAATCATCATGTCAGAGGTATGTTCGTATGTGAATACTAAAATTTATTCATGTTGAGTTGTTAAATATTAAGTTAAAAAATTATTTTTGCCACTAACCAAGGAATGTTGTTTTTATACATAGAACATGTACTTTTTTTCACCCTTAATTGCCCAAACAAAGTGTAATTATTTAGAGTACATAGAATCGATGAAATAAAAGAGGTGGTTGGACTAAAGCAATCGTGTAATGAATGTCTTTAGGAGTTGCAATATGTATTGTTTTTTGTATGTCAGTAGAATAATAGTTAATACAAAAAGTTCCTTTTATTTCTTAAGACATTGACTACACAAATATTTTAATTCAATAATATTTTCATTTCATAACTATTGTACGAATAGTAATTTTAAAAAAATCGTCCATTGTCAATTATGAGAGTTTGGGCATGTAAAAGTAGAAATTGAAAATAAAGATGGTAGCCCTGACAATTTGAAGAATGTTTTGGAGGAGAGTAGCTAAGCTGTCATGACATTTCATTAACTTAGCTATAAGTAGCTTTGAGATGACAGAAATAAGCAAAAGTCCCACTCCGTATCAAGCAAAGTCAAAGGCAGGAATTACTCTGCTATCGATCCTAAATTCTATTTTGAGTCCAACATGGACTTATGTACCCTTATAACTCCCCAACAACTTTAGAAAATAAAAAAACCCTGTTCAAGTTGCCAACAGCAAAAACTCACAAGCTAAGAAATGGTTAGAATTTACCGGTGACTTTATGGTGACGAGGTTATGCAACGACCATGTGTAGTTAAGGATCAGGGCGTCATATAAAAAAACTTGAATATAAGGGGGGGAGTACATATTTAGGGTTGTAAATCTTAAGCTTTTTTAGCGTTAGATTTTGTGACATTTATTTTGTAACATGAATAATGTTTTTATAGTTTTCTCAATCTGTTAATATTCTTCTTTAATTCTTGAGGAGATAAAATCTATGTATTGTGTAAGTATGTGTGAGTATGCTCATAAAAAACTAAAATTAACACGAAGGAGTTGTATGGGAATTATTTTCTATATTAATGCAGGTTATGTATGTCTGTTAGTTGACTCCGAATTACTCCCTGTACTACCACTAGTAGTTATAAATAATTCAAATATGAAAGAACCCCTCAATAATGAGTGGGAAATCAATAAGGAGGGTACTTGTGCTTAGAAATAGGAGTACGTATATAAACAAGCATACGAGAGAAAAATTAATTCCATTAATGGGCGGGGAGGCGATGCGTTCATTTATTTATTTATTAAATTAAAAAAACATAAATTCATCGAAGTTATTTATATTCTATTCCACAATATACACATATAAATGTACTATTAAGAGACATCAAGAGGGGTTATTAAATGATATCAACGTTTATTCGATTTAAGAAAGGTGCATCAAGATAAAAGCAATCTTGAACAAAAATCAAGAAGAAAATCCATATTTATTGTACATACATCCCAATATTTCAACGGCATATTTGACTAAATTATAGGATCTTATTATTCAAATTACAGCGATAAGTGTAGATACCCGAGGATTTTAGCTATTTTTAGAAACTTTATTTTATTTAAAAGACGTATGTATATTCGACCCGATATGACCCCATTCAAATCAAATTTGTCAACTTCTCATTTTTATGCTGACCATCAATTTTGGTTACTCAATGTGCAAGGTTTTTAGAAACTTTATTTTATTTAAAAGACGTATGTATATTCGACCCAATATGACCCCATTCAAGTCAAATTTGTCAACTTCTCATTTTTATGCTGACCATCAATTTTGGTTACTCAAAGTGCAAGAGTTAGTACTCATAATTTGTTAATAAAAATTAACTATAATTCACCGAAGAATACAAATGTAATCGAAACTCTTGGAACAAAGCTTACTTTTGTGATGAAGGACTATATATGCCGCAGTACAAACTAACGTTTTAATTTAAATCCTGTACTTTTTATTAAAAAGATAAAACTAGGCATGAAGTTTCCCAATCAATAAATACGTACAATCAATAAATTTTTCTCTGATATTTGTATTCTATGACAAATTATTCTCAATTTCTATGAATAAATTATTTTTATTAATCCTTTGAATGTCCCGCAAATTGTACTTGAAGTAACCAAAAATGATCTTCAACATAAAAGAATGAGTAATTGATATATTTTATTTGAGAAGGGCCATATCAGTATAAATATATGGCTCTTTAAAAAAATTTAGATTCTAAACTACAGCCAAAGTTCTGTGGCATCTATGCTTATCCCAGTAATTTGAGTAATAAGGCAATAATTCACTCAAATATATCTATGAAATATGGGACTGCTTGTTTATTTGAATTAATAAATATATTGGGATTTTTTTTTTCAATATTGTTTTTTAGGTTGACGCACCACATATCATGTTTAATAAATATAAAAGATCTACATCTATTATTGACCCTCAGTCCCTTAAAAAAACAAATAAGTTGCAAACGTCTTAAATGTCTTATATAATAATAACGGGGGGAAGGTCTTAAAGGGTGTCCTATAAATATATAATATATCATATGTAATACAAAGCCTTTAAAGAACAAATAATTTTTGTTTTTTGAATATATATTACATTTAACTTGAGTTTTAGTTTGGTTTTCTTTTACCCTAGAACTTATATGTTTTACGTCAAAATAAAAATAATCTTGAACTAAAATAAAGACAAGGAAAAAGTGTTAGGTTTTTTTTCAGCCCCTTATTTGATTGACATATCTGAGTAATGATAGCCTTTGTATTCTAATTTGTGGGATGCACTAGGATACTCAATAATTTTAGCTATAGTTTTGTATTTAAAATTCCATATCGGAGAACAATACAGCGTCAGAAATCAAATAAAGATTCAAAATTATAGTTAACAGTCCTGGATATATCTTAATCTATCCTCAAAATTTTGTATGTAAAGCTCATAATTGACTCTCTCGAAGCAACGCATTATTGGTTACTTTATACTTCGATGTTATGTTCTCAGAAATTAAGTAATAATGATTAAAACTACTGAAAATGAAGGTACTTCACAGTTTTTACATGGAAAAAAAGAGTTTTCTAGATGTTTCTTGCATTCAAAAATTAGATCCAGATTCTTGGTTATGATATTTCTTGCAGGAGAGGAGCTCAAGTCTGAGTAGTGGTGTATATAGCATGTCCTCCTCCTATTTAAAAATGATTAATCGAAAATGAGTGTAGTAATCCGGACAACTTGAAGAATTTTTGGAAGGAGAACAGTTTAGGAGTCATGACATTTTATTAGATGACCTACAAGAAGGTGTGAAGGAAATAAACAGGAAATCCACTCCATATACAGCAAAGTCATGGATAGGAATTATTCCTATGTCGATCCTCAATTCTACTCGGAGTCCAACAAGGACTTACACTTATAACTCCCAAGTAACTCCAAGAGCACACGCAGTATGTTGTATTTAGTTATTCAATTGTCTCAAATATTAAATTCCCTTTTGCTTGGATCTTTCCTTGTAAGAAAGAAAAGAAACTTTCAGAGAATCCCTTCAAATGAAGTTATTTTATGTTAGTAGGTCAGTATGTGACTTTCTCTTTTCATTTGTGTAAGCCCCCCTGTCAAAAATAGAATCCAACCCTCAACTACTACATCAATACTTTTCTTCTGGTAATCATGTAAATAAGTTTGTAATCATAAATTATCTTCGAAACTATATCGACTATGAATAAAATTATAGTACTAACATACATTACTTGCTTAATATAAGTTTTTATTTGGAACCAAAGATATTCAATTACAGATCTGTAACTATAATTCGAGGGAATTTTGAGAAACTTCTTTTATAGATTCCCTATAACTTTTTGGCAATTTTTGGGAAATTTATAGACACTAGTATTGTACTTATACTGAATCTGTAATAACTAACAAGTTTCTACAAGTTAATTATAATCTAATGACCATAGTGGCAAGATGCAAGTTACTCCAGTTAAATCTTGCTAATATTATTTTTCATCCTATTGACACTAAGTTCTAAACAACATGTCGGGCCTTGGGGATGCGCGCAATACTCATTGTAGCAAAGTTTGGGATCATTATACTCAAAATAAAAAAACATAGCACGACAAATGCAATTATTGTGGCAAACTTTTAGTAGTAAAAGGCTCATATACAATTGGACTTCGTGAATGTGAAGATAAAACATGGACTCAACATACATGAACACGAAACATCTCAGAACAAAACAAAAGTTATTCATAAATATTTCATGGAAATAACAAACCCTAAAAAACATCTCCATGAAAAAATTGCAAAGATGTGTGCTCATGATAACATGTCATTCAATTGTATTGCTTCTACTGAAACTTTACAATTAACTGTTCAAGAAAGGTGGTTATATTCTAGACAAGTGCCATTCTGAAATGAGAAAAATTGTTATTGAGACTGCAACAACCATAAAATCTATTAATGATGGACTTAATTTTGCTATTACAAGGTCCTTTTTGAAAAAAAATAAAAAATGCAAATTTTTTCTATGTTATTCTGACAAAGAAGGTGATTTTTCCAAGGATGATGAAAATAAGGCGAAAGATAATTTAGACTCAGAAGATGAAGAAGAAAAGGATGACAATTAAAAACAGTTGAATAGTTAGATCGAAAACAAAATTTAAAAAAGCGAGATTTCTGAATTTCAAACGGATGTTTACAAACTTTTCCACAAGACCCCTTTAAAAAATTACAAAAGCAAATAGTTTTGAGGAATGAAAAGAGGCTCAACCTTCTTTTAGATAAAAATATTCCTTGGAATTATCTGTTGCAATGATAACGAACTTCCTGGAGGTAAGAAAATTCTTAAAAATTGCATGATTGAAAAAGAAAAAAAAGTTTGACTACTGGAAGAACTTTGGTTTTAGTGGAAAAAGCTATTTTAAATTTTTCTGAAAGAGATTCCAATCTCTTCACATGTAAACAAGTGATTATTTATACTACAAATGTACTTCCTAAAGAAGAGACGCAAATAAGCCAAAATTTGAGATAATTTTATTAAAAAAGTCCTTGCCACCCCTTTCAGTATTTTCATGATTGTGAATGTTTAACTTCAAAATAGAAATGATTTTAATGTTCTCATTAATAAAACAAAAGTGATCAATCTTGTGATTGAGTCAGTGAGAAGACATTTAGTCAAGTGAAAACGAGTCTCATAGTAAAAAAATAATGGAAATTGTAGTTGTTGAAGAACAAACCTCAACTTCACAAGGGCAAACTTATTGAGCGAAGCTTAAGAATACTGCTGCTAAAGTAAAGTATAATTCCTTTTGCACTGATAAGGTTGTTAAAAAGGCTATGGCTTTGTATGACCAAAATGGCGACTTGAATTAAGCTAAAGTTTATTAACATTTAAATGAGGCACTCTTAAATATTAAATAAACTAGAACACAGTTTTTTAAGTCTTTGAATCTTTATAATAAGCTTCAAAATTGACTAGGAGATCATAATCTTTATGCCATGCTATTATTACGCACAAATGTCAATTTAAAGGATGTTGAAACTGAAATATAAAACTTATTTATGTCGATAATTTCCCCGATAATTTTTTAAGCATTATCGATATTATCAATTACCGAAAAACCTTAAAAAAAAATGGCAATTCATCATCAAAACTAATGATTTCTCTCAAAAATAAAAACAGCTCCGTAAGATACAAAGGAGGGGGAAAATCATACTTTCAAAAACAATCGTCAAATCTTTTCTGTTCTCTATTAATGTCTAAGTTAGATTGTTTTTATTGTAGTCTTAGAAAATATATAACTCTGCCTCATGTGATAAATATAAAAATAACTGTATTAAAGAGATATTACCTTATTTGATAATAATATGACTAAAAAAAAGAAACGAAAATTAAAGTGGTCACCCTCACAATTTGAAGAATCTTAGGGAGGAGAATAGCTTAACTGTCATGACGTTTCATCAAATTAGCTGGGAACAGCTTGGAGATAAAGAAAATAAACACAAACCCCACTCCATATCCACAAGGACTTACATTTACTCTTATTCATTAACGCACACGTGATTACTTTATACTCACTGTTCTCTCCTGAAAAATAAAAAAGTAATGATAACACATATTTGGAAAATAAAAACAACTTTTCAGGTTGTAATTACAAAAAGTATTATTATTTTATTTTTTTCATCTCTGAATATTATGTTATATTTTAGTTCATCATCAAAGATGTATATTTAATATTATACTTCTATAATCATAAAAAACTCCAAGCTCGATCCTTAATTCTACTCCGAGTCCAACAAGGACCTACACTTTAAACTCCTAAGCATTACTTTCCGTCATTAATAAGAAAACACATTCGTGTTACACTTTATTAGTATATATATTATCTCCTTTTTAAGGAAAGAATAGTGAGATCTGGCTCAGAAAACAACAACAACATATATTTAGGTAGCAACTACATCCTTTTCATCTATGAACATTACCCCAGAAAATAATGTGAATTATGAAACAAATCTTCCTAGTTGATTTCATAAAGAATTCAAATCAAAATTATGCATGTGTGGCAGGGTATTCCTCCTAAAAAAACATAAAGGAAAAAGTGTTTAATTTGCTCCCGTAAATATTAAAATAAAAGGTACTTGTATTATTATTGAACTTATTGTAAAGCCCCTTAATAAAGAGAATCAATGAATAAACCCACTTATTAAAGTGGAAATGAGCAGGAACATAATGAGTATGATTTAAAGCTATATCAAGAGCAGAATTCGCTAAAATAGTTTCAGTTAAGCCGCCTATTATAAATAAAAATGGGGTTGAAGTACGGAGACAGGCTAGGCCACTCCATGACGTTTTGCTGGATAACCCATTAAACATCCCATTTTTAGTGCACTGAGAAGAGGAGATTGTTGCCCAAGATTTCCAGAATATATAACCCCTTCGATACGGTAAAATTGGTATTTACCCTTAGCAAAGAAATACTTCTAGGACATAATGTTTCCACTGCCATGCTTGACGGTGGTGATGGTGTTCTTGCCCCCTTATACTCCGCACTTTCCTTCCTTCAAAGACTCTTTTTTTTTTTTTTTTGTTCATACAACAAAAGGCAATAAAACAAGTTTAAAAATCTTTTTGTTTCATAATGATGGTACACATTGAAAATTTTGTTTTATACACAGTTTTAAAATCATATCAGATAACTTTTAAAAGTTCTAGAGGTTTGTTTTTTTTTGTACAAAAAAATTCAAAATTAAATTAATGGTATATCTTATTTTATGATTGAGGATGATTTGTTAATTCCATAATTAATTTTTGGTGATTTTGCAAAGGTCGAATGCTTAAAGAAAGCAGGTTATAACGTAGACGTTATACTAAGCATTTTCTTTAATTATCTAATAACCCTCACTGTTTAAAAAAAAACTATCATTAAAATTATAGATTGTCCTTTTCTTTGTCAGTGAGAAACCTACAAAATTGGCCTGAGATCAAATACTTATTATCTGCACTGTAAATAAATTAATTAATTGATGAACTCTTCTGTCATTTACATATTAATATGTCATTTCAAAAAATCTAAATGACGCTATATAAATATATAATTGAGTAAATTGTACGTAGTTAGTAACAATTTCTCAATAAATGACTCAAAGCATCCTCATTGTTCTTACAAAAAGACAAATTACCTCATAGTTAGTTTGTATGTACTATATATTTATATCTAAATAGTAATCATCTTTTGTTAAATTGTAATAAAAAAATTAAGACAGATCTTTTTAAATGCAACTTGAAATAAAAAGAACTGAAAATGAACGTGTTAGTCCTGACAACTTGAAGAATTTTTGGAAGGAGGAAGACTAAGCTGTTATGACGTTTTATTATATCATCTGCAAGTTGCCGTGAGAGAAAGGAAATAAACACAAATCCTACTCCTTATATAGCAAGGATATATAGGCTGGAGAAACACCGATAAGATCCTCAGTTATAATCCGAGTCCAAACAGGACTAACACAACTCCATTTTTCATGAGTACACGAAAAAGTTATTATTTTATACTTAGATGTTCCCTCCTCAAGAATAAAATAATTTTGATATCAGCCTTGGAAAGTAAAAAAGCTGGTTCAGATTGTCAACTAGAGAAAGCCGCTCCCGCTTTCTAGGACATATTTTATACACCTATGTATATTGGGTATTATCAAGGTTAATAGACAACTGATGTTTGACTTCCACCATACTTTGTAAAAGTGACGTCACAGAATAGGATTGGCTGTCTTGTTTTTTTTTCCAACACATAACTGTCTTATCCAGCAGTGGGTACGATACATCTAATTGAAAATTCTAGAAATAGTGACGTCATAGAATATGATTGGTTGCGTGTTTGTCTATATCTATGTCTCTTACCCAGCAGTCGGTACGATACATCAAATTGAAAATTCTAGCAAGCCCAAATACATTATGGTCTAACCTTGTATTTCTATTAACCTTGGGTATTATTTTATTTTCTTCCAAAATAGTTTATAATAAATTTTATGATGCTCTCTATTTTAAAGATTGGACAGACTTTGATGACTCTAGCTATACGAAATAAAATGAATGTAATTCATAAGTTCAACTATTTTAGTTTCATTACATTTCAAGGGAGACTTTTGTAGGATTATTAAATATACATTATTGATGAATGAAGCAATATATATGTAAACTGAGATAATATCAAGAAATAAAAAAAGCTAATGTAAGAGTCCCTTTTTGTGGTTGCAACCTGAAAAGTTGTTTTTTCATTTTCCGAATGGTTGTTAGCATTATTATTTTATTCTTAAAGAGAGGACAATGAGTATAGAGTAATCACAAGTGCTTGAAAGAATAAAACTGCCTAAATGTAAGTCCTTGTTTGAATTGGAGTAGAATTGAGGATCGATATCAAAGTAATTTCCGCAATATTCGTTGCTATATCTGGAGTGAGTTTTGTGTTTATTTTTGTCATCTCGTATCTGCTCACAGATAATTTGATTAAACGTCATAACAGTTAATCTGCTTTCCTCCAAAATATTCTTCAAATTGTCGGGGTGACCAAGTTGATTTTTTGGGTTTTTAAAGCAGCCCGTGGATAGAAATATTTTCATTTATGGCCATGTTTATTAGAATAGTTTCGAAATCAATAGTAAGTCACGATCAGTTGTAGTTATTTTTGATAGGAAGACACGTAGATCAAAATTTGAACTGTTTTAAATAATAGAAGTAATGTGACAAAAATTATTTGTGACTTTTTTTAGTTTTTTTCCCTCCTTCAAATTTTTGTTTTGAAAGGTTTTTTACTTTTATATCGTCTCATTTTACTTTACAGCTACTTTTTCAAACCTGTTGAAATATGGGTTCTACTCCTCTCAGTTTTCTTTAAGATTCTTTTTTTTTTGCAAGCTTTCTTTAAAATAAAAATAAAATAAAAGCACTCAATATTTAATGGACAACACTATATTCGATTAAATTATTCTTTGCCCTTTTTTAAATTTATATATCTGTATCACCGAAAGTTCATTGAACTTCATTTCTAGAGTCAAGATATTTTTTTATCATTCTTGAATTAATAAAAATTCATATATATTGAAGGAGTTGATATTTAAGGAGGCTTTTATTGTTATTCTTTTAATATTTTCTAAATATTTTTTCTTATACTTATCGACACGTTTTATATTGTACGACTGTCACAAAAAAAATATGTAAAAAACATCTGTTCAAGACATTTTTTTTTCTTCATTTTATTACAGAAAAAAAATATAATTTACTCCTTAAAAAGTTATATTAAATATAATTGATGTTAACCTTGCCATTCCAGGTCATTGATGTGGGTGCAACGAGTACCAATTCCGTAGCAATCGGTGAATATCATTTGGGAGATGATAACAAATGGGGATGGATAACTCTTTATATCGTAACGATTGTGTTTGCCATTTTGGGGAATTTTCTTTTTCTGATTGCAGCTGCTTGCACAACCCGGGTAAGATCCACAGGCTACTACCTCCTCATCAACCTCTCTATTCGAGATATACTACTTGCTGGACTATGTATGCCTTTTGCTCTGGATTATGAGATCATACATTTGAATTGGATTTTTGGCTTGGAATATTGTATTAGCTTTCGATTCTTTTACTACTGCTTCCTCTTTTTCCTCCCTCTCACGATCCTTTTTCTCACCTTCCATCTCTTTGTTGAGAATTGCAAGTGGAACTTTGCTGGCGAGGAAGGCTATGTACCGCGTCCGTGGACGCATTCCATTTACATTACCCTCATTTGGTTCTTCTCAGTCTTGTTTGCTGTTCCCACTGCATTCTTCTCTGAGGTGAGGGATGAGGCGGATGATTTCTATGGAAATGACATTAGTGGTAGACCCACGGAGGCTAAGGTAAGAAATAGTTATACATATATTAATATGTGTGTCTTCCTAACACTGGTTTATTTACTAATTTACAGGCATGCCTTCATCGAGGTGGAAATTGGAATGATGGAAGCAATTTCTTTTACATGGCAAGCTCTCAACTTACTTTTTGTATTCCCGTTGTTCTTCTAGTTGTTCCCTGGTTCGCTCTCCTTGTTCAAATCTGCTCATGCTGTACTCGTAAGCTCAACAAGAGTGAACTATGGCTCTCAGTCATTACTCTTCTTCTCATTATTCTTTGGGAAATATCTCGAGCTCCACTCAAACTCTTCAATATTCATCATATCCTCACGAGTTGGGAAATCACAAAGCTCACTCCCTTTCTCCCCCCTGTCAATACAGAGATTTATCGTGCTCTCATGAAATGGGCAATTTACGCACCTGCAGCAATTCACCCTCTTATCTACTTTGCATTTAGTCCCGAAGTGCGTCACGGAGCTTACATACTTTTCTCAAGATGCTGTTCCTGTTGTTGCTCTAGCAGCAGTAAATCTGGTGGAAGTGAGGATGGAGAAATCGCTTCTGACGATGAGAAAGGACGCATGCTACCTGAGGATAGTCCTAAAGCAGGAAACAATGGTCCCACAACCCCAACAGTGAACACGGTTCCTACTGTTACAACTACAACAGAGACCATTGGCACCACGGACTCAGATGCTGTCCCACTTCAATCTAAACAAGAAGATGAAATGTGAGGCAAAAGAAAAGTACAAGCTTCCCCATATTGGATTTAAAGGGTCAATCCTGACCCACAGCAACACAACACAAAAATAAAACAATTCCTTTTTATATTTATATTTTAACATAAGAATACGAGGTTTCATCACTTTGGATATCTCGTCTTTTAATTAGCTACCTACATTTTATGTAGGTACATCACCGACGTCATTTTTACAAAAATATATATATAATAAAAATAAAGCAATGAAATTTCTAGTTTTACATCAACCCACCAACAAAAACAATTAATTCATTAATAGGAACATATGTATGCACATATGTCTTTCAAGAAGAAAGGAAAAAGAAAGAGCCAAGCTCAGAGTCTTTTTCCGTGTTTCTGGTTTTTGTTTTTTTTAAATAGACTATAAATATACTTTTTGCATTTATTCAACTTGCGTAGAAATAAATCATTAACTCAATCCTTTCTTCTTTTTTTTCCAAAATAAAAATCCAAAAATTATTCCATAGGATTCTACGCTTTAATTTTTTCCCCTTGTTTTAAAAATGATTCATTTTTTATATTTCTTTTTCACCCCTCTTTATCTCAATTTTGAAAACCAAAACAGTGTGGGGCTTGTACATTACATTCCTTTTCTTTTGTCTTAAACTCACATTTATGTTGTTGTTCTGGTCAGAAAAATGGAAATCAAATAAATACTCGATTTTTTTAGGATTTCACATTTTTTTTTTTTTTTTTTTTTTTTTTTTTTTGTATAGATCTCAATCGTAAGTCAATTTTGTATAGATCTTATTCTGATGAACCAAAGAGAATGACACGCAGATATGGTATTCAATGGCTTCAAAACGACTTCCTTTTAGTATTTAAGAGTAGAACCCCCTTTGTTGCATGGTACCACCTACCGGCCGTTTTCATATTAGGGAACAATTTACACAATTAGCTTTATACTTTTATAACTCAAATCCCCCAATCTCTCTTTATCCATCTCCCTAGTTCTCTTTACAAACCTTCAAACAACAAAACACACGTAAAATATTTTTTCTATGCAAATACAAAAAAAAAACTCTCTAAAAATTTTGAAAAAAAAAATTACCTTTATATTTTTCATAGCTGACTGTGTGTAATACAAAATTCAAATAAATAAATCAAACGTACCAATCAATTACTATATTCATAAATATCCAACCTCTACTAACCTCTTGTGTAGTACAAAAAAATTGTAGATTTTTTATATCTTTTTTTCTGTAAAAAAAGTAATTTTTTGGCCAAACTTTTGCTTTGTACAAACTTCTATATATACAATATTGCTTATTTACTTAATAAATTTATATACTGTATATATCTGCGCTGTAAATCTCTCTGTCTGTCTGTCTTTGTATAAACTATGATTTAGATACTTTTAATGAACATTTCTCGGTATTGTTTTCTGTACTTTATATATCTATATTATATATAAATATTTCTCGTCAACTCAAATGTATATTTTAAGTGTAGACTACCAATGAGTATGTTGACTCAAATCTTATATTATTACTACTAATAAAAACAATATAGTATAATTATTATTATAATTAATAATTATGAGTATTCAAAAAAGAGCGTTTACTGCCAGGTTTTTTGATTTATTAATATCTTTGCATTTTTTTCTTAAAGTTATTAAATGTTTTATAATTATGTATCTTTATAGCTGCTTATAAATAATAAGTTAAAATATTATGAGTAAAATAATCCACCTTCTATTTCTTATTTATATATATAACCTGTGCTTTGTAGAAAAACATTGAAAGTAACTGGAATTTTGAAAAGTTAAAATAATTAAAAAGCTACGGATAGTAATTGCAAATCTGTTTTCTTTTTCATTTGATAATAAATATCAATAAGTGAATTACTTATTATTAGTAATTATTGATAATTCAAATGTAAATTTTGACATTATTAGACTCTTTTTCTTTTTTTTTTTGGTTTTTTGGTATTTTTTTTTTAAAGACCCCCATAAATATTTGAAAAATATTAATAATTAATCAATAAATCTTCAAATTTTATAGAAAAAGAGAGAAGCCGTGTTTTATTAGAGGGTTGTCTTTATCAGATTCCTATTTTGTGGTAATTTGTTATTGTACTTTTAATATAACAACTGAAGGATTGCACATGAGTCTACAATAAGAGCAATTGTTTTTTTATCTGTGTTCTTCAAGGCTGATTCCCTGGCTGTGTCCAAACATGTTGAGATGGAAATTGAAACCCAAAGTTTGATATATCTTTTTGGACCCAATTTCTCCGACTTGAGAAAAATGTAACCAGGGATTTTTTTTGTCTTAACACAAAAAAATCCTTATACAGCCTAAAATCCATCTCCTTTTTTTTTTTCAAGAAAAAAAATAACTTTTATTTTTTGTACTGAATATGGTTCCAATGCACACATTTGAAAGAAACATATTGAGTGATGCTACTCAGTTATATTTTTTACCTCCCCCCGGGTTTTTTCCCCCCACTTATCGATAGACATATAAAATCAATAACTGATAGACCATCATTTTTTATGGAGTTATATAGTCTTTTGTGAATCAAAAAACTTTCAATTTCAAAAATCATACTTGAAAGATCACCTTAGAAAGGAATCACATTTTGAAGATGAATAAATTTAGGCACAATAAAGTTGTCATGGTGATACCTTGACCACATACTTAAAGTGTTGGATAACCAGGCGATACAACGGTTTACATATATAGATTTGGCTCCAAGCACTAATTAAGATCAATAGAGATGTTACGTTCGATATAGATAGTATCTTTTTTTATGAGTAAGACTAAGTGTTAAGCAATAATATAAGTTTTTAAGATCTGGAAAATCCATCTGCTCTTTTTAATTATCCTTAAATGTTCGAATACCTGAAGCTGGGTTAGGTCTTAGATCTTTTCAAATAATGCAAGTTTACTTATATCGTACCCGGGTACTTTAGATCCGGCTTCAAGATCCGTCACAAGAAAATACTTTGAAAGTTCTATAGGCTAAATTACTCCCTCACTCATTATTCATAACATCATATTTGGTTGATTTATGGTGGAGCAACGGCCAAAATAGCACTATGCCTAATTTATTTATGGACCCTTCCCAATTGCCGTATTCTTTTGCTATAAGTATTTAAGTCGATATTTGGTGCAGTATAGGGCAAAGAGGCAATGTACAACTATGAAACTATACTCCACAAAGTCCATGAAAAAATGATTTAGACAATAGGGAAGGATCCATAGGGCAATAAGGCATAGTTCTGCTTTTCTCCAACAAAAATTGACCTAATAACATTTATTTCTCAATCTGTTTTTTCTTTCATTCTTGAGGGTAGAACGTATACATAAGTATTGAGTAACTACGACGTGTTAGTGTGCTCATAAAAAAACTGAAAGTAACACTGAGGATTTCTTGGGAGTTATTTTCTAAGTTATTGAAGCAAATCTGGTCTTTAAGTCTAAGCCTAATTGCTTCAATGGCGGGTAATACCTCTAATTATATTATAAATTAGCTCCTTTCAAAGCTATGAAATATTCTAAACTACCAATCAGAATTTTCTAATTTTTGGTTCAAGAACCTCTGTGTTGTTCTTTCTGAGTCTTTCAAAATATTAATCTAGAATTAAGGCATATTTTCTCATTTCTAACTAAATCTACTTGTTATATTTTCAGAAAAAGCTCTCTCATCATGTTCCAATTATAAATCAAAATCTATAAATTGGTTTTTTGATAGAGTAATACTTGTCTAAAGTTAAATAGTTTTTGAGATACTGATGACGTATGGGGACTAAATTTTCATCTAATATCATAAAAGGGGTAATCTATCAATAACATTAAATTTATGTACATCAAAAACAAGAAAAAATTGTATATAAAAAGATTGAAGATATCTAATAGCAAAATCAATTAAAAATTCAATTTACTTTCAATTTTAATTAATGTTTTACTATTGAAAATACATTAGAGTAAATAATAGACAAATCACGATTTGGTTAACCCCTAGAAAGGACATCATTAACCGTATGTATCTTTTAAATAAATTGAGAATTTTGAACAGTGATTTTAAGATTGGCAATACTTTCTGGAATTTTATTTACAAATACTTTTAAATATTTTTGTAGGTTTTTATTGATATTTATGGGTGAAGCAACATAATAGCCTATATTATAATGAGTGACAATCATTATAATAGAAGTAGTAGTTTCGGATTGGGCGTGGTTTCATTCTAGAAGCGAGATTCTAATGTTTCTTGGAAATGCAGTACTCTCCATCATGCAAATTATCACTAAAATATGTTATTACATCATTATACTCGGCTGATCAACCTTCTTTTCCCAGACATATCCTTTTTTTATGTACTGTCCATAGACTTTTACATAAATTCATGAAATGTCTAGTTTTATGAAGGACAAATGGTAGTTACACATAATTACTCAATACAATGATCTGAAAAATAATAATAAAAGCTGGAGAAAAAAAAGTAATGTTACTTGATGAGCCAGGCTGTACTTTTGTCTCTGGAGCGCTACCTACTATTAGGGATGGTTGTGTTAGAGCGCTTGAAGAAGTCGGAAATGAGACATACGGTACTCCTGAATTAAGACTCTTATTAGTATCAACTCTGTATCTGTACATTCAGAAAGAAAGACAGACAGATAAAGTTTGTTATATTCATAAAGAAGTTATCTCTTAAAGAATAAAAGAATATTGATAAAAGCTTAGGAAAATTAAAAAAACATATATTCAGGTAGATAGTATTGTGTAAGTCATTTTTAGGACTAAGGCAGGAGTTCAAGTTCAGTCTCAGTCCGGTCCAGTTCAGTCCTTCAATAGATTTATTTTTCTTTTTTTTAATAAGTTATAGTACTAACAGACCTATGATCGACAGTCTTAAGAACCGGTACCAAAGACTGATAGGACCGTTCCTAAGACTGGACTGGATCAATAAATAATGACTGGCAAAGGAGTTCTAGAGAGATGGAAATCGTACTTGTTTTTGCTAGCTACAATATTAGTTCCACGTTGTTTTTCCTTTTTATTCAGTTATTAGGGGTTTTTACTTGATATGTTTCTGTTATAATTGAACAAGATGATGTAATAATTAAAATCTTAACCAAGCTCATTTTGCCTAAGTTAATTGGTGAACTCCAAGCTCAAGGGACGGATCAATAGCATTCAGGATCCCCATATAGTGTAGGAGGGATAAGCATGATGGATGTTTTGAGCAATTTCTCTGCGTGAGGTTTGGAAAATGCTGAACATAATAAGCACTTTTTTTTGTAAGGGCATTGCAGGCTAATCTGATTTCAGCATTATAAGTTATTATGATACATCCGACCATGTCATGCTGTGATTTTATTTACTACTTGTTATTGGTTTGATAATTATAAATAGAGCGACACATCTCTATATTAATTGTGTCAATACATATGTAAATAATAACGATGATTGTTCATATAATATATCCAATGGGGCAGCCGAAAAGGAAAACCTTATTAATAAAAATTCTGAGAATTAGTGTTATTACTTAATTATAAATTAAATAAAGGTTCAAATCTATCAAGACTCTTCATCGGAAGATTAGAAAAGGATGTCATCGGATCACAATGTCCATAGCGAGTCTTAAAAAAATCAGTAGTGAGGTTAAAAGTATCCGAATTATAGATTAGGGTATTCATCTAAAATTTGGTGTTTATGAGTAATGGACTTAGTGAAGATGACTCTAAATTAAATAAATGCAAGTACCTCAAAGAGGATTATGCAGAATGGGAGGATATGTCAATAGAATATATTTTTTGAATTCAACCATCATATTAAAAATAGCACAAATGATTTACAACATATTACTACAGTGTCGAGTAGAAGAACCAAATAGAGGTTTCATTAAAACCTCTAGAAGTGAACGATACCCTTATAGAATTCAAAAACTGGATGAAGGCTTTCCATAGACTTTATTCTTCGAATTTAATGTCAAAATTACCGTTGGATGAGAAGCGAGGATATCTACATAACTGTCTTTCTTCGTCTTGTCAGGGTAATCTCGAACAGATCTTAGATATGGGTGACATTCAAAGTATTGATGCTTGTTTAGATGCTTTGAATGGGCATGACCAGTAAAACTCCGTCCTGAATCGTAGAGTTGACTTCAATACATGTATCCAGTCGATGGGGGAAAATTTGCTTCATTTTTTAACCAAGCAAAAGCACTAGCACAGGAAACAGAGCTTCAAAATTGCACAATGGAAGACCATTTTGGGAATTTGTCTAAAAAGTTATAAAAAATATTGTTCAACATTAGTGCAATAATGTGGAGGTCAGAGACATAGTCAAAATGTGTGTCCAGCAAAATATAAATAATGTTTTTCATATAATAAAATAGGACATTTTGGATCAGAATGTAGAAATAAGAAAAATTTAACGCATGTAAAAAATCAGATTTCAAAAAACAAAAGGAGTGAGATTGTTAAAATACAAACAATTGTAATTAAGCAAACAAAATTCAGGAATCCAACTCCAATGATTAAAATAAAAATTGGTCAACGCAAAATACTGTGAGTGAATAATTTGAAGTAAATGCAATACCCGATACCGGAGCAACGGAGAAGTTAGTCCATTAAGTATTGTAAAAGTAACCAAGCTGAAAATAGATAGAAGTCAAATGGTCAAGATTATAGCAGCAGGAGATCAAAGCCTTGAATGTCAAGGGGCTGTGAGTATGATGGTCAATTTTAAAGGTCATAAGGTAAAAACTAAAGGATTTGGGTCTCCTAATATTGACGGAGTGTTACTTTCATAGCATTTATTGAGTTGTGAACCAGGGGATTTTCCCAATAGCATTAAATAAATTCATAATCGTATTTTTTCAATGCAATCAATAAATACAAGCGATTTTGAAAACCATATTGTAGAGATCAAAAAGAAATATCCACTTGTATTTAATACAGAAGATAATTTAACACCAATGAAGGGCAAGAAAATGCATATATATTTAGAAAAGAATATAGAAATAAACCTATTAAAACACTGAGCTACGAAAAATGGAGATACAAGGACTAATTAAATTAGTGAAGAAGCCAACAGAATGGACAAGTCCTATCCATATTTTCCTAAAAAAGACTCTGGGTGAGGTAAGAATTGTGGTAGATTATAGAGGATTGATTTGTAGATAGGCTAATTCACCCTTTTCCTACACCAAATCAAGTAGCAAATACCCTTCCCCAAATGCAAAGCTATTTTTCGCTCTGGATTCAACAAATGGCTACTGGCAAGTTCCTTTGGATGAAGAAAACAAAGCTTTAACCACATTCTTAACTTGTTGGGGGAAGAAAACAATTCACTAGAGCTCCAATGGATTTAAATGCTTCAGGAGATGAATATTGCCGGCGAGGTGATTCTGAAATGACTGGTATAAAAACATTCATAAAATAGTTGATGATATTTTGGGATATGAAGAAACATGGGAAGAAGTCAAGAACCTCTTGTATAAAGTTATAAAGAGATGTGAAGAAAATGGGATGAGGTTGAATTCAAATAAGATACAAAAGTGGGTTAAAAGGTAACATGATGATATTTGGAATTCCAAACCGTTTGAGAACCGATGGGATACCTCAATACAAATCTATAGAATTCAAAGAATTCTGTAATCATTTCAAAATTAATCATGAAATATCAAGTTCACACCATCCCCAAAGCAACGGACATGCTGAAGCAGTTGTTAAAGGAATGAAAGATCTCGTAAAAAAATGCTGGAGAAATGGAAATGTCGACATAAATCAATTTAATTCAGCAATACTCAGTGGAGGACTACACCAAAGTGGGTTGGTCTATCAGAGTGGTTATTTGGAAGAAAACTCCAAACTATGACTCATCTACATGAACCAGGATATCAATGAATATCTGACTCTATAATTAAGATCGCAGAGAGAAAACGTAAGCAGATTAGAGATAGAAATTATCAGGGTGCTCTGGATTTACCAATGCTTAAAGTTGGACAACAGTTGGAGTTCGAAATCCTATTAAGGGAGAATGGGATTCTATAGGGATTATAGATTCTATTTGTGAAAATCATCTGTGATATATTGTTAAGAGTGAAAGTGGACGTATGTATTTGAGAAATCAGAAGTTACTCAAACCCAAATATTGATCAAATCTAAAGGGGAGTTATTATATGTTTGATAATTGTAAATAGAGCGACACATCTCTATATTAATTGTGTCAATACATATGTAAATAATAACAATAATTATTCTTATGATATATCACACAAATATACTTACGAAGTACTATCAAATATTTTCAATTACAGCTATTTTTGATGAGTCACACTTCAGTATTTATTACATGGTTGTGGATTCTTTTATAACTCCGACACCACAACCATAAATTTATTATTTACAATATATATTGCTATCTATTTTTTAGATCTTGCAAAATGTATTACTACTGTCCTCGCTGATTTCAAGCACCAAATTCAAACGAGATCTCGTGCACACGAACTTGAATCTGAGGAGTAAAATATGTCCTTTCATTCTTTTTCAAAAGATACTAACCTTGCAACTAAATGGTTCTGCATTATTCAATGAAAATACCAGAAACTCAGCCAACATTAAAAAATATACAACAAGCATTTTGTCGATTCATGTTTCAAGGAAGAACTATGTGACACAATTACATATATGTAGAATGAAAGAAAAATTCCAAAATGGTGCAGAGAAAATTAAAAAAACGATGCTCTACCAACTTTATACCCGGATTTTCCTTCCTTGCATTCAGTTCATCATTGAAATTCTTCATGATTCTACTATAGAAGCTTTGAAATATTATAGAAATAGCAATGGCTATCCGCAATACTTAATTGTACAAGAAAAAGTTGGTGTACGTAAATACCATTCAAGTTGACAATACATAATTTCTTCACATTTTGCACTCATAATATCCATCTTATTTATACTTTTGGGATGATATTACAATAAAACAACGAAGAATCATGGTATTTTTAAGGCTAAAGGATTCTCTTAGGAGAAGGCTTCCTTCCTTTTAGATCAAAGATGTTCTGGGATTTATATCTGAGACGGAGGAACTTTATAGACTATGTGGATTCATATAAACAAAAATAGACAAATTCTTTATTTATTGGGACTTCGGTGCACTCAGAGTTATAGTTTTTGATGTTGAATTAGCAAAATCCGTATTTGTTAAAGATTTTGAGTACTTCGCCACCAGAAAACCCACCCCAAAGTTGTACGGGCATAACAATAAATATTTCACCAATATGATGTTTATACTTTCAGATATAGGAAAATGGAAGAGTATTCGAACAATGATGAGCCCTGTCTTAACAAGTCGAAAGTTAAAAGCAATGCTTCCACATTTAGATCAAGTAAATTAATAAATTGAAATACATTTAATATATTATAATTATTAAGGAAATATTTTGATCTAAGGCTGCAGATGATATGTTGGATTTTAAGAAAAAATAGATTTAGAAATGATTAATTCAAGATACTTAATTAGTCGATATATTACACAAAGTATAGCAAAAACAGGTTTTGGGGTGGAAGAAAACTGCTTCAACACAATTGACAAATCGGCATTCATGAATCATGTTGATATTTTAAGAAATAGAAAGGGCAGGAAATATAGACAAACATTGGTTTTTATGGTTTTCATCTTTTTTCCAAATTGGTTGGCAAACATTCTTCCAATTTTTCTCTTGAACCCAATAAGTCAGGACTTTTTCCTAAGAATTATGAAAGACTCAATTGAACATCGTAAAAAAAGTCATATTGCTCGTGGAGATTTTGTGAATCTCCAGTTACAGGAATATAACAAAATTGAAAGCATCGAACAAAAAAATAACATGGAAGATTAACTAACGCCATTTGACAAGGACGCCAAAATTCAAAAATGAACTTGAAATCATTGGATAAAGACGAATTAGATACTTCGTTGATTGCAAACGTTTTTATACTCTTGCTTGCAGGTTTTGAAACGACATCATCAATGATGACTGCTAGTTTGTCTATGTAACCAACTATCCAGAAATGGAAGAAACACTCTTTGTGGAAATATCTCAAGCCATACTGAATAAAACCAATCAAGAGGAAATGTTAAGTTATAATGAAATTATGGGAATGAAATATTTTGACATGTTTGTTTACGAAGTTTTTCCATCATTTTCCATTCCTTAATTTGGAGTGATCTTGTACTAAACCTTATCGTATACCAGGAACAAACTTGAACATGGATACAGGTACCAAATACAACATCAAGTATATATATATAGCGATTAGCTACACCGGTAAATATGACCGATTCTCCTTTAAGGACTTTGGCGTTTAATAATGATGTTTATAGATTTTACTAGAATAAAGTTACTCTGTTTTGTGCACCTAAGAAAGTAAGAGTTCTTATTGAAACAGCCAAACTGGTGACCCCGACGTGATGGCTAGAAGCAGCCGAATTGTAGAAGTCCCTCAAGTACCAGAACAAAGATAAAATTATCCTGTTTTGACCGAACAAAACCTATTGAGCATAGGTTCTCCACTAAGCACCCATAAAATTGAACAAATCCCCCGAATTACTTGACTTGAGAATAGATTCAGGAGTAGGAAATTCCAGTACTGGACGAACCTATTCAGGATCAGGTCACTTTCTATTTTCAGAAACTTGAAAACCAAAATATGTTAACTGATGGCTTATAAACACACGTTCACTTTTTTTAAAGCAACCTCCAGGAGACTTGATACTATAATAGACTTGTAGGAGAATAGAAAGGTGATCCAACCTCGAATGAGAGTAAATGAGGAGGTAACCGATATAGATGGAGATACCTTTGAACAATTTTTCATGTACAGCTTGAACAATACCCGGAGCCGAAGAAAGGCTATAACGTAGTACATTATACTAAAGGAGACCCAGAGGGGTATTGATTGTCAAAAATTCCTTAGATAACTCCTCCAGTTCATACTGTTCATAACAGTGGCTAAAAAAATCAAGTTTAGAGAAGAAACGTGAACCTGCTAACCCTGAGAACAGTTCTTCAGGATATGGGAGAGGGTAAAGGAGCTTATTAACTACTGGAGATATCGTTTGAGTATAGTCTGCACAGACGCAACCTTCCCGTCCGGTTTAAAGACAATTACAATAGGTGAAGCCCAATCTGTAGTATCAAACTTTGAAAGGGTACCACGATATATCATGTCGTTAAGTTCCTCAGTAACTTTATCTCGAAGTGCAAGAGGAACAGGATAAGCTCGAAGATAGCGTGGTTGAGATCCTTCTATGATATGAATAGCTATCCGTACGGGCTTAGCGATATGGCTACCCGAGTTTTTGAGTATGAATTTGTATTTTGGTTTGAGATATTCCAAATCATACTCCATTGAGTATACAGAACTACGAAGGAAAGAAGGCTTGTGAAGAGAAACAAAACCAAGATCTAAGCAGGCTTGAGATCCTAAGATTGGTTGATTTACTTTTGTTATTAAAAAAATCTAAGGGACCTTTCTTTGATTTTTCAAGGAAGAAAGGAAGGTGTTGTGTAGGAATTTTGTTACCACCGAAAACAGTAACGTGACTAATATGAATAGAGATAGACTCCGTTTTTACAAGTTGACAAGGGAGAATATTTATATTAACCCCTAAGTCGAGTAGGAATATAACGGGTTTGTTTAGTATTAAGACCTTGACAAATGCTCGTTTGGAAGAATTCGTAGAACAAATCTTGGAGAGTTTATCTTCAATCAGGTTGCTTTGACCAGATCTGCAGCACGATGAGAAATTATCAGCACCATTTCATTTGAAGCAGATTTTACCAATGCCAGGACAAAGAAAACGAAGAAGTGTGTGCATTGTGGCACAAAATTTACATTTGAGACTCTTTTTCTGAGGTTTTGTTCAAGGGACGGGCGCATTTTCAGACTGGAATCACATTTGGGGCAAAGGGTGTCTTTGGGCCCTTATATTCAGAAACCATGACATATCTTCCATTTACTACTTCTTAAGAGTGAGCTTCTTCTGATTACATGGCATGACCTATCTGAATGACTTTTTCGAGTTTCACAAACTTCTTTTCAAAAGCGGTCTGTCGAAGTTTATTTAAGTTCGTATTCTTAATGATAGCACATCATCTTCATAATGAGGATCACAGGATAAACATTAGAGATAAGAGAACCGTGCCTGACTCCCTGGACGGGTTACAAAGTGACCGATTGGTTCTCCCACAGTATGTTTAATCTCAGTCAAGCAAAATCGTTCATTTAACAGAGACTTTATTGGAGAAAAGGTTTCCTCCATATCGCGTAGGAGAGATGTGCATGAACCATCATTGACCTGAGGTTCCATATCGAGAGTTTTATGCCACTGTTGGACATTTGAGCCGGCGCAATGAAGTAAGAGAGCCGCATTTCGTTCTGCAGACAGATCCGGATAGAGTGCTACGTAGTTCCACAATTCATCACTCCATGTGGACCACCGATGGCCTCTTCTAGGCCAGGACATTTCCTAAGGAGACGTTTGGAAAACACCACAGTTACATATTCCCGACATGGATCCGTATCAGGTGTTGAAGGAGAAGGCTTCTCGAAGTCGAAGGTTTTTAGGAGCACATCCACATGTTTCAAGATGCTTTTCAATAAGGCTACAAGTTGAGGTTTACGTAGACCCGGCAATTCTTCCTTAGACTCAGCTAGTTCCATTCTATAACATTCCTCCCGTAAGTGATTAATAGTAAGGCGTGGAAGTAGCTTCACCATCCTCGTATGCCAGGGTGTTATGTATAGACACCTATTAATATGATGAGTAATTAGATATTAAGGCTCGTCACCAGGATCTGCTACTAGATTCGACAAGAGGATAGTGCCAAGTGAGTGCAAAAGTTTATTCAGGTTCTTTATTAACATGCCAATAACAATATTACAAAGAATATAATTTAACATAAAGAGTATTTACATACTGGTAGGGACATACCTGTCACAACAGAGAACTAGTACTTGAACTAAACGACTTTGAATTTTGCAAGTTATCCATTTATTCTTGATTAATATATATTGATATATTATATATATATAATTGGAAAGGGTATTACAATTTGATCATAAATGTGCCAGGCCTCCGCATATTCTTGATCAATTATTGTCGTAAAAAAATTACATTTAAAAAAATATTGGTACGACTAACTTAAGATTATAAAATAAAGATTACTTTTTAATAATAAAATTTAGTGTATTTAATTTGTTGTGCCTATACTCAAATAGAATAATTAAATAAATAAATATTTTCTTTAAATATCGTCATAAACGGAAGTTTATTATGAAAATCACGCAACATCAACTATTTATGAATATGAAGCCAAACAATATATGTATATATCAATCAAGGTATGTTAAAGGATTTCAAAAAAAATTATAAATTTGTATGATAAATTTAAGTATAGTTAATGTATTTTGTTCTATAGTTTTCAGTTATGCCAATATTTCCTATATTGATTCGAGAAAAATAGAGTAATTTCAGGGTTTTTTATAGAAAATACCAACCCTTCTTCTACGTTTCCCATATATTCAATGATATGCCTTGTTTATTAACTATGACGTCAAGATTTATTCACTTCATGATTTCACCTTAAGAGAGGAAGAAAAAAAAATGAAATTAGGCATAGACTTCACGCTATAGGTATGTTACAAAATGCCAATTTATGGAGAGGGAAAATCTTGCAGAAGACTTGCGTGGAAGTTGACGATAATAATTTTAATTGCTATTATTCATAGAATATCCGAATGTATGGATCTGAATCCACTCATACTCCCATATAATGCATATTTGTTTACGACATTAGGATATTCATTAGGCTGGGTCGTAATTTTCATTTTTTTGAAAATCAAAAACCTGTGGTGTTTTTTTTACTGTGTTTTTTCTCTTAGATCTCAAAAATGTAATTTTCATAAAGATAGGATAACTTTTAACTACATCAATTTCACTTTTAAAATAAGAGAAAATGCGGGGTTTTTTCTATAATTTCCAGTACTGGCTTTCATTATGTAATTTATAGATATTGAAATTTTAATCATAACTTAAGATTAAGTTAACAATTTGATGATATTTGGTGCAGATATAAAGGTCATAATTGAGCCCAATTGGTATTTTAAGTAAACTTTTAAATGTTCGACTACATAGTGCTTACTAGTTTACATATAAAAGATTCTTATGAAGCAATACAATCATTAAGAAGATTAAGGGATATTGCATACTTATATATTCACTCTGTAAGACTCACTTCCTTAGATAATATACAAACGACCTTGTTTTTATACTTACTTCACTTTAAAAAAAAGAAAATAATATCAATAATTTGTTAGTCATTGTATCCTTGTATTCAACTTGTAATTATATATTTATGTACTATTAAAACTATTGGATTATTTTAGACTAGTGTATACCAGTTGTTATGAAATCATATTAATAATGACGAATTATCCTCTTCAACTCAATGTGCATAGGTTCGATAGTAAGTTGCTCCTGCATTATTTATGTGGACTTCAAAGACCATTCCTAATTCAGTTGGAGTAACTATAATACAATAATGTTTAATTATACTTAACTCCATCTGGCCAATTAAAGAAACATTTTAATTCCTCAATAATAATAATGACGAATTAAACATTCATTTTAATTGATTTGATATAGTTAAAATATACCTAACTATATTTTACAAATTTAAACAGAGAAGTCTTGTTTTATTAAACATTCAAGTTATATATTATCTGAAACCTAATAATCATTATATAATAATAACTGGTCAAATCAATTTCTAAAAATTTAACATTTAATAATAATATATTTATAACAAATACGTAAATATATTAATTGCATTATGGTTGTAAAAATATTGAGTTACATATTTATATTGTCTGAACAACTTATCTCACTTACATTAGGTAGTACATAATTGCTACAATTTCAACTAAAGATATCTTATTTCTATAGTTGGCATTGTCTGAATAAATGTTTTTCCAATATGCTAGTAAGTGAAGATTTATTATCAATACGATAGGTATGAATGATTGAAGAGAATTGTCGGGCGACACACATTCATCCGGAACTAATTCTATAGAAAATAAAAGAATATTTATACAAATCAAGGACAACTCTTGATAAAAATATGTACATATACGGAAATCTAAAGTCATAGAAATATAATATGGTGATATGACCCTTAGTAAGAGTCATTCTTACAGACGGAAATATTGAATGTATTCGTTTACTATTGTATAATTTAACTTCATGTTCACAAGTGGTGTTGGAACTTTGAATCGTTACATAATTCATTCTACCTCAAAGCCAGAAACTGTTCCGATAGGCTTAAACATATGTATTCAAATAGGATTGAATTATAATTATACAAATTATGAACGATGTAACGACATCACTAACATACTTTTAATAAATTATTATGGGTCCATTATTACTTATTTAATTCAATAGCACTTTAAATAACATAATGATTTTCTCTAAAACAAGTAACAAAATATAACTAATATATTGTACGATAAATTGCTGATGGACTCGCGGTTCATAATCATCACTTTTAATCAATAAAACCTGTACATTATGTAAAAAGATAAACATATTTATGTATTACACAAAACACCAATCCACATCATGAATAGCAATGCCCTGTTTAATCATTATAAATATCATGCAAAATGGGCCTTAGCCATAAAAAAAGAAGTTTATGATAGAGATCGAAATGATTGCAGCGCCATCTTAAAATGACATGCTGTGTTTTCATTGATTGATTCGCCTTAAAAAAGTGCCGCTTTCTATGATCATCTTATACATTTAGTGAATAGAGTTAGCATTGTTGTATCAAATGAAATGCATTTGAAGATGCAATGAAGGAGGTTTAATAATAAAACCGGGAATGAATATGTCATGGTTAGAGGGCGCTGTAGGTGTAGAGGAATATTACTTGATTTTGCAGAAGAGGAATTAAGTGTTCGATCCCAAGAAGGGAGAAATGGCAAGAGAGCTAGAGAGAAAGAAAGAAAGAGAAAAAGAAGAAAAAGGAGGAGGAAACAGCAAAAATAGCTGCAGCAGCAGCTCCAAGATACTACAAAGTTTTATTAAAGGGAATAATAATAAAATATGAGACCCGTCAACACAAAAGCAAGCTAGAATGACTTTTCTCAAAATTGAATATAATTTGTATTCTTCAATGAATTATTATCAACTTCTATTAAACATATTAATCTTTTTAACCCTTTGGGTGGTGCACCACAAATTGCAATAAAAGTAGAAAAAAATTGATTTCCTAAGTAAAAGAATGAGAAATTGATAAGATTTTATAGTTAAAAGGGGCTTTATCGGGTACAATCTAAGTCTTTTAAATCAAATAAAGGTTTGAACTATAGACACAATTCTTGAATATCTACACTCATCCCAGTAATTTGAATAATAAACATAGAATTGACTCAAATAGTTCTATAAATTATTGGGCACTATGTATATTATATACATAGGTATATTGTGTACAAGTTACGATGTTTGTACAGGTTGCAATTTCTTCGTCTTAAATGTCTTATTTAATTACAAAATTGTTCATTCAATTTACCAACTATTGATTGATACTGTGTAATTACGAGTTTTATAACTGTGGTCCTTTGATCATTATAACGTGCCACATATTGGTTATATTTGATTAATTTGTACTAAAAAGGTTAAAATGGCGTTGTGCATATATGGATTGTATATTAAGTATTCAATCATTGCATTATCTTCATCCCCTAAGTACTTAAAATACTTCATTTAATATTATTCATTTCATTTTGTAGTTGCAGCTTGTACAAGAAAATTGTTCAAGTTGCAACCAAAAAATGAGACAGTACTTCTTGGGATGAGATAAATCAATAATTGAGTATTCAATTCATGATTTATCTCATCCCAAGAAGTACTCAAATTTAAGAATTTTGTAGCATTGTAAAAGTTCAAATCCCCACAGTTTTATACCAAATAAATACATTATAACCATGTAATTTGTATAGATCAAAATGTAATGATAGCTTCAATCTATAGTTGGTCATTTGAATGACCTATGTTGTAATTAAAACTCGAACAGACATCCTTACTTGTACATAATAAAGTATGATTTTCTCCTTTTCCTGATTTGTTTTGTGTAAGACTGTTTTTATCTTGATGGGCCACATATATGTGTATAAAATGTACTAATAAGTAGCAGCAGTGGGGAGGGGGGCAGTGACTGGAATGAGTAGTGTTACAACAGCGGCAGCAGCTTGAGTGAAAAAGAAAAAGAAAAGAAGAAGAATGAGATGTGAATGAAGAAGAAGAAGAAAAAGGGGAATTAGTGGATATTTTTTATTCTAGTTCTTGTTGTTGTTATACCAGGATCTTGTGGGATTTTTCTATATAACAGCATTTAAGACTGACTCTGTTGTTGTTCCTCCTACGAGTGTCGTTGGTTCTTGTGAAGAGCGAGGACTCTTCCTGGGAAGAGTGGAGTTGGTCTGCCCCATCTATTGGAGGATCTGTGGAGTGGTGTGGAAAGACGTTTCTGCGTGAGGGAGTGAGGACAAGGGAAGGGAAGGGAAGCTCAAGACTGTGGAGTGGAGTAAGGGCCGGATCTGTGAGAGTCTCTCTGTCTGGGATTGAGGCAACGTCGAGGGAAGGAAGGAAGGAAGGAAGGAGAAGTAGAAGTAGAAGTAGAAGCTAGAAGAGGAAGAGAAAGAAGAAGAAGGAGGAGGAGGAAGAAGAAGAAAGTAAACGTAGTAGTAGGTCCTCTTGAGTAGAGAAAGACTTGAGGGTTGGACGAAGTGGGTGTGGCTTTGGATTGTTTTGCATGTCGGGCTCTTGTGTGAGGATGGAAGTGAAGAAATGAGTGTGTGCTAGGATAATCGGCATTGCAGAAGGACTCAATTCCAGATTGTGTGTTTATCGTGAATTGAATGTGGAGTGACGGGATGAAGGGGAGCGGTAGGGTTGGCTCTGTGGGCGGAGAAGACGCAGCGTCTCTTCCTCCTCCACTGGATCCTTTACTGCTTTGTAATGCACCGCTGAGTGTAGGCCCAAGTGTGAGCGATCCTTTGCTGCAAAGTAAACGTAAGAATACCTCCTTTAAGATCACCAACATCCTTCCCTCTCGTCCACCTTCCAACGACCCCGAAGAATCGGGCGAGGATGATCCGGATGATTCGCATACAGAAGATATTTCGGATGGGCCTGAGCTTCCGGCTCAACCTTCCAAAAAGTTCATGTCTACCATGCGTAGAAATTCATTTGATGCGGCTGCCTCTGCAGCTGCTGCAGTTGTTGCTGCAGGCGGATCCAAAGAAGCAGCCGTCTCTATTTTATCTTCCAATGGACTTCCTGCATCTGCAATGAGTGTGCTCAATGAAGCTGTTCCCGTTTTTTCTAAAAATGCTAAGTGGGTGAGCTCGGTATTAGCGGTCTCACATCCAAATAATTCTATTGATGCTCGCCATGGTCCTCGTGATCGTTTTAAAGTGGTTCGAATGGAGACGAATATACCTCTTAAGAGAGGGAGATGGACTTGTATTGATTATATAGATAAAAGAACGATATCCTCTAATAGCACCGTTGTGTCGGATAAAAACGAGCTTACTGACAATGGAGAACATGAGGAAGAACGTCCTTCTCCCCATACTTCCGTCACAACATCTTCCACAGTGCCTTCCTCCTCGTCTCAGCACATTCCCAATTTTTCATCCATTGCAGAACCTGTCAGAATGAGTAGTAATCCGCAAACTCCAAGTGTGGTTCAAAGTCCCTCAACTGCACCACCTTCGTATCCCACGTCAGCTTCTCAGCATCAACAGCAAATGTTTCAACAGCTTTTACAGAAGCAACCTAATCCTCAACAAGTCATACAATTTGCTGCTACCCCTGTCACTTGTCAGTCCATGATCAAACAACAGCAGCAATCCCTCTTATTACCGCAACAACAAACATCCACCAATCTAGTCTCATCTTCAGGATCTGGGCACCATACACAACCCGTCCCATCGCCTCAAATGTCAACGCACCATCAACAACTTATATTAGAGGGGGGAGCCTCTATTTCATCATCCCTTATTACACCTCTCACTTTTGGAGGACTTATGTCGACATCAAGTGCTGTAAATTCTATTCCGCCTTCTCGTGCTGAAACGGATATTCTACCCCCTACTACATTTTATCCTGCGCATTTTGACCACCCTATAGATAACGAACATCTAGTTGAAAGACTCGAAGAAATATCTACTCAGCAAAATGCACCATTTGTTGAAGAGGACATTGATAATAGGTAAGCTTGCTAACTTACTTCTTTCTTTATATTTCAGAGGAAGATATAATCATGGACTATTGTTGTAGTTATTATTATCATTATCGTTATTTTTGTGTATAGCCCTAAAGTGATGTTGTGTTTAAGGTACAAAAATTAGTGGATTTTGCCCTCCACCCCTCCCTTTAGTTACAGTAAAGGATGAGGTTGTAAGGGTCAAAATCATTATAGGATATATTTGTTCAATCACCTTAAAATATAAGACACAAGAAAGAAGAAGAAGAATACTTTTTTTTTTCTTATGTTTTCGTCGTTTTCTACTGGGCTCTTAACAATAAAAGAAAGCTTTATTCACAGTTATTTGACTATGCAAGCCTTTTCTACATAGAAGTCGGGGTTTGTTGGGGTTTAGTTTTTTCGAGGGAAATGAATTATTTTTAGTATTTGAGACGTACTGAATTTAATGAAACACATACGTAGGTGGGTATATGAAATTATATTATATGAATAATTGTATATATATATATCGACACCCCACATACATCAAGTAGTTTTCGAAAGGAAAGATGACACATGCATTTCTCCCTTTCTCTTATGTACGTTGCACTTTCGCTTATAACAGTATTATTATACATACATAATGTCTATAGAGGGAGGAAGGTTTCTACTCCCTCAATTGCATTTATATATATATATATTATTTAAGAGAGACAAACAGTTGCATCTAGAAAGTGTACGTTCTTTCGGCTCCTTCCTCTACTACCCCATTACTAATTTACTTTTAAACACATCTTCCGATCGACAAAAAAAATATTATAATTGATATTTTAAACTATTTTTTTCTTCTTCATTCAATTCTGAGAATAAGAGAGCTATTGTCTTCTCATGGCAAACAATATATGCACATATAATCGAATAAATAACTATCTCTTAAATTCTTCACTTAAACGTCTAATTTTATGTTTTAAAAATGAGAAGGGCGTCTAAAAATTGAAATAAAATAAATTGATCATAAGAAATACTATGACTGCTATCTCTTAACTTAAAGAAAATTAAGCACACGTTCTTTATTTTGAAAGATATAGTCTTCTACATTGATACTTATATAATTTATTATTAAAATAGTGTAGCTTTGTAGGATGAGTCAATTGTAATCTTACGGCACATTTCGTAGGCCTGTTGTGTGCTTTTACTTCATATCTAAATACTGTTACTTGTGGTATATTAATGACCTCAGGGCTCTACATAATATACTATATATTTACCGATAATGTCATAATGAATGAATATGTGGTAGAGTCATCCATTAGTTTCAAAACAAAACAATAGAGGGATGTACCTACAGTTATTAAATATACTAGGCGAGGCTTACTATACATACAGGTTGGGGATTTTAAACTTGGAACAAGTTTAGAGCTTGGCAACCCCGAGATCCATGTTTATGAAAGATTCAGCTGACAAAACTGTGTAACAATATATATAAAATCCTTGAGATGTCCTCCGAATACGAGTGCTGTGGGGCCACTATTGTGTGCTTCTTTACCGGGCAAACACCAAAGGACGCAAATAACTCCATATTTAATTATGTTGAGAGCTTAAATTCATGTTAACAGGTCTAGAGTCATGCTGGAATTTTAAATTGTCCAAAACTGGTAATTGGAACCGGATTTATAACGGAAAATCACAATACGTTTATTATTTGGGCAAAGGAAATGGGGCTCTCTGGATCTGAACCCCCTGGACAACTATGTGTGGGGCGTCTTAGAAAGATAGTCCAATAAACGTGCACATAATACTGGCTTCCATTCTCGATGCAATGACAAATATGGAGAAGGAGTTCCCCGTCAAGGCCTATCCCAGGGCCAGGTTGGATGCTGATTTGAGGCATTAACTTCACTACGAACCTATGTAGAGCAAAAGATTTGTGAATCCCTGAATTAATTGTGGGAAATATATATTGTAGTATATGTATTTAAATTTCCTGGATATAAAATCCCCACCCTGTACATATATACGAAAGACTGTAACCTAACAAATATTGTTTGGTTATTTTTTAGTTAAATATATTTTCGCAATGTCTGCTGATACAGTTAAAATAACTGCTACTACTATTTCCTAGAAATTTTGTAGTGTTCCTTGAAGCATCATACATTAACAAGCAATGAAATCGTTTCTTAATTTTAAGCTGTAAATTCTTTTTAGACGTATTGGCAACTAAACTTAAATGTATACATAGGTATTTATAGTCAGTTCTGTGTATTTAACTTCCCATGAAAACGGTACATAAATATGTCATCCAATAATGTGTTGTACACATATATCCTTGCACACACTTGGCAAATAAGTCATTTTTTAGGAATACATGTTTTGTTTATTATATATAGAACGTATATAAATATATACATATCTCTATAATGACGATTTTTTTTTTTTTTTTTTTTTTTTTTTTTGAAAGAAAAATGTTTGATTAATTTAATTGGATTTCACGTTACTCACTTCAGCGAATCTAAATCCCTTATGATGTGGTACTACCCACGTTACAAATACAGATGTTTAACTAATATAAAGTGTCATCTTGACTCCTTATTATAAGATCGAGTGTTCATAAATTGTATTCACAATATTATTGGATGTTATTTGATAGCCTATTTTCTACAAATTCATTAGCGTCTGTGTACATGTTTTTGGGCAATGATTTTCTTATTTTCATTAATCAATTAGTTTTTCTAGGGGGAAATGGTGAATTTTATATTGGGTTAGGTGTAGTCAATATTTAGGGCTAATTTGTGAAAACTTGTTGTTTGTTAACATATTATAATGTAATACGTCCAACAAAAACTAGTCCATTGGGTTGAGATTTGGTAAGTTCAGAGGCCAAAAATTGGGTCCAAGAACAAAAAATACCCAGTTCTACGTTTGTCTTTTCTGTCAGAAGCTAAGCTCTTTGCATCTTATTTGATTTGAATCGCAAATAATCTTCCATACACTTCCTGATGCACCTTTCAGAGCAGTTGAGATCTCTGGCAATGGCCCACATCGATTTGCTTAGCTCAAAATCAATGAATTTTTGCGGGTATTTCAATGAAATCTTGATCCCTGTGGCAGTCTGACATCATCATGGCGTTAGCACGCTTTGTTGTTATTTCATAATCGATGATGTAAATTCCTTGTGTTTTTTAGCTGGCCAGTTAATTTGTATTTGATAGTTTATTAAGGAAAGAATTTTCTTTACCTTAGTACCTATCATGTTATTTAATTCCTGAGTAGTGAACATCCTCTCCTAAATAGATTAAATTATATTCAAAACCTGTTTGAACGTTCGTATGTGTTCATAAAAGACACTGAACCTGAGGATTTTTTGCAGAGTTATAATTGTTAGTACTTGTTGGACTCAGAGTAGAATTGAGGATCGACATCGGAGTAATTCTATGGAATGTCCTTGTTTATATCTTTTTCTCCTTCCTCTCTCTCAGCTGATTGCAGCTGATCTAATGAAACGTCATGTACATTATTCTTTCTCTCCAAAACATTCTTCAAATTGTCAGGGTTACCATGTTGAATTTCAGTTTTTGTTTTTGTTTTTAACATGTCAATTCTACATTGGATCTTCATCATTGTACATAATCATCTTCAGACACTCTGCCTTTTCCACGTTTGTGGAATAAATACTTCGTTGATCGTAACATTTTTGTGGAAGTAAAGTTCTGCGCACAAAAACGTGGCCTCCGTCATCCCGACTTAAACTCCCTTATTATTTTTGGGTCGGCGCCATAGAGGGGATCACAAATGCCAACAAAATGTGAGAGAACTGAAGTTCTCCATTCCCAAGGACTGGGCCAACTACTGTGAGGACAAAATTGTCAAATTATGTAGCAGCTTCAGGCACCGTATTGAGACTGTCATTACTTCCATTGGATGCCCTATCGAATAAGAGGCAGCCTCTTTGATTTGCCCACAATTTTTGTAAATATATTTTTTTCAAATCAGTTAATTAAATTTTGAGTTTTTATCCTTAAAATTTTGTTTTTGGTGACCGGAAAAATTTGTTTCCGTGCCCTGTATTCCTATTGCCTACATATTATAATAATTTTACTGCAATATTGAAATAAAGCATGTTGTAGGTATTATATTTAATATATGGGTACATTGATTAATATGTTCAAATATTTATATTTTGCATCATTTTAGTAATGTGATTTGCATTTTTTTTTATTTTTTTTTTTAAACCAAAATATTTTAACATTTATTAAAATATGGAACCAAGGTACCCGGAAGGTACATACATAATGAATACATATTTCTATAGTAGTCTATTATAAATATACTCAAAAAGGTTCGCAAGTACCTACCTACCTACTAATATTATTTGATACCACCGAGTGCGTAGTTGAAATCTGGACACTTATTAAAGAAATAAATAAGAAAAATACATGAGAAGAATTGATAATTCCTCCCACCAGATGGGAAACTTCTGTATTGACATTCTCCTACAAAAAAATTACACGATCAAACGAAAATTAGCCTCATAAAGAGTCAAAAGAATTGAAATTGCTTCTCTACTTCGTGGGGAACACACACCAACAGAGTTCCCAAACTTGACTAAGACAAGCAGGCAGACTTTCAACGTCAAGGAGGCCATTAATTATGGTATTAGCATCGAGACGAGCTCCGGCATACACCACAAAGTTTACATAGTCCTTTTCGGAGGCTAACATTCCATTCTCGCCTAATAAAATGTGGCCACCATACTCGCCAAATACTAACCCAATCAAATTTGTTTCGGGCTGCATGTCGAGACCAGGCCTCTCAGGTAGGGGCAGCAAATCTAGAAGCTTCTGTAGATGAGCATTGGAACTCCATGAAGCTTAATTACATTATTTCATACTGTTTTAGCTTCCAAGGGTGCATCAATGCTATTATTTAAGTAGATGGAGGCTAAATTGAAGATTATAAATGGCAGCAATGTCTCAACATCTTAACAAAGCTTAGTTAATGTAGGTCCGCTAGTTTCCGAAATTAAACTTGTTAAAATGTCAGATTAAAAATGTCTAGTTTTCAATTACGCACCCTGAATATATATACATGTATAATTATAACATGGTTATGTATATACAATGGGGAATATCATATTATTTATAAATTATGTGTTTTTTTTTATAAATAAGTGATTCCCAACCTTTTTATCACAGGGCTTCTTTGGGGAAGGGGAGTTGTCCTTAGTTATTAGGGGTCGATGAACTGACCAACTCTCTTTTAATAATATAGAAGATAACTCCCTAAGAAATCCTCCGTTTTATTCTCATTTTGTCATCACACGTAGTTACTCAATACTTAGGTGTTCTCTCCTCAAGACTTAATAAATAATAACATCTTGATATTTTTCTTTTAACACCATGATGAGCCAGGGAATAAAGTATTCCCTGGCTGAACTTTAAACAAACACTATCGTTGCTAAACCTCATTCAAAGTATTATTTTATAGAATGTATTTCCCTTTAATTTTATTTTTTTAATGTGCTTTAGCTACACACAACTCATACTTATAGTATAGAATTGTAAAATATATAAGTTGACCGTAACGCCACTGAGATTTCATTCATTTTTACATAATGTTTTTATACAACTCTATTAGTGTTTGATCGGTCCCAGGTCTCAATTTCTAATCAGTCTTTTTTCTTTTCCTCCCCATTCAGTCTTTTTTACCATTCATCAGTTCTAAGGACTAATTAGTCGGTCCTAGCTATATTTTTATTTTCTTCTCTCCTAGTTAGTATCGAAGAAAATAAAGAAGAAAAAAATCAATGATGGCTAGAACAATGATAATACTGGAGTATTATTATTGTTCATGCCACACCTACTTTAAACTTCAGGTATCTCGTCTCTTTGAAAGAGGTTATGATAATACTTCAACAGCTGAAATGACGTAGTTACTAGCTATGTCACTTTAGCATTGTTATTGACCATAAAATACCGATAAGGACTTGTCCAAGGACTAACAAAATTAATCAGGATAGGACTGCAGCCTTTTCATTTTTTTAGACGTGTCCAAAACTAAACTATAAATATACTCTCTTTTCTTTTTTGATATGACGCACACACTTGATTGGATGTTCATTTCTGAGATCAAGTATCTACGTAGTCCTAAGATTCACTCAAAAATGGCATGACTGTAGATTAGGGCAAGGACAATTTTTTTTATGTCAAACCATTTACAAATGAGGAACTTTTATGTGTAGTTGAAGAATATTGGTAGTATTTTTTGAAAATACAGTAAAAACTTCCCTCTTCCCGTGAAGTAAAGGTTTGTATAAATCAGTAATTTTCAAAACCTTCTTCTGTCTTTAAACTTCGATGTATCTCCTCCGTAAATTTCAGTAGATTTTTCTACATTTTGGTTTGATCTGGGAATTTCTTCATCAATTTATCACATTCACAACGTATTTATTCCTATATCACATATAATCTTGCAAAGTGATGTCACCATTCCACAAAAGTTGATTTATTCTAATTTCGAGTCTTAAACTAATCATCTGACTAAGAATTAGCATTATTCAATTACAACATCAGTCATTTTAATTACCAACTATCCATTGATGCTATCATTTAATTTTTATTTAATGAAACTATATAGTTAATATGTATTTACATGAAATATAACTAGGCATTTGAACTTTATAATGTGCCATCAGAGATTTGCATCCCAATATTCAAAAAGGATATTACAGCATTATTCTCATCAAAATTATTCTAAATTATTCATCTCAATTTTGGGTTGCAACTTGTATAATTTGCTTATACAAGTTAAAGCTATATATTTATATATACATATACGTATATAGGATGGACATTTCTTGGTAAGTTTTTAAGAATTTGTTTTTAAGTATAGAAAATACATTTCTTGATAATCTCACGGAGCCCCCGGTCGGTAATCACTGCTATAAATGAATCATTATTTTATTGTTATTGCATTTAAACCCCGTTACTTTGAAACGAATGTTACAACCAATCCATTCCATTCCATATTTTAATACATAATAATAGTCTGATTTATTCATTCATGTAGGCATGTTAATTGTATCTTTACCTTTTTTTCTACATTAAAGATTCCTGTTTTAAAGTTCAATAATACAAGTTGGAATAATTTACAAAGTACGTTCTAATTGTAATTCTTACAGGAATATATTTTTTTAAAGTTCCTATTGAGACTATTTGCTTTTTTTATCAAATATTTGTTTTTCAACAAACCCATCCCCCCCCCCCTCAAAATCATATCTATCTACCGGATGTAAAGGAAAAATTTACATACTTTGTCTTTATCATGAACAACAAGCCGTAGCAAATCAATCCATTGGAATAGATATTTTTATATGAATATATTTTAATGTCAGTACAAGCAGGAACATTATTTACTCATTATAGTCTACATTGGATGCAGGGACAGCCTCAAATCTCTTTCTGAAGTCCTTGCAGACAGTCTTGATATAAACTACGGGCATAATGGCCCAATCCAATTTTTATGGACGGTGGCCTTCAGGGCATCAATATTTGGGGAGGTGGCGAAGTCTACGTGTTTTTTTCTGATTTTACGGCTTCAAGAAGGTATAAGAAGGTTATTATATCTATAATTCAGGCTATAGGGCAACATTAACTTGCTCCAAAATGTCACATTGTCCTCCAATAACTTCTGGGCAACATTGGAGGTGTGAAATAGGGCATTATCCTGCTATTATACATATTTTCCATCGGGGATAGTCTGGCGTACCCATGGGATGAATTTTTCTTTGAGGATCTTCTTTTAATCAGTCCAGCTCTGGCGACATCCAATTTTAATCTAAATCAATGACATAGTTATTCCGTTGGAGGTAACAAACTCGAGACTCATTACACTAGCTGTATGTTTTGTTGTTGATAAGGAACTTATAAACTCGTCTGTTTGTCAATTAAATGCCATGCAACGGTTTTTCCTCCTTTTTTGGACTGGATCGACAGTCCAAGTCTTCTCAACTGAAAAGAAGATATCGCAATTAAATCTGGTGTCACGTAAAAGTGACGTTGCAGGTGTACAAATTTATTTTTTTGTGTTAATGTTGGTCTCTCAAATCAAACCTAAAAGGGGATTTCCCTCTTGATTTTTTTATCCTCCTTGATATTGGCAACTTCAAAATGTTGAATTCATCTGCATGGTTTCTCATACTCTTCGGTGAAGTGGGATTCAAAAAAGTATGGGGTGCAATTCAGGCCTGAGCCAGGATGTCTATTTTGCTTTCATCGGCTTTTATCCTCATTAAATTGTCTTTCATTTTGTTCCTAAACACCAGGGAATCTTTAAAGGAGTAGTTCACCCATTGAAAAATGTTTCTATGCGAATTGACTTATTAAAAAAAAATATACCGGTAGTTGCCTATTTGTGGCCAATGATTAAATGTGTAATAAAATTCGTATGACGTATTTTTTTGGAGAATTATATAATAGATAATTTATTATGGTATAAAATTTAATATAATTACTGAATATAACCGCCATCTGCTGCTATGAGACCCTCCAAGCGCCCGCGGAAGGCCTTGCACACATTGATGATGTAATGGTCTTCCATGGCTGCTCATTGACGCTGGCCTTCAATGAGTCCAAATTCGGGTGGCGGGTAGCACAGGCCTTCTTCTCAATCTGCCACCACACACTGTAGTCAAAGGAGATTCAAATCAGAGGATTGAGGTGGCCAAATGTTTTTGTTCCAAAAATGGCATGAGTCATTCCAGACGTATGGGCAGGTCTTTCAGATCTTTTCCCTCCTTGACAAGCTTCTGGACCTTGAACACAGTGTCCTTGATTATCTCCTTGACAGACCTATAGGCGCGGAGGAGAGTGGCAACCATATGACGTTTGGCCTCGTCATTCATCGTAAACGACTTTGTTTGATGCAAGTAAGAAAAACAAAAACAAAGCCAAAAGATTTATCGAGTTACTTGTGGTGGAATTTTTTATTTTCGGTCACGGAACCTCGAGATATAAGCCTTTAAAAATTAGTCCGTGTATTTATGCAACTACCGGTATATATTTGCTTATATGTCTCTTTTTTAATTAATATAACGGAAAATCCAGAAGCAAATCACGCAAACTTCGCAACTATCATTTTTAGAAGTGTGTAAAACGATAAAACCGCTGAATATATTATTTAAAGTCATGGATATATTTCATATACAAGTGCGCACACATGATATAATGTATAACATACTTAGAGCAACGTAACTCTTAGTATTCTAACCTTTTAATTTCTTACATTCCAAAGAATTATATATTTGTATATTCTATATTCACGCTTCATCGATTATTGTACATAAGCCCAAAATAGGTTATATTATTTTTTGAAGGTTGATAGTGTGTTAAATTTTGTTCTAAATGCAATTATATTAATAGATTATCTTGTAATTTATTAAATATCCACTCAAGTAAGATAATTTTTGGCAAAAGTCTTGTACTAGGTACATAGAATGAAGTGTCTGAAAAAAGCCTCAATTCATATTATTCAATTTCTAAGATATATGTTGTATGTAGATGACTGGGAATTCTTGCTTTTGTCTTTCTTATTAGTGACCTACTTATTATGTTTAGTGTGTTTGTGTAATCACTTGCTCTAGTACTATTTGTAACATTGTTTAGTTGTTTCTTCAAAAGGAGATGACGATATTGCTGATGATGTGTGCCCCAACATTTTGAATAAGTAGGCGTATCTTTCCTTTTAGCTACAGAGTAATATGAGAACAATTTTGCTAGTTGAATGTTTCATACATCTAACGTGATTACTGCTAAATGACATTAAGCAAATGTTCAAGTGTTCAATTAAATACACTCATGGACATGACGTAAGTTTGTTTAGACACTTACATAGTTTAGATTGGATTGGAAAATAAATTGCTCCTTTATTTTGAATATGAATAACTGAAATTCATCTTTGCTATTAGTCATTTGATTATTAAGTAGTTGTATTACCTTCCTTGCTAAGCGGTAGTATTTGTCGAATAAATAATTATTTATCAACACTATATACACATAACGGTTTCTGGTTGGTTCAATTGATCAACTTCAGTACTGCTTGGTTTATTTTGCCTGCACTTATAAATGGCAAGAAGAACTCTCTATTTCAATTATGATCGTATGTGCCATTCAAAGGTCAAACATATGATTTATTAAGAAATTAATGGCAAAAACAAATTTGAGAGCACTACTGCTATTAATGGAATGAATAAATGACTATCTATGTCATATTCTCAGTTAGTTAAATGTAATATGTAATAAACTAATCATATTATATATTCTACATATAACGCCTATGCTGTATGGTAATAAATTAAATTAACGTTCAGGCTGAGGACATGTTTATACTGCTTTTATTTTTGTCTTTTTTGCTTTGCTTCTAGACAAAATGACTACAGTACTTAATGTGTGTTCCGGATACGCCAGCCCTTTTCTAGATACACATTTATGTGCCGGCAAAGAAAGTTAAATCACGTTCAAGTGGTGTATACACAATAAAAATAGGCTTAATTATTGTTTATATCAACATACATACATATTATTAGGTTTAAACTGATAGTGCTTTATTACCATGGATGTGCATCTTGATCTATGTACATCCATCTCTCGGTACACTTTTAAAACATTCAACTCAGACATTTACTATAAGTACATACTACATATCTTAATTGTTTATCGCGGATCCATGCGTGCGCTTTTTTATTCTACATATTGTATCTAGGACTACGTTTCGCGAATGTAATGTACATGGAGTATTCTCCTTCTCTTCGCCAGTCATTTTTTTCTACTTTTGTATGGCAAAAAAAGAAATATTAGAGTTTAGTTGCTGTTTAAACTTCCTATAAAGTTTGGGGGTTATATTCATAGTATTCCTTTATATTTCTTCGTTGAGGCCTCCCTCCTTTTATTTTGTTTCCTGAAAGACTTAGTATTTTGGGGCCTATTTGTAATTTAAGTGGTTTTTGGAGAAAAAAAAAGAACACACGATACATGTAATAGCAACCAAAAAAAAAAAGCAAAGAAAAAAAACCCATAGTCAAGTGATATGTGTGTTTGCGAAAAATAGTGTCTACGTAACATGTGCAATTCTCATTGAATGAATCCATTTATTCAAATACAACCACGAAGAGAGGATTGATCTTCTTTTCCCCATATTTGGTGTGTTATACTCAGCATTAAAGATTACAAAACCTATAAAAATATATTCTTGGAACATTTGGCCTTATTGTGGTGCCTGAGATTATATTTTTATAAATATTTATTAAATAACTTTTTCTACATAATGTTGTGTGTTTAGGGACCTTTACATAACATTATAAGCTGGTCAATATTTTGAAAATTATAATAAGATGGCTTCGTTGGTTGTTCGCGAAGAGCCTCTTTTGAAGCAGCTTGTCCGTTCAAGAACTCTTCACTCTTCTGCTCGTGCTAGTTCTTCCAATAGATCCTCAAGCCAACCACCACCTATTTCAAGGGCTGCAACCACTTCAAACAATATGTCGCCTCCCACTTCTGGTAGTGGACCGCAAGTCACATATACTCTGCAATTCCTTCCATATAATGTAGTTTATCCCAAGAAAAAACACAGTCTCTCTGTATCACAACCTGACTTGAGCAAATTCTACTCTCAATCTCCACCGATTTATTCGCCACCAAGAACAACTGGTGTTTCACGAGACACTAGTCCTATTCGTAGTCTAGGAGGAGGCAGTATTTCTGCTTCACTTAGGAACTCCCTCATTAATCTTGAGTCAGCGGCCTGGCCAAGTCTAGCATCCAATTCTGTTCTTCTTCCGATGACTGATGCCATTCCTTCAACTCTCGTTCAACCACCAAATGAGATCAACAAATCCAATAACTTTATTTTGGATGCCAACAACAATGATAGCAATAACAACAATTGCATTTCCAAGAACAACATATCAGACCTAGATCTTCAAATTAAAAATACAAGTAGTTCCCCTGGGTTTTGCCAAATGTGCTTTCTGTTAAACAAGCCTCGTATCGTGCAAAACGGATCTACAGCGCAAGATACAACATGCAACTCCTGTTTGAACCCTTCAAATTTATCTATGACAGCCTCCATACTTAACAATCCCAATTTTTGTGCGGTTGGTAGTGCTAAACCATCGGACTCATCGGTTTATGTAAATGGGTAAGCAACACTATTTAAATGCTGCGAGTGAGCAGGGTCTACAATTACTACGGACCCCCCCCCCTTCATTTTTGATTTTGGTTTTATTTCAAGCTTTATTATACAATATAAAACTTATTAATTTGAAAAATACTTCCTCAATAGGTATGTTATAACATCTGTAATCTAATATACGTACGTTCACACATTTGATTGTGGAGGTCGTTCTTAAATACTCTTTATTTCCCCAACATTATCTGAGGTTAGGTTAAACAATATTTTTCTGAATTAAAATACAAAAAATTAAATAAAAAATAAATAGATCTTCCTTTATAGCTCGTTTCTTGACTTCATAGCTAAAGGCATAAGCATAAGATGTAAAGTTTTTTTAATTACAGAAACTACTGTGTACTTTTCACCTTGCAATCGGCAAGAAAGGTACAACTAAAATAAAATATATATACTATATTTAAACATTACTAGGGCATGTAATATGATGAATCAAATAGTAATATCTTCAACTGGAACAAATAATAAATTGAATGAATGAGCTAATTTGAGTTGTTCCAGCTCACTTTTCAACGATCTACTGTACTAATAATATAATATAATATTAATGTAGATCTCATATTTTAATAGACTAATTAATGATTATTATTTTAGTATTGTTCCTGCCTTCCTTCCTTCACATAGTTATTTTGAAATACTACTACTGAAAGTCTACTGCATTTCACGTGCATGATTAAGAGCAATATTTTGTATGTGACAAAAAGTATAGAATATATCATATTTTTTGTTCAAAGTAATTCTTGTGTAAATTCACGCAACAAATATTTTTATTTTAGTATCTCAACCTTTCCTCTCTCTTCCTTCTTTGTCGCTGTGATGGGAAACAAAGAATAATCTTTTGTACATAATTACTATTATTTATAAATTTGAGTATGTTAATTGCAACTAATTTACTACTGGAATCCACCGAATGCATTATAATAATAATTAATGAATTTTTAAAATGTCAACTATTTTACATATTATCATTTGAATTCCTCCCATTATTTATATCTTTGATGATATAATTAGTTACTATAGAGGGCGCTTAAATATCTATATTTGATGAGGAGGTTGATGAACGCGTAAAGTGTCTCCACCTATATGTCGATATAGTAAACACTGAATCATATTATATATCCCATCCTAACATATGTAGCCCGTTTTCACAAAAGCTTTAAGTGTGGATTACATTCATATTCTTCCACGAATTATCGTCCTTTTTTATCAACAATTATACTTATTAACCCTTTTGGTGTATTGCACATTGCACACAATGCAGTCAAAATTGATTGTAACAATATAAGAATGAGCAGTTGACATATTTTATTTAAAAATTGTCAAATCGAGTGCAATATAAGTTTTTTCAATCAAAAAAATTCTAAATCATTGCTAAAATTCTAGTCTATCTACACTCATCCCAGTAATTTGAATAATACTCTTATAGTTGATTCAAACATGTCAAATATGAAATACTCCTTTCTTTATTTTTGTTGAAGATTGTTTTTATGTTGACATGTCATATTTATAATAGTCCTATTCACTACAAAAATCATTTATCAATGATGTAATGTTGTTATTCACTTTTGAACATGTTGTATTCAAACTTTATATTTATTCATAATTGGTTCCTGCTGTAAACTGAAGTGGTCTTCCAAGATAGAAGCAGTAAATCTCCTTAAGAAAAAGTGAAAAAATGAAAGCTTGCGATTTATATATTCCTATTTTTTCCCAATCTATACTTACTTTTATTTATCAGTTGACCTAATTTTTGTTTCTAAAAAATTTACTACGCAGTTGTTTTTTTTTTGTTTTTTTGCAAATAACACATTCTTACTTATTTCTGGGTGTGATTCCTGTATGTAGCTTATGTTATCTACAGAATAAGTAGTAATTCTACGGTCTATATACACATAGCAGCTATTTACTTAAAAGTAATAATGAGTGACATATGAACATAATAATATTTGGCGCTGCCGTCAAGGTCTTTTTATCCAATAATAAAAAGTGGAGCCACGCAGTCTGGGAAGAAGGAAGGAAGGAAGGCTTTTCATCTCTTATTATTAATACATTTATTTTTTGCTCTTTGCATGTGTAATACATATATATATATACTTTTTTTTTCTACGTGATAGTAAAAAAAACTTTAGTTTTTATACACGCAGATACATACATATATACATAACCGGTTCTTTATTTGAATTTGAAAATGATCTCTGTAGTATTAGGAGGCATCATCATCAAATAGGCCACCACAATTCACACTCTCCCCCTTTAGAAATGTAGGAGATTCATATTATACATGTGTGGTCCGTCAATACAAAAGCAAGCTAGAAGGGTATTAGTCCAATTCATTTGTTTTCTTCAAAGAATTATTGTCATTTTCTATCAACAAGTTATTGTTAATAACCCTTTCAAGTTCACACAAATTACAATTAAAGTAGTATAAATTGATCGTCACAATAAAAAAATGAGAAGTTGACAGATTTTATGCCATATCGGGGACAATCGAAGTCTCTTAAATCAAATAAAGGTTCTCAACAAGAGCTATAATTCTTGGGGATCTATAATCATACAAGTAATTTGAATAATATGCATTTAAGGGACTCCAATATATCTATTAAATATTGGACTGTATGCGAATATGAAGTAAAAATACGTTGGAATTTTTTTTCTTTTCTTAATTTTTGTTGATGCACCACATGTATGAGAAAGATATCATATACATTAACTAGTGCACCTAAATTAATTTTATGCCTTCTGCAAGTCACACAGAAAGTATATGATTAATTTAATTATAATTTATTGTTGATTCAATTCCGTTCGGGTTTTTATTAATATTTTAGCTATTCTTAAATGTTTGAGTTGTGAACATTTCCACATATCCAGCGTTGAGAGTCAAATGGTTATAACTGCAACCATTTGTTACTAACTGTTATACTTATGTATAAGTGCAGTATTTATACAATTTGGCACTCAGCCCAGATCAGTGATGACAAGACGGATTTTAAAAAAAAAGAAGCATAATTTGCATTTATTCTGGTCTTGAACATGTATTGTGTATTTATAACCAATTAGCTCTCAAGCCTAGATATGTTTTAATAGAATATCTCTGCTTTTAATAAGAAATGAGCTTTTGTTGTTGTTTTTTACTGTCTTTTTCACTTATCATTCATCGAATGGTTCGAGTTCAAGTAAAGTCGAACTTTTGATTAAAAATATTTTATATATATATTAGGGGTGAAATGGAGTAAATCTCAGAAAATGATGTGGCTTAGGAAAGTCCAGTTTTTTCCCTCAGAGTTCGTGTCGTACTTAAATCCAACAAATTACAAAATATGAATATATTACCATCAGTATCTGATCACTTTACCCACACGACTCCCAATTATTTGGGTCGATAAATACAACTGAAACCACTGTTGTGATTACGGGCCTGGATATTTAATTATTAATGAGGCTCCTCGTAGTTGATGTATTTGTTATTTTATATAAAAAAGATGTATTTATATTACATATTAATATGTAAATGTTTCAACGGATATATATGTATATGTTATTCATCATGTATGTAGCTGTGAAATCCAAAATAGTTATGGAAATCGTGGTTACACCACCAACAGCAACAATAACCAATTTGGGAACATGTACCATCAGCAGCAAACCCAAATTCAGCAGCAAGGAAATTTCCAATACAATCATCATCAACAATATCCGCAAGGGAGTCGTTATTTATCACGTCCGGAAAGCACTGGACCTTATAATAATAATATCAATAATTATCCGCCTTCTTCCTCTGGTTTATCGCGCTACACTTCTCGGGGTGTTAGTCCAGTAAAGGAAAGGCCACCAGCACAGCCCTCTACCAACACCACTGATGGAACAAATCATTCTTTGTTTGCGTCTTTCTACAGGTAAAGTTGCATCTAAGAGAGAGTGTAACTTTGTACTATTTCAATTCCTTCTTCGTACCACTAACAACACTGTTTAATTACCTAATCATGTATTTTGTATTACATCATTTTTTTAATTTTTTTTTGGTTTTCCCTTCTTTCCTTTTTTGGAGTTTGATCAATCAAGTATACATATACTTATATTAACCCTTATTTTTCAATCATATTTGTAACCAATATATATATAGACAGTGAAGGAAATAAGTATTTTATCCGTTGGCAATTTTCTAAGTTTGCCTGCTGACAAAGAAAATAATGATCTATAATTTTAATGGTAGGTTTATCTCAAAAGGGATAAACGCTGTATGAATGAAACAAAAAGTGTTTGGGAGAAGAAAAATACTGATTTTAAAGCCTGCAAGAACATCATCCCCACCGTCAAGCATTGGGTAAAAACATTCTGTTAGGGGGTGTTTCTCTGCTACCGCATCAAACGGTCCCATGTACCGGGAAATATTGGACGAAAACCTCCTTCCCTTGGGGCAGAGCACTGAAAATGGCTTGTGGATGTGTCTTCCAGCACGACAATGACCAATACAACAAAGGAGTGGCTCAAGAAGAAGTACATTAATGTCATGGAGTTGGCTAGCCAGTCTCCGGACCTCAATCCCATAGAAAATCTGTATCAGTGTGCAAGGAATCAAATACTTATTTCCTCCAATATATAATCATAATCCCTACTCTACTTTGTATATTATGTACGAGTACATTCATTGGCGCCAGCATCTTTATTTTTTCATCATCATTCACTCCAAAATATTAGTCATATATATATGTTGTGTACAAGTTGTAACTTGTATAAACAGATTGTACAAGTTACAATTTCTATGTTTCATACCGCTTAATTTAATAACAACATGAACAGTCATTTTAATTACTAATAATTAATAGAGGCTATATTTTCATTTACTTGTTGTTTTAAAATATTGTAAATTTGTGCATTTGGACTTACTAATGTTCCAAAGAACAACTAGTAATTATTTATAATCAAAAGTTAAAAATTAGACTATTAATTGATCAGCCCTTCATGGAATACTCACCTATTGCTTTATTCAAGTACTCTAAATTATTCATCTCATTCTTTGGTTTAAAATAATTTACTTATTCAAGTAACAACTTTTGTTGTTACTTGAATAAGTAAACTTTTCTTGTACACGGCATATTATATGTATGTATCTTTATCTTCCTAAACAACGTGGCAATAGGCCCCAAAATATACGGGATTTGCCTTTTAATTGTTCGTCAAAGGGCATGGGGAGGGGTTCAAAGTTCTTTGTGTCATTAAAAAGAAAATACAATACTCTTATTACAACATCATAGTCCATAATATATATAGACTATCACTATGCATTTGCAATTCTCGTATTCGCCCCCCCTCCCCACCCAATAATAGTATTAATGCATTATTATTGTCAGTAAGGAAGTTCACTTTTAGAGTGTTGGCAATTCAAGACTGGATAGAAAGCATTAACATATTTGACTTCAAATATCTTTTATTTTTCTTGTGTGTTAGTTGTTTGTTTATCTTTAGATCCACATCCTTTATTCCTTGTTCTAATTTTTTGTCTTAATCTTAGTTGTAGTGTATGGGTATAGAACCTGATATTACACACAGAGCATTGATTCTATGTTAATACATTTGCAATTTTTAATTCTAAAAAATATTTTTTTTTATTTGACGTAATTTCGAACTCTCAATATTTATACATGATATACTATCATGTTTGTAGATACCTCTTATCATCAATGAACCGACAGCAAAGACATGACATCATATCTATGAATAAGCATATTATTGAATATATTTTTCCACGTGTCATTTGTCCTTACTAACAACAACAAATTAGCGTACATTAACTAATAACAATGACTTATTGGTCATATAGCCGATATGCACTTGATGGGACTTATTTTGAAACTCGGTTTATGTAGTAACGTATGTAGTCGTCATCATGAATCAGCGTCTTATTAACTATAATTAATTAATCTGCCATTATTGTTTACATAATTATTATTACATTCAGAGGGTTTTTATTATAACTCAATTCATATTATTTGTGTGCTCATGAAACAATGATTATGATGATAATATTATGCAACATTCTATAAATAAGCATAATCTCTTAACACAATTTTTTCCTTTGTACTTTTCAGGTATGTACATATATAGTACCATCACCACGTTTTGGTGGGAGAGAGTAATAATTGTAAAGTTTTTCCGCCCGAAAGGGAGACTTTTTTTTTTTTCCCTTCTAAAATATATATATTTTTTTTTTTTTGCTTTTTTTAAGTATAGAATGATTCACTTGGTAACACAAGATGAGGGTATATATATATATATATTATGAGCACGTATTATTACGCCTTGTATGAGTACATATTTGATCATTTTACCCACATAGCTGCCTCTTCCTTCTCCTAACACACACACACACACACACATTATTTCATTTCATATCTCTTGTAGTATTAAACATTATGTGTGCTCCCAGCACATCTATTAAATGATAATATTTATGTTAGGAGCTGCCTGAATTGCTAGTCAACTCGACGCCTTCCTTGTTAAGTAGAATTCCCTCCTTGAATATACCTCTAAGTGTAATATTATAACAACAATACATCTTGATCTGGTCTCTGTTGTCGTCTATCATTTAGAATTGACGCTTTTATTTATCTACTTAAAAGATATACAGAACAGATATGCTATGACATTGATGGGTATGTGAAATTTTTCTAAATGTTGGTTCTCTTATTAATTATATATCCCTATTTTGAACATTTAAACGTATTAGTGAGCATGGAGCACTATAAGGGCTGTTTGATGTACAAGAATATCCACTAGGGCCCCATTTTAAACACTAAGAGGAAGTATAATTTCCCTGTAAAAATTCAAATGACTCCGCGGTGTCATTTTCTTGTGATATACATTTTGCTTTGAGCTTGATGTGTTTCATTTTTTAATGTTTTCAGTTAATTATCCTTAGAAATCTTTTTGATTTTTTATCGCCGGTCATCTGCAGACAGGTCATGCCGAACGTTAAACAGTCCTCAGATTTTGTAGTGATCTCTGTCGGCAGATATGCTCTCTATCAATTTACACTACAAAGGATAAGGATAATTTTCACATCCCTATACATGTACAATTTGTATATATAGTGGCCCACATCTGGGTTAAGCTGTCTATATGAATACTATGTATTTGCAAATTTTGTATAAATGCAAAAATAATATGTCTTCACAAATCCACTGAGAGGATAAAAGGGAAAAGACAGTAAGTCTAGTAGAAAGGGATATGATGCGTCAGGTTGCGTCAAATATGTAGTACATAGTAACCTTTTATTTAACGGAAAAAGAGATACATAGGTAAGTTGGCATTCGATTGGTTGGCTGTTGTTGTTCTATGGATCACGCCATATCTCTGTCTATAATAATTGTGTTAATTATATTTTTCTTGAGAAGACGAAGCCTGAAGGAAGAACGATCTTAATATTCCTTCAGTCATAGACAATTCTCCACTGTATGTAGTATGTTATAGAGTGAAGTGGCACGCCTTGGCTGCTGCTCCTGCTTTTAACTCTTTATTATTAGTAGAGAATGGTTAGAAATTGCGTGCGTTTTCAGCTGATTTAGGGTGGCGTTACACGCCTTACAATCCTCTCTCTCTTTTTTCTCCTTCTTTTTATGAAATTCAAGCCAAAAATAAGTATTATACTTTTAATTGTAAAAAAAGCTACATCCTTTAACTGTGCATTTTGTTTGTACGCTGTTATGTGTCCGTATTTAATTTTTCCTTGGTTTGTTTTCATCATCTACATAGTGTTCGTACTTCTCAAAGTATAATAATTTTGTTTCTTACATTTGAAACTACTGTTTTTTATAAGTATATATCTATATAAATTTTTTTTTTGGAACTCCACACATAAGTCGTCTTCCCTCATCTAGATTGTCCAAAGTACCTTTTTCGATTCACATGTACAGAAACGAAGAACAACACAATATTTATCAGACATAGAAAGTTCTCAATAGAGAGAAAAGAAAAAAGGAAAGACTAAGAGTGAGAGAAAGAGAGCTTTCTAATTTTCCCTTTGCCATCCTCTCCGAGTATTGTATATGTAAAAGGGAAAGAAAGACGCTGTGTTATACAATATTCACAGACTAATAAAAGGCCTTTAATTCAGTGAAGAGAAGAAAATTGCTAGGGTTAGACTATAAAGATAGACACTAAAATATGTTGCTAATTGAAGAAAACGCTTCAAGTAAAGGGGGTTCGGGCAAATCCCCGGATGTAGTTACCTATTCCCAATACGTGCATGGATCCATTTTCTCTGTTCCTAACTGGAAAGGCAATCGATTTTTATTTTCAAATGATTATGACTCTCTTACTATTTCCATCTATGGATTTCTCAAATCCTTTCTCGGGTAAATATTCATTTATTAAATATGTTTTTCTATTATTTATCTCTTGACCTGAAGCTTCTTTTTCCATCAAAAGTGAAGGATACTCTTATTATTCCACTAATATCTTTTGTGCAGCATCTTAATAATGACTATATTTAAGGAATAAATATCTAACTTCTACATAGTACATTACTAGACGGAAGGAGATCCTCTTATGTAAATGTATATGCTGAACCCCACCTTTCGTCTCTGAATCTTTCCCTTCCCCCTAATTTACTATCGGTTATTTGGGTCAGGGTCAAAGTATATGTATACTATTTATATGTAAAGAAACATACTCAACCAATCTCTCAATATCATTTGAACGAAGAACATTTCAAAACACATGTGAGGCCCCTGTTAACTCAAAAGCAAGCTCAAAATTGAGTATTGCTCACATTTCGTGGGGTGAGATACAAATTGTCATAACTCAAATATATACTTTACAGAATAAAACCGTGAAACACTATTCTTCATTATGAATAATGATGTTTTCCAATTTTTTACAATAAAATGAATCAGAGAAATTCATTGCAACAGTATGATTTTTTTTAACGTCAAGCATTAAATATTAGACTTCTAGGATGATATATAGGCAATAACCCATACATTTTTAATTTTTAATAACAACAATTTGGCCCTCAACCCTCAATTTGTACTCTTTGATGAATTATGGTAAATTTCTATCAACAAATTATTCTTATTAACACTTTGGGATTGCTGCAAACCCCACCTAAAGTAGTTTAAATTCATCGTCATTATAATAAAATAACAAATAGATATATCTTTTTTAAAGGGACATACAAATGACCAATTTAAGTCTCTTTAACCAATTAAAGGTTCTAAACCATATCTAAAATTCTAGGGTATCTACACTTGCTCCAATAATTTGAATAATACTCCTATAATTGGCTCAAATAAGTAGATCAGATATTGGGCTGTTTGCAAATATGAAGTATGAAAATAAGTTGAGATTTGCTTCTGTTATTAATTTATCTTCAAGATTGTTTTTATGTTGTTCCATCTCATATTTATGCATATTAAATTTTAATACAACATACCTGTGGTCTCCTACAAATTAATTACAGATCTAATGACTTGACATTTTGATAAACTTTTTTTATGCGTCATATATTTTGGTTTAGTCTTGTGTTATTCTGTCAAGACTAGTCCGGACCTATATATCGTTCCAGACCAGGGTCGTAAACCGTAGATATAAATTTCTTTTTCTATTAGTTCGGTCTTACAATAATGATAATTTATAACGGACTGCACTAAGATTTCCAGATCCAAACTCAACATCTCTATTTGAATTTGAGTCATCCGTCCATTTATTGACTTTTTTTCAGTTCTCATCTGCTATTTATGTACTAACTGCAATGTTTGCAAAAAAAAAAAAAGTCCAAAAATTAAAACTGGAATAATCCTATTTTTTAGTTGTTGTTTTTTCTTCTTCAAATTTTTAATCAAAGATTTGTTTTCAATTTTTTGTCTATGACGCTAGTATAACTTTGCAATTTGACACATTATGAGCCCTAAACTTTCTGTGTTTGGTTTTGGAAGTTATTCAAATTAAGGCGTACTATCCTTTTTTTTCTTCTTTACACTACTTACTATTTCAAAGTCCACACAATAAAGAAAGAATTTGCGCTTTCTAAATTAAATAAAAGTTTATTAAAAAGATGTTTCCCCCTTCTTTTTGAAGTAGTGCAAATTAAAGCAGGAAAGGAAATACAATACTAATTGCATTTATATTTTATTTATTTATTCATACATTTATGAATGTCGTTGTGTGTTTGTGAAATTGACTACAACATGGGTCGACTAAATCCAATGGCAAGAGGACTTTCAAAAAAAGAATTTATATCTGCCTTGAATTCCTGTTTTATTAAATCTTTTCCTAGAAAGTAAGAATTACTTTTGATATGTGTGTTTTCCATACATCCATCAATTAATTAATTGATTAATCATTATTAGTTGTAATGTGTAGGCAATTATTATGGAGACATTTGACACATACGTAAAAAGGATAAATACTATTGAATTTCCTAAATTGCAAAGAGGAAGGAAGGAGAGATTTTGAGGCAGTGCTTCACAAATAAAGAAACTAGACACGCGTGTCCTATCGCTTTGTTTCCTAAGCATAACTTATGGAAAACTGTTTTCATTGATCCTATAAAAATGACATGATTAATTAAACTTCTTGTTTATATTTTTAAGTTTTAAACTGATTCATGGACTCCTCCCGAAATCATTTTTTTGTATAAAGCAATATGAGGAAGATATTAATACTTATTATAATAATTTTTGAAGGATTTGAATTTAAATATACATGTATTAAGTATTATTTATCTATGTGAGTAATGAATAGATGAAGTATTTAAATCGGTTTGATTGAAAATTACTTAGTTGCTATTTATTTTTTATTCTTAATTGATATATATATATATATTTTTTTTTACTGGAAGTTTAAATATTACACGTACAATTACTAATTTGTATGTGTGCATTGATCAAATTTCAATACTTTTATTGCGTTTATCCATATGATGATGAACTTTTATAACATCTAAAAAAAATCAAATAAAAAGGAGTGCTTTGATGATCACTTGTGCGAATTCCCAGCTACTGATAACCGGTTTTCATGTTTATATATTTATGAAATGTCTTAGATTATGCTCAGTCTAGTGTGATTCGCTATTGAGTGTGTAAGAGAAAATCCAAGGATAAATAGACAAATATTCATGATATTGACGTTTGTGCTCATTATTGACAATTTATTTGAATGTTGTGTGAATTGATACTCTACTAAAGTAACAATAACAACAGCGTCAAAACCTTTCTTATAAAAGTTCATATTTGTTTATATTCATTGACAGTCTCAATAAGGAAGCAAACTAACTAGCTACTACATAACATATATTATTAAGGATCACATCAAACTAACTAGCTACTACATATTATTAAGGATCACTATGCTTAAATCAACGACTCATCCTAGAAGCATTGAGGAAAAACTAAGACAGATCCTTCATGTTGAGAAATATGGAGATTTCCGTAAGAGTGAGGAGAGTGACATATTACAGACTTCGTCCCTTTTTTTGTTTTCGAATTCGAAAAAGAGTTATAAGACGACGCGTCATCCCTCTTCATTAGCTGTTATGAGGGTTCAAACTAAGAGTTTGAAAAAAATGTGAGTACACATTGTTCATCATTTTCAGTTTTTGAGTTTATCAAAATAATTACATTCCATGCCCAAAGATTTTATTTTTATTTCCTTCCCCCCTCATTTGCTATCGATTTTTTATAAGGGTCTTTTGTGTTTCTGCAGAAAGGAGCAATTCCAGAAAGGGTTGCTTTCTGTGAAGGTTCGTGTGTTACTATGTGAATCATTCTATTATAGACCGTTTACTTTTAGCAAACGTTTGATATAATCCTTTTTTCTAAAATGCTATAATTGTTTCATTTTTTCTAATGACATTTTCAAAATAGTTAATAACATTGTCTTTTCTTTTTTACAGTGCCTCTGGAACAAATCAAGGGGCTATTGATAACCGTATCGAACAAGCAATGGTAAGTTTAAAAAAAGTTTATCTATTCACAAAACAATAAAGTTGTCTTTCATTAACAATAATACAAAATATTTTGAAAAGTAAAACGTACTTATAACTCAAAGACAGGCTTTATTCGTATTTATCACTTGATAATCTCATGGGATAAACGAAGCCAAACACTATCATGAATAAAAGAATAAAGCCCAGTAATATATCAATTAAAATAAACGTATTTAGAATTCTTGAGGATCCTAATTCATCCCCTGGGATGTCGTTGGCTTGCAAATTCTGAAACTTTGGAAGAGGACAATGAATTTTATAATCTAAATTTTGAACACCATGTGATGATTCCAAAGCCCAATAAATAGGCTTGAATAATTCTTGCAGTGAAACTTTGGTTACGTCTGATGACAGTCCTTTCCACCCATTTTTGTCATCATCTTCTTCATTAATTGATATTTTACTGAAATCGAAGCTCATTTTAGGATCGGAGCTCAATTCTCCTCCAAACACAAGTGTTGGTCCTTTGTTATCATATTGGTCCCTTTCTTTCCATTGGACTCGAAAAGAAAAGTATCCATCTTGTCCAACTTTGGGTAAATCAAGGGCCTTATTAAATTTATAATGAAATACTTTGATTTTGCTTTCTTGCGCTTCTTCTAAATGTAAACACTTAATTGCTTCTTTCTTATCATTGTCATTGCATGACCGAAGTAATACTCTGTGTTGTACTGAGGATATGTTTATTTGAGCTCTGTTATGAGGAAGAGGAAATATGTGTAATTGTATAATCATGAAATCGTGGCATATCGTTCTCTTTCTAGTCCCATGTACTTCTAGTTCAAAGCAATTGAATAAACTTGGCAATTTGTCACAGATTCTACAATTCCCTCTTCTTTCTCTTTTGAGAGCCGATAATACACTTGGATCAATTTGTGTATCCCTTTTTTCCATTTCGTATGGACTGTTAGGATATGCATTTTGTGCCAATTGAACAATGACTTCTTTGTCACACTTAACTTTGAAAGTAAATGTGTTCTCCAAAAGTTCTCTATGCGCTGGTATTCCTAGATCATCTGATATCAGTGGTGAAAAGGATCTCAATTCCTCGAAGGGAACTTTGATACTTCCATTTAGAGATCCGTGTGTTTCACACTTTTCTTTTTGTTCTACGCCTTGAATAGACACACTCCTCAATAATATCAGTAGCAAAATCAAATTCATTTTTGTATTTCCGAAAAATAATGTAAATTGATTGTCCTCTTTATTTTTACGATTTTCAATTACTTTTTGCCACAATAGCAATATGATTAACAATATATTACTATTTTTGCCATCTATTAAAGTCATAACAATTAATTAGCTATGTATAAGATTGTATTAACTAGGTATGTTATCAATTGAAAAAGAAAAATTTGAAGGCAATAACCAATGTTATTTGTTGGAGCCTTTTCTTCTGATTTCAGTGATGCCAATATATCCTATATACATATATTCGACAGCGATGAAGTAATTTGAATTTTTGAACATACAATATCACATATATGTTTCATGTCAGCTCCATGAAATTCTATCAAATAATAGTTGAAATATTTTAGTATGTGAGAAAATTACTAAATAAAATACTCTTAAAAATTATAGCAATTTATACCACCTATTTTTTCAATCTTAGTAATTAATAGAAAATACTTCCATTTTTTTGAGCAGATAAACATATTTCAAGCACCCCTTATGTTGTTAACATACCTAGTAGTTACTTATATATAATATACCTCCTCCTAATGATAAATATTAATTTCTCTCACACAAGCTTATTCACCATTTATATATATATGTATATTTTTTTTTTTTTTTTCAGGACTTAGTAAAGTCACATTTAATGAACGCAGTTAGGTCTGAAGTAGAGGAGCTTAAGGAACGTATTGTTAAACTTGAAGATGTAATATCTCATTTGCAAACTGAAAATGATTTCTTAAAGGCTAACGTATCACAAGAAGTCCTTACACAACTGCCACCCCCTACATCATCGCATCATCAAATATTGCAACAAGGACCTCAAGTTCCACAATCCATCTCGGGACATACGCCAGGCAACAATCCTCAGGGAGGATTAAGCCCTACTTCATCACCTCTTGTTGTAACGACGCAGCATCAGCAACAATTATAAGTTAATATCACACGCATATAACTCTTTTAAGAAACCATAATACGTCAGAAACTCTTATTAACCTACATATATCATATTATTCGAAACCCTATCTTTATCTCTAATAATATACCTTCAAACAAACAAATATTTATATTATATATATATATATATCATTATTTAATACTAAATCCACCCCCCGCAAAAAGAATAATAATCGAATGATAAATGAAAAACTTAAAAAAAAAGAAGATAAAAAGTGTTGAAATTCTATTGGACATTCATGATGGACTTCAAATTGTTTAACTATGGAAATCTTTCGTCTGCTTGTATATGAACGCAAACGACAAGAGTAGCTCTATCTTCATCATTATTTGTGGAATACATCTTTATGGATTCACCATTATTTTGATGTATAAGTATGATAGATAGTTGTATTTATTATCAGCTGAATCTATAAAGGGAAATGAAATACCTACCCATTAATTATTTTTGAAAAAAATTCTGGAGGATTTTTTTTTCTTGATAATAAATGCATTCTTTTATTTGGGATTTCATTTCCTCATTTATGTATTTTGTAACGCAGACATACATACATATATATAAATATAACACATATATTGTATTCATAATTTATATTTAAGACAAAAACAAAGCAATTACTATTTTATCATTCGAAAAGCCTTAAAAGTGTAGCCTTTTTCTTTGATATAAAAAATAGGAACATTGTATAGGTTGAGCATTTCGGATTTCTGTATGTCTTCATTGCTAAATGTGATATGATTAAATAAAATATAGTAGAAATAAATTTTTTAATAAGAATAAAATAATATTTTGTTAATTTTACTTATTTTATGACTCGGCGCAAAGCCGATTTGTGTTCGGTTCATTCTTAAATACAGGAATATATTCTAATAAAACAAAGTGCGTCTATCTTTCCTTTTTTTAGCTGTAATTCATTTCCCCACTCAAAATCATAACTGATATGAACAAGTTTTTTAATTCAGGTGTACCCTATGATCCACTCCCGCTCTCGTGCTCTTTTTTTCCTTAGAACGATTTCAACTCAAATCATACTTCACAAACATTTTTACTTCAATATATTTTAAGATTTGAATAAAATATAAACGTTGGGATGTAAAAATGAATTAACTCTCACATGCGCTTTGTATTCTAAGGCATGTGGTGAACAAAATGCTTTCTTTGTTTTTTTTAATGAGTGTCCCTCAAATTCTATTCTTTCTTTCTGGAGGCGAGAATACATATGAATGGAATCAAGTATTTAGTAGTTTCGTATGCTCATGAAAAATGGAGAGGTAGACTGAAAATTTCTTTGGGAGTTATCTTCTTTACCATTAAAGCAAAATTTGTGTTTTATCCGACTTCGAAATACTCCAGGCAATGTGGGGTACTTGTTCAAGTCCTTTAGTCTATACTTATGTGTGTAAGGCATAATATTATGTAGACACGTTTTACGCCTACATACATTACAATAACTATTTGAAGATGAAATATGATACAGGGTCTTTTTTTTAATTGCCGTTCTTAAATTTTAAATGTGTTTAAATGCATACATTCACCAATTATTTTGATATATTTATCAGTAAAACGTGTAGTTACTAGTCTTGGAGTTCGGTCCGGATCGGTCTAAAAAATTAATTGCTCTAGACTGACTATAAAAATAAATTGTTGATGACATCAGCTGCGTTTCAAAACTGGTAACATCGACCACCAATAACATAATATGAAGTTAAATATGTTGCTATATTGCATAAATCAAATTTGGACAACTCATGAATCTAGAGTGGGAAAAATTGGTTCAGAGATTGAGATCGAAAAATTGGTCATTTGAAAACGAATAGATTTTGTCTACGATCCGGACTTTAACTTGGTGGAAATCGGTATAGAAAAAATCCCAGAACCGAAAAAAACGGTCTGGGACCGAGTCTCAACACTTTTAGTTACAACTTTCTCCTTCTTTCATCCTGATGAAGGAAGGATAAATAAAATAATCATGAATTCATACCTAATATGTTGCCTGTCAACACAAAACTAAGCTGGAATGAGTTTCCTCAAAATTGAGTGTGGATTACATTTGTATATTGTCACGAATTATCATCCATTTCTATCAGCAAATTATTCATATTAACCCATTGGATTCCCCGTAAGTTTCTAAACTATATTTAAAATTCTTAGGTGTCTACACTCATTCCAGTAATTTGGATAATACTGGGCTGTATGTAATCAGGGTGTACGGAAATTAGAGTAATTCAGAAAAAACAGTGATAGCAAGTTTATTTTATAATTTACGACGTTTACACTTGGTACATATAACTTTAATTTAATTTTCTGTAACATAAAAAAATCTTTTCAAATGGCTACCTTCACATTTGTCGTCAGACGGTGACACGAATAACCTAATGACCGATTCGGTCCCATACCATATCCAGAGAAGCCTTCAGGCTCTCATAAAAATTTAAGGGGGATGCAACATGCCTTTGCTTCAAGAATCAAACACAAAGAGTAGTATATAAGATTTAAATCTGGGGAACTTGGAGGATATTCTTCCTTTGTCAAAAAGCTTAGAAAATTCGCTGTTAACCATTCCAGCATGAACTTGGTGGGGTGTGAGGGTGGTTCATCTTGCTGGGTCGTTTTCAAACTCGTGTTTGTGCTTCGCCCAGTTCCTCCCGATAGCGACTTTGTTTACTTTAATGACCTTGAAAATTATACCATGAGAGTTTCCGTCTTGAATTAACTGAACACTCCCTTTCCACTGGTTCTCAGTTCCTTGATTTTTATTCAAGATTGTGTTTATGTTGATGTACCCCGTAGATAATCCGTATGTATGAATGAATACTCAAGATTCAATTCAGCTAATAGAAAAGATGGATCTGTGGCACATTGCCAGATATATTTCATTTGTAGAATCAGGTGCTGGCTCATGACACTGTGTCTTTAATTTCCTTAAATTGGGTTCTTATCAATCTATGTACATACAATACGTATTTGATTTCATTTATGAATCAGATAAAAATCTGTTACGTTGCCTATTCTATCCTTAATTAAAGAAATTAAGGATAGTATGGATCACAACTTATGAGTAGAGAGACAAACAATTGTATACAAAATTCATAGATACTATAATCATCTTCCCAGGTTTTTGACAAAAGTTACAAATGGATTTTTATTTGACTTGGTAAGAAGATTATAAATGAGAGGTCAAGGTAACACAAAACGTAAAAAATGCATAATCAAACACAACTTTAGAAAAAATTGAGATACATAACTCAATATGATTTTTGGTGGAGGTCTTGCACTCTACCGAGTGCCCATGCTAGTTATCTCTGCCAACGAAGTTAAACAGAGGTTATGTTTTTTTGCCGCTGTTTGATTGTTAGTCATCAGGATTACGGCAAAAGTAACAAATCGATTTTGATCTAACGAAGATTATATATATATAGCAGCTAAACTTTTTCCCTCCTAAGAATATTCACATTGTCAGGGTTACCATGTCAATTTTCGTTGTTTTTTACATACTGAAAATGCTTATGATTTAAAGTGTTTAATATCCTACAAAGAGCATAAAACTCATATTTCGTTCAGTATGAATCCCTTTGGCCCCATTAACGCGCTACAACTGACCTCAAAGGGACAAATAGATCTTTATAACATAACCCCGCTAAAGTTTTTTTCAATTCCTCAGTTATTTGTTCCTTGGTGACACTCAAATTTGTTGCCAGTTTAGTATATATCCGAGCTTCATTACGTACTCATATGTTGTAATCAAAGAGGTTGAGGCCAGGGGAGGATAGAGACCAAAAGTGCTTCGCCCATTGATTTAAATATCATAAAAAAATTCCAAGTGATTTTAGTAATATGGCCAAGATCCACTTCTTCCATAAGACATCGTTTTATTTGATGTTCCGTTGACCTTGATACGTTTAATCCCCTACAAGTTTCGCACACTTTGGCATTTGTATCTGATTGCAAATCGGATAATTGGTATCTTGAAAAATCATTAAAATATTTGAAAACTTCTTTTTATTCGTAAAACAGTAATAGCTGAATAATTATTATTTTTGAAACTTATGGATTGCAATACATCATACCTCTAAATAAAATCATTTTTTTAAAGTGTGTAAGAATTAAATTTACACGCGATATGTAGTATTTATTCATGCTACAAGCTTTGGTATGTTTGTATATAAAGGACATTAATTTTACTATGACTTGAAAGCAGCGGCGTAAAAAGTTGGCTGTCCTGGTATATAGCATGGACAGCCAATAGATTGGGAGTCTAATAGGTAAGGCAAGAAAGTGAAATAGTTCTGTTTCTATCTACAATCCCAAATACAGACATATGCAGTTTATATAATATAATGCAATGGGGAAGATATTCATGCAGAATACCTCCTTACTAATACTTGAAGTGTCCTTGGCCTAGTCATACAAATGCAAGATTGTTCCCCAACGTGGATATTAAGTAAGTAGGTAAGGGTAAACGAAGGATTATCATATTTATTGTATATTTCGCAAAGAAAAGAAAGCTTCTTTGTAGAATAAGGAAAAAGGATCAAGAATTCCAACATGAAAGCCCGTTCATCCTACATGCATTACAATGAAAGGGTGAGAGTATGTACAATACATATGACTCATGCCATAAACTATATCTTTTTCCAGCGAAAAACTCTATTTTAATGTTTCTTATACTATGGCAAACGTAAGGTTATAATGAAAGCTATTATTTCTCACAGTCCATAAAAGGACCAAAGTTGAATTTGCAACTGTTTGTATATATTGCGTATTATTTGTGTGTATTTACCGACGATGGCTGTAAAACAACTAACTAAGCGTTTTACTTAAAAAAATGTGACTCATTTTTTCACTTACTTACATACTTTATATATTTGTGAAACAAAATTCATGGAAGAGTATTTCCTTGTTTCCTATTATACAGAGAGTAATATAACATTTCAATGTGACGTCAGAATGGGTGATGTTGGCCATTTTGAGGCATTAAACTGCCAAGTTTTATAAGAATGAAAATCCTTTTTCCTTAATATATATATATGAATAGTGAAATATTGAATGTCAAGATGAGACCACCAAATATAATGACTTTAACTTTACAGTCTATCAAAAATATATCACTCTATGGTATTTCTTAGTTTTATTAAATATCTTACCTTAAAATCTATAACAATATGTTAATAAATCGTTATAACTACAATTTTATTTGCCTAGTGTAAAGAATTACAATATATTAACAATTTCAATAGAAAGAATGGTAAATTTTCTCTTATTATCATACTTTTTTTTGTGCCTTAATCAATCAAAAAATTAAAGAACAAAATTAGACCTTTTATAGGGATTTTAAGTTATATTCAAATGTTACTGTTTATCATTGGTATAAAGTAGTATTCAATGCAGTTGTTAGTTTTTTTTATACATAAAGTCATTTGAGGAAGTTTAATCAAAATTCATTGAAAATTTGTTCATTTTATTTAGTACAAATATCCACTTTGAGCCTCCAAGATGGTGTCTCTTTCCATTATGATGCAATTTTTAGTGTTTCTGAAATCCAGAGCTCTGGACTCTAACTTGAGGGTTTACTGGGGTTCTTAGGACTTTGATTCCTCTGGATTTAGTGCGATTCCCAAGTCCTTCCTTTTTTCTTTTTTTTTGGGTATTATTCATAAAATATTATTAAATCTCCCTCGATCTGGCGTAAGAGAACTCGCCAAAAATGTCAGACCTAGCTCAAGAAAAATAGCATTGAAGAATGGAATCCTCAATTTCGAGAACGGACTTCAACTCCGAGAAAATACAGCAAAATATCCTTCATTGAATTCAACGTATTCCGTGCCCTTGCACACACTTTATTGCCGATATCATTGTCGTAAGTGAGTGTCAAACGATTGTTCTTAGCTATGAAATTCATTCTAAGGGACCAGAGGAGGATCTTCTTAATGAAGTCCTTTTTTAATAGCAAACTGGGATATGTAGTCATTCCTTTGTTGTTTTCTTTTATTTAGTATTTGTCAAAATATTTACATAGTCGAAAAGAAAATGTTACGCTTTAAAGATAATGATTACCTTCTTTTTTTATGAAAATCAAAACTATGTATATTACTTAAATTTCTATTACTCATATATACTTTTGTGTATGGACAGCTTTGCAGAGCATGAGAGTATTTTCTCATCTTCTTATCGTAGTATTAATCAAGATTGATAGACAGATTGTAATATACGTATCCATATATGTATCAAAGTGTCTAACTTGCCAGATTCAGGACTTGGACTTGAAATTACTGTTCTACTCTGAACTTGATTTATAGTCCGACTCAGACTCGTCCTGTAATTTCAGCTTGTTCAAAAGCTAATACAATCAAAAAAAATCGGCTACATACATTATTAAGTTATTTTGAAGACGAAATGAGGGTTTTGGACATTCCTCAATTTCAGAATCTCAAAAAAGCCATTACACCTTCCTCCCTAGATTTTTTTAATCACTTAAAAAAATGTATGATTCCAAATTTTTTATTTACTTTTGTTATTCTTTTTAAAAAAAAAGGAGAAAGGAAGTCTTTTTTTTTATATAGAAGTAGTTTAATACGAGTCCCCAGTTAAGAACCACTGTTTTATACCAAGGTTGTGCAACTATTTCCAAAAGAACCTTTAATTACGACAATGTTGGTAATGGGGGGTCACACGACCTTAGCATTTCATATTACTAACAACGACAAAAAAGCACAGCTTTTTTATTTTTAGGAGAAAGGGCCACAGAGAAGCTTTTGAGTGGCTCGAGTTACACCCCCCCCTATAATATATAGACATTCAATCAGTTTTTCTACTAACAAGGTTTATTAAAATACTCTCCAATAACTATATAGGTGTTTTGGATTAGTATGCACTGAAGGTGACTATATTTACATCCGCAAACTAAGTTATGTTTTCACCTCGATTTTTTGCAAAAGTTGCGGATAGATTTAGTCAAAACTAGGGAGTTTATATATGTTAACAGTACAACCCTATTAAATTGTGAAAAGTCTAGGTCATACAAAACGTTATTTTTTTATTTTCAAAGCAGGATTACAGATAAAGTTACGATTTTAGCAATTCCAACTAGAGAAGTGATATTCAACTCTAGTGGTATGATAAAAAGTTAACCAACAACTTGTTTCCTTTAGCTAACATAGAAATTATAACACAACAGTATATCCAGAGATGAAATAATGTGCAGTTATATCTTGATATAAAAGTTTAATTCTTTTCTGGACCAGAGATTGTAAGCCTAAGTAATTTATCCCAAAAGAAATAACTAAAACAATAATTAAGCTGGAAATTACTGTAATTTGAAAACAATTAAACTTAAATCCACGGTCCAGGTCAAAGTCTTTTGACTAGGAATCGAAAATACTGTAGATGAAAAAATTGTTGAGAGGGCCGCTATTCAACTTCGATTGGATCGCATGATTATCACTCAAGGATGTAATCTAATCAAAAACAAAATATTATTTTATTAAATAATAAATATTCACCACGGAGCTAAGCAAGTATTTAGTAAGACAGATAATGGCATCACTGGTGTAGAAAATTGATCAAATATTGGATAGAGGAGAGAATAAAACAGAAGAAGAGAATTAGAAGTTGACTCAAATGGGAGAGTCATCTTTACGTGTTTTTACATTGGATACTTAAGAAGAATCAGGTACTATTTATAATTTTGAAGAAAAAAGTTTAAAATCTCAGCAGAGATATATAATCGGAATGAATTGGATTGCTTCTCCTAAAAGAGAATGAAAGGCCAACTATGCTGTAGATGCGTATTTTAGGGAAGCCTTAAGGGTTGGTGCTGCAGAGCCAAAAGTACATAAGGTATCAAAATCTCCCAAAGAACCAATGGCTCAAGACTTTAAATTATTTTTTCCCAAAATCTTTGAGCTATTAGATCAAGAAATATACAATTATCGTAAAAGCCTTGGTTACAAAGTCCATGTTTAGCTTTCAATTCACAACGGTCTGACTGCGATCTCGAAGTTGTTAGTCAACATACATAATTACTTGTATTCTGTTTCGGTCTGGAAATCCTAGATCGGTCTAAGACCGTGATGATTTTTGTTGGACCGAACTAATTCGGTCCTTTTAAAATCCGTCTTAAGAAAAAAATCGGTCTAGTTTATTCCAAAAATCGGTCTCATTTAAAATTCGGTCTAGACCGATTTGATTTAAAAATTGTTTATGAGTCTTATATGTTTTGAAAATGTCAACACTGTACAATGGTGGCATACGATGTTTAAACAGAGATAACTCGGAAGGCTTTCCATCCCGTTGTCCTTCCTGGAATACGGACCTCCCAATTCGAACATCTCTTGAGATGGATGATCAAGTTAAAAGTATATTCCTTTGACTCCCTTTATCCTCCTTTGGGTCTAATTCTTGGAGAACACAGAGGTCCACTTAATCCGTTCTTAATGAATTAAGAATCATCATAGGCCTTAGCAATTGTCAAGTTAAACACATATGTAAATTTAAAATTGTTATATTATTTATGTTTTATGATTATAATTTCAAATTTTGATATATGGACGGATAGATTCTGAATTATTATGAATTATATATATATATACACAGTATTTGTTCTAGAAATATTGTCTACTTCTTAGACTTTCAAGGTAATCAAAACATTTATAATCTATGCAAGAGCTTTGTTTAATATAATGAAAACATTAATGACGGTTGAACTAGAAAAAAAAAAATCGGTCTTTCATGAGACTAAAAAATATCGGGCCGTAAAGTGGAGTATATATATTTGAATAAATGAACCATACGGGGAATTACTAATTTATTCAAAATTCTTATTTTGTTCAATATTTTAATAAAAAGATGGTCATATTGCAAAGTATTCGCTTTGCTTTTCCAGAGATCCCCACTACAGATCCTTCCCTCAAAATTGTAATCCCAAGTAGTTTTGCACTATCTACCTTTGATCTAGAAAAGAAAAAAAAGAAATTCGTTTTCCCCTTGTATAGGAGACTTAAAAATATCAGTCCATAAAGTGAGACCGAAAAATAAGTCCAGATATGAAAAAATCACTTAAAACCAAACCCAAAAAAAAAATAAAATAAAAAACAAAACAAAAATACGGTACTGAACCGAGTCTCAACACTAATAATTGCGTACTATATCAAACATATCACTCTAGCCATGATTGATTAAGTCGCTTGTACTTTACGTTTACAAAATATGCATATAATTAAGTATGTACAATGTATTTCAAGGACTCCACACCCAAGAACTATTTAAATTAACATAGACATTTGTGTCAAATCTAAGACTAAAAATACCTATAATATTATATAAAAGATGCGCATGTAAGATGTTTACTTTAATAGTTTACCTATTAGAATGTATTAATAAAGAGAGCGTACCGATATACATTGCTAAATGAATGCATTGTTGTTATATTATAAAATTAAATAATAATTAGTGTATGTCTTTCTTTTTTGAGATGAGTCATACTTTTTATAAAGTTAGTTATGATAAACACTTTTTACAAATGCGCAGTACAATACTCTTTCACTTTTATAAAGGTATTTTTGAAAGTGTTTTTTTTTGTGTGTATGAGTTATTTGTATTAATGTGACCTGTAACACAAAAGCAAGGCCATAAAGATTTTTTTAAATTGAGTCTGGATTACATTTGATTTCTTCGACAAATTGTTATCGTCAATTTTAACAAAAAATTATTCTGATTAGAGACACCACAAAAATATACTTAGAAATTGATAGATTTTATTTGAAAGGGGCCAAATTAAGTTTGATAAATTAAATGATGAGTCTAGTAAGTGAGTCAAATATTTATTACTGCTTGACGTACATAATAATATAAAGCAAAAAAAAAAACACCACCACAAAACGGGGTATTTGTGAAACTACAGCAGATTCTAAAACCTAGTTTACAAAAAAATTTTGTTCAATAATATTTTTTATTTTTTTACATTTCATAAATTTTAAAATACAAATGTCTTCGTTTTCCTCATTCATTCCTTGATGTCTCTCGTAAGATAGGGCGGGCATCTATTGATGAGATAGTCTGCACTTTACAATTTTTCCATACAGACATTGCACGTTGATCTTATGTCCTTCCACTTGCTTAGGTGTGCAAATGATGTTTCCAATCTATATTTAATATTCAGGTGCCTATCAACTCATCCCAAAATTTGAATACAATGCTTCTTAATATAGAAATATATCTATGAAATAATATAAACAAGTATTTAATCCCTCGCCGATTTTGTAAGTTAAGTGTGCTTCTTCTTGAAACACTCCTTTGTTGCTTTGGCCATTATCGTGCTGAAAGACACATCCACAAGCATACTTATTGCCCTGGCCTGAGTGAAGGAGATTGTCGCCCAAGATTTCCCGTTGCATAGTCCTGTCCATCTTCTCTTCGATCCGGGTGAAGTCGTTGTTTCCCATTAGCAGCGACACATCCGCCAAAAAATAATGTTTCTTGGGGTAAACTCAGCATTTTCTTCCTACAAACACTTTTTTGTTCATAAAAGGTATCTTGCTGTTAAAATAAACCTACTATTAAAATTGTAAAAAGTTTTTTTCTTTGTCAATGGGGAAACTAACAAAATTGGCAAGGGATCAAATACTAATTTCCTCCACAGTATATGATGCAAAAATGAATTGAGCATTTCTCCTTTTTGTGTTAACTCACCACATATTTGAATAATTAAATACTCAAAAATATGCAATTTATAAGATCAATATCGGATTAAAATTTTTCTTACAGATACATCATTCATCTACAATCATTAAGCGTGAATTTCATTTTTTTTAAACCAGAAGACTTCGAATGATTGAAATTGTTTTGAATTGAAAACCATTTAGTTTTTAGCATTCTAAAGCTTTTATGTATAATCGCTGGCAAATCGTGAAATAAATATTTTGTTATGTAAATAATCACTCTCTAAAATTATTACTTTTATAAAAATACTAAATTTTGAAGAATAAATAATCTTTCAAAAGATTTTAAAGAATTTGCCCTTAAATGGATTTTTTCTTTCCATTTTTTCAAAATAGAAAAATCATTGAGCATACCCAAAGACATCTAACAACAACTAACAATTCTAACGTTGTGAGCATTTGTACCAGCATGCTAAAAAAATATTGGATAATCCAATGATCGGGACTGAAAAGAAAACAGGTTTTTTGTTCCAAAATTGACTTTTTTAAGGTTATTATTAGTTTTATTGTATGGAGTGGAATACCCATAAAACTTTTCCCCCCGTAAAGAGTCAGTGTAAAATTAAAACACGTAGTTGTTTTTGATCCATTGCTTAGAACATAATGACACACAGAAGCACAGTGACATTTAGCACAATAACTTACAAACTTAAGTAAAGATAGTCATGAAATTTTGACAGCTGTCTTTTGAAGGATAATATTAACACAAAATGAGCTGAATAATCATAATAATATAAAAATAGATATGCCAATGTATAAAGCCGGGACTTTTCAGCCCATGTGTTAAATTAATACTTTTTGACAGGTTTAATATTTGTTCTACAATTGTCCAATATAACATTCAATGTGTATGTCCTTGTCTTGCATTACTTGGCGGAGATGCACACTCACTGAGTTGCAGCAAATAGACATTACGTCTTTCTGAATATTTTGTCAATGCAGCCTCCGCGGCTATCATCAGGCAGTCTATATCAAGCCTGAAAGCTGCATGAACCTTCTCCTTGACCATACCCTGAATTAAAAAGTCAATGGGTTTAAGAGCTAGGGGAAAGGGTCTTGGCACTTCATTTGCAGTTTAGGGAGGGAATGTCTATACGATCTCAGACATAACATCTGACTTGGGTAACAATTACTCTTAATTTAAATACGTTAAAGTTAATAGTACTCTAATTTATGTACCACCGTCCCAGTATATCTGTAGCACATCGCTTTATTCTCAACATCGATATTGCTTCATTACCCTCGGTAGGGATATCCTTATTTCAATATCAATATTGCTCGCTAGTACTGAGAAAATATAGGATGGAAAAATGTTGAAAAAAATATTTTTCAATACTTTTTCAGTAGATTTGTGGAATTTTCTTTGTAGATGTCTTTTTAAAAAAATGTATGCTATTAAATAAAAAGTTGCTTAATGGAGGACGTAGCTCAATGGACTACGCCCATGGGAGAAATTATTCTCTTGAACCCAATGTAAATGGGTTCGATACTCGGAAGCTCGTAGTGAAGGGATTATATTTAATTGATATGTATGTATGTCATTTGTGTAAATAAAAAATGATGGCAAGGAGAAGGCTGGAGCGAGACATATAATATTAAAAATCCTTGATACTATTAGCTACCAATTATATGATTATCACTATTTTTTATTGGGAGGGGATTTAAGAAAATTACTGCTTGAAAGAGGATAACATTCTACGTTCTAATATAATTGTATCAGTGTAGCGAAAACATTATAATTTGATTTAAATTCATACAAATATAGTTATTTTATTATGCATTTTTTGAATCAATTTACACCAAAGATAGGAGAGAATTCTTCTTTTAGAGGGAGATGTTAACCCTCCCACAGTTATTAAATAATGAACAAAAAAGAAGAAATTACACACTCATCAACCTTTTTTTTCTTTTCTAATTTCTAAACATAGTTTTTTCATTACAAAAATGGCATTCCTATAAATATGAAGGAGTGGACATTTCTGAAAGCAAATCATTTAGTATTACTGAATTAAAACCTTGTTAAATTAGTTGTCTATAATTTTTGAGGGAGAACATGTATTACTGGTACAGAGAGGAGAATCTTTAACATATAAAATTGCATTAGTGTAGGGAAAATATTGTAAATCATATAAATATTTTTGAAAAAAGAAATAATAATGAAGTCGAACTAATGAAATATTGCAAGCGTGAATGTTTTACAAGAACACTATTTTTGTTTGTTTTTGTCTCTTATGTATATCATAATTTATACAATATTTTGTATGGTATGTGCTAAGATTTGAATAAAATATAAACACCAGGATGTTAAAATGAATTTTGTTTGTTTAAATTAGTAAGCACTTATAAGACGAAAGTACTCATCCATCATCTAAACATATTACTTTTTTTTCTCTCAAACTCTTATCACTCATGATGAAAAACAGTCGTATGAATTGATAAAAGTTTTATTGTATTACTAGTAATCGAGAAAGAAGAAAAAAGAAAGAAAGAAAGACTTGAAGGAAAATTAATGGAAAAAGAGAAAAAGGTTGCTTCTATGGAAGGTCATTCATAAAATTGACGAATTTGTTTATATCATCTATTTGACTGTGCTACTTATTTGGAGTATTTTATTCACTGATAATTATTAGCGATTACTAGTTATTTATGAAAATATTAATAGGAAAATCTTGAAAAGTCCAGTTTTCTATATAAGGATTTAAAACGTATAAAAATAAATCATTAAGTTGATTTTGATGAACGCATATTTATTCGAGTATTCAAGCTTAAATGTTTCTATTTAGGTTTGTATATATGTACATAACAATGTTCAACTCGAGTGCATTTTCACCTTGAATAATATATTTATGAACAAAATAAATATGAAGATCATTTCGAAATTTTACCTTGAAAATAAAATAAAAACTTCCTCAATTTTAAACAAAAGCGAAATATTCTATTGGCCATGTAAAAGTAATTTGTAGAAATATATATTTTATATACATACTTTAAACAAAGGGTGTGCAATATGCCGCCTGGTCTCGATAGCTTTATATATAACAATTTTTACTAAAAATATTGAAATAATTTATCAGGTAGTACACACTGTAAAATGTTTGAGAAAACGGCCTAAGGCTTATTATACAACAGTGTCTTGACTACTAGTCCTGTGGGAAAAAAGTTGCACACATTTGTTTTGAACAGTCTTAATCAGTCAGTCAAACGTTTTTCATTATGTACTCCTTGAGAAAATATCAAAATCTTCAAGTAAAAGCATCTTAAAAAAGGACTTACAATTATACCTTCGCAATAAATCCTCAGAGTTACTTTTAAGCACACTCAAATTTTTAATCTAGTAATAATTATTGAATAATAATCTATGATATGGATTCAGTTGTATGTAGTAGAAAAGGAAGTTCACTCCTCAGCAGTTAAATAATAATGATAACAGATTAGGAAAAGAAAAAAAAACACTTTTCAGGTTGCCAATTCTAAAAAAACGGGGAAGATAAAAATACATACGATTGGCAAAGGTGAAAAAAAAAAAAAACCGTACTTTGTTTTTAATAGCTACCTGATCATAGTTTTTTCTTTATCAAAGCTGTCATTATTATTCTTGAAGAGAGAAAAATCAGTATAAAATAATTCCTAGTGCGTATAAAACGACGAATCACTCTGAGGATTTCTTGTAGAGTTATAAGTAATAATCGGACTCGGAGTAGAATTTAGGATCGACATTGTTGAAATTACAATATAATAATTACTGCAAACACGAAATGAAACGTCATGACAGCTAAGCTACTCTCCTTCCAAACATTCTTCCAATTGTCAGAGTGACCACGTTTATTTTTAAAACTTTTTCACCCATAATATTATTTGAATTGCTAACGATTAGCATCACTGATCATGAGGGACTGTGGAGGCAATGTATAACGTTCCTCCAAGTAGCATTAGTGGAAGCTCGCTTAGCACAGATTGAGAGCCACTTGTCTACATTTTTATTTTATATAGGCTCATAAACACTTATATTATAATATAAAATATATAGGTAGAGGAATTGAGATATATATAACTTAAATAAAAATTTTAGTTTAAAATTATTCCCCTCCCGAAAAAACTTCAAGTACGTACTGATACACGGCAATAAAAAAAATTGGGCAATTAATAAAACATAATTAGATGTAGTAAAGCAAATAAAAATAGAATATGACAACTAAAACGTGCATAAATAATAAAACATTAAAAAATAACCGAGTCAAGAGTATAAAATTCCCATTAAAGACAAATTACTTCCTAAAAGTTTAATAAGATCTATTAGTTTTTTTCAAAGTGTTGAAATATCTTGTTGATATTTTTGGATGGTATCTTACCAAAATCCGCTCCATATTGCCATTTATTACCCCACACATTTGGACTCCTCAATGAGAAGGCTGAGTATCGCGCAGCAGCAAATATAAAAATTGTTCTTAATTCTTCCACTTTCAGTGGTTGATAGGTGCATAACTTGTTCGCAATAAGGGCTTTAGCATTAGACAAAGGAAAATCCAATCCCTTAATATTATAAGTTCTACTATTTGATACTCCAAACAATATCATCGCTTTTGTTCAATTAGATTCTATGTTTTCTAACCCGTTAACATTCAATGATATGGCTCCCTTAAAATCTGAAGATGAAGACAATCAATAAAGGCATGAATAGTAGAATTAAAAGTTCAACCACAGTCTTTGCAAAATAAGATTTGCCGATATTTGAAGTGGGGCTGTGAACCCCTTGTCATTGTTAATGTGGATCATCAAGCCTTGAATTTTCTTGTGCCATGGTTTCGGTAAGTCTAAAAGATTAATAAAATAGTAGCATAGCTTATTAATACTACTACCTAACTGTAGCTCATAACAAATTTTCAAATGCCAGGGAGACAGAGAAATATGGTACTTTGCAAATCTTTTCAGAGTAAAACTAAATTTAACTCGTACAAATACTAAGGAGGGTTGTTTATGCAGATCATAAACTGTTATAATATCATCGCGTAAGGCTAAATCCTCCAGGAAACGGGGTCCCTCTGTATTTTGCAAGAAATATTTTTTTTGATGCGTTCTGATGAACGATGTCAATTGTTGTATTGGACTCATATATGTATAGGTGTTCCAGACCAAAGGATACGATGAGCAGGGTCCCATGATCAGGATATTTTTCTAATAGATCACTAGATAGAATAGTTCCCATCATAAAGAATGTGTTAAGAGCAGTATTTGAGACAATTGCTCTCCATTCAATATCCTGTTTATGAGTTATATCATTAAATACTTTTCGATACATTTTAGGAATTATAGTGGACAACAAAGTTATTCCCCCACCAATGCATTTCCTATCTGAGTTTGCTTCAACAAATAGGGTCATCGGCATACGCATCCAGAAAATGGTTATTTGTGTTAAAAGAAATTCCAAAGCCTCCATATTTTCTTTGTAGGGACTTACAAAATTCTTCGATTGCCGCAATAAAAAGTAAAGGTGACGAAGGGGATTCTTGTCTACAGCTTCTTTTGATATTGATTGGTTCACTGGAGTCACCCTGGATATTAATAGTAGATGGTCCATTATAAAGCAAAGCTCTAACTGGATTAAAGAAGCGTTTTGTGATAAACTTTTTAACAGGCCTAAAAATGTATTTATGCTCTATGGCATCAAACGCCTTATGAAAGTCTATAGCAATAATTGCTCCAAATATATTTCGATCAACTACAGAATCGAGGGATGCTTTTATGTTTTGAGAAATGTAATTAATTTTTCGATTTTGTAAAAAAATCCTTTTGAGGGTGCCCAACCTTGGTGATGAGGATTACTTCTTTTGTTTTGTAATGACTCCCGTCAGAATTTAATATTTAAAAATTTCAAATATCTCCACAGATACTCTGTCCTGTAAAACAATTTTTTAAAGTCTGACAGACGATTGAAAGTTCTTAAAGAGGGAACCTCTTCTCCTGGCAATTGTTCATTTTCTTTCCTTTTCTTCTTCTGCAATGTCAGAGATCCTGTATACGCTAAATGTATCAGGGACAAAAGATCTATGAAAAATAGATCCCACCTTTAAAATGTCATCAATATTTTGACTAAAAAATCTCTCTTCTCTTTGCCTATTAAAACAGGATTAAAGAAGTAGGAATGTCACGAATAAGTGAACTTGACAAAATAATAGATGTCTGGAGAGGATTATAAAATAATTTCAGTCTGTATCTATAGACTTTTCGTTTTCAACGATCCATTTAGGTATTTTGAACTGACGCCTTAGTGGCATAGATTTAATTTCTACTTATAGTATTTAATGCTCAGAAAAAGGTTCCATAAGAGAACTTGATGTTCTAGTGTTTCGAATATATTTGCTGACATTAGAGCTAAGCCTATTCTTGAAGTCCGAGTAGCATTCCTCGACGAGTAATTGTCATCAGGACTTAGTATCTTGATTGAATCCATTAAATTGAGTTCTTGTATAAGCTTAAGTAAGTTAAAATATGTAAGGGTAACCAATTTTTTTTAACAATGTCTACGTTCATGTATCCTATAAGAATACAAGGGATTGGGTCACTTTTTATATTGTTCAAAATTGACTGGTAAAAGACGTGATACTTTTCATTAGGTCCTTACATATTAAATAAAATAGTCTCCGAGTCATTAATTGTTGTATTTATTCCATGCCATTGGCTTTTCCCCGAATATTCTTAAATAAAGAATATGAATTGACTTTTCTGGAAATAAAGGCCCCTCCTAAGTAATCATGCCCAGTAAAAAAATATGCATAGTTTCGAGGTAGAGAAAGTGTACACTGATTGTGACATGTAGATGAAACTTCACTTCTTACATCTTGTAGACAGACGAAGATTCATGAGTCTTTTATCTACATTTCCCTTTAAAAGAGGATATACAATATATACCTCCCTAAAAAAGCTTGTAACTATGAAACATTTGAAGTGCGTATCAATTAAATTAATACATAGGCATAAAAGATTATACAAATTTTATCATTACATAATTCATAATTGTATTCAGTCTATTAAACTAGGGTGTTGATACCGACTTTAAAATTCACAAAAATCGTCAAGACACACATGTACTACATACGATGTGATGAAACAAGTTTGTCTGTAAATCATTGTTAGTTACAAATGTTTTTTTTTTTTAGGCAAAGATTATAATTATTATTTTGTGTTAGAATACTTTGACTGTTGAATTATTTATTCCATCTTTAAAAAAAAATTATGATATTTGTACATAAAGATGTAATTTATAACAGACTCTGACGTACAAATTTTCTTAAGTATTTTGACGACTAATATTATTATCATTTTCTTCAAAGTAACTCAAATTGTGAGGCTACTTATCTCTCAGTGACTTAGATATTAAATGACCCACTTCAATTTCGGGTCCGTCTAACCCCCTTAATATTTTTTTATGTCCATTTTTTAAATTATTTGTTGTCAAAATTTTAATTAATTCGTTAAAAAATAAAACTATTAATTGATTCATCAAGTATGAAAAAGCCTAAAATTTGCTATTTAAAAAAAAAGGTAATAGAAAATAATTTTTTTTTTTGGGTTATTGTAAAGTTTTGTATAAAAAAAGTTATTTCAAATCTCGTTTAAAAATACAATTCACAAATAATTTTTATGGTCATTGAGCAGAAAAATCATAGTCACGACTCTTTATCCAATCCGGGATAGCAAGAACCGTCCATACATCCTACTCAAGAAAACTCCATTTTTCCGAGAGTACAAATTCTGCAACATCTACACCCTCCAACAACACATTTTATTTTCTTAATCTGTTAATATTATCATTTAATTCTGGAGGAGAATAACCACAAATATGGGTGTTCTTAAAAAACGTACTGATAATTTGTGATAATTTATTGGGGAGTTATATGTGTAAGCTGTTGTTGGACTTAAACTAGAATTGAGGATCTACATCTGAGTAATTCCTGAATATGTCTTTGCTGGATATGGAGTTGCTTTTGTATTGATTTCCTCCCCCTCTTATAACTGATTATTGCTAATCTAAAAAAATTACATGAAAGCTAAGCTGCTCTCCTCCTAATCATCCCTCAAATTGTCAGTGTTGCACGGAACTCAGTGCAGCTCAATAGACAACACGCTAGGGAGAAGTTATTCTATTCAACAAAAAAAAAAAAAGTGTGAAGGTTCGATACTTAGTCATACCTAGAAAAAGTAATGTATTTGAACTCCAAATACCATTTTATAGATGAGATGGAGTAAATGTAATTCTATAATATTTATACTTAATCAATGCAACTCCATCTAATCAATTAAAGGAACATTCAATAGTTTTTTCATTTTAGTTTGCCATATCATTTTTCATTTTTTTTTTACAGATTGGTTTTCAACTTTGGAAATGTTGATACCCATTGACATCGAATTGTGGATAACTTATTTTAAAAAGGAAACTCACAGTCAATGTGTAAGTTTTATGAAAACTTCTTTGTCACACCTGTTGTTCGTAGTACAAGGTTTTCCTCCCATTTTACACAATAGATATAGGATTTTAAGAATAATCGTGTGTTATATGATTAGAGTTGTTTACAGATACTGGCTGCTTTTTTTGCCAGGTTCAAAGTGTCAGAGAATGCTCACCATCAAACTATAAACAGTTTGACATTGGACAGAGAAAATGATATCATTTTCTACGTTGAAAAAAAATATATTTACGCAAGAAAAAACAGGTTTTATTATTCTCACAGAAAGTAGTCGTAGTAGGCGCTGCTTCTCATTTTTTTAATCTTGTTATACATTAATTCTCGAGTATTTTTCCATTCAATAAACAATCTTTCTTTTATTATTTATAAGCTTTTTACTCTTGGTACATCATTTTATTACAATTCATATGAGGGATCAGGGGTGGTGGGGGTGATGTTGGTGAGAAATATATGATATAAAACTAAATTAAAAGAGTATTCTATGACGCTTAAAATCTTCATTGATTTTGAGTTTTATTTTTACTTGCAAAAGAAAAAAAAATATATATGTATATATAAATTTATTCACTTAACAAAAATACGAAACATTTTGACAAATAAAATTGTATGTTACAAATTCTGAAAAAGTTCAAAATATAAATTCGTATTTGAATGACATCTCAAAGATTTCGTATTTTTGATTATACATTTTGTGGGCTGAATCTGATGAGATCACTTTCATAAACATAGATTTAAGGGCTTCCAAGATATTGAGGTATAAACTTGTTCCAGATTTAAAAAGATCCTCCCTTAATAGATACATAGATAAGAGATATGATTGATTTTTCAGGTGACTTTGATAAAACAATACGTGGCATTTAAACGCATCTACAAGTATCTGTGATATATTAATTAAGATATGGGAGAGACCGGAACAGTTTTTTCTTTGAAAATATTGTTTTAAAATTAAGTAAAGTCTTGGTTTTTCAATTTTTATTTATTCCTTGAGGCTCGAGCCCCTCCAGCCCACCCCTTGCATATACCCCTGATAACTGACTCAAATATATCTATATTTTTCTTGATTTTTGTTCAGGATTTTTTTTATTGTTGATGCGTTGTTGTTGCAAATGACCTCGGTCTTCTCTACTTGTGCATATGTCTGTAATAAAAAAATAGTAACTTTTGATGACGTTATTTGAAAGAGTAAGAAAATACATTTATGATACTAAAATTGATTATTATTTGTGCTTACGATACATAGACGCACTTCCTTGAGTGAGTTTTCTAGTTATTGACTCCATTGAAAAAATATTTCCAACACATAAAATAGGTAGACTCTGCATTTTTGTTTGTTTACCAAACTTATATTTAATAGTTATTAAGGAATTGAGTGTATTTATGGGCAGGAAACACAGGAATGTTCATTTTAATGTTCCCTCTATTAAATTATTTAAAAAATGCATGTTGTATGTATTGAAATCAACTGCCTGTACTGAACTCTCTATTTTGCTCTTTTGGTAGAGGAATAATGAAAGAAAGAAATACAAAAACTGGTTTGCTGATAAATGAAATAGTCTATATAAATTATGAGCATACTATGTACATTAGACTGTCCCGTTTTCGGGTTGGAATTTCTATACAAACACATTTTCTGTTAGGGACAGTTAAAAACTAAACTTTGCCACATTTTAAAGTCTCATATGACATTTTAGTATGGGAATAATTGTATTTTTGGATCCAAATTGGCCGTTTTTAGGCCACTTGTACATCATGTTATGAGTGAAACATTGTACTTTTTATATTATTTAGTATTCGATGTATCAGTTAAAAGTATTGAGCACCTTGTTTTAATAATATAAGGGGTCTTAGATGTACTCAATGATAAGCAGTTTCCTTCTTTTATCAAATATAATATCATTTTTTTTTCCTCCTTCAACTTCAATTAATGTGTTATTTTTGATAAAACAGGATAAAACCTAATCATTGAAGACCTGAGAGTGCTCAAACTTTGGCAAACTAAGTTTTTGAGTTCTGCCTAGCCAGAAATGTCTTTTTGAAGGGGAGAAAAATATTCACAGAAAAACGGAACAGTACATATTATTGTATTTCATTATTATCTCTTGAAGGACTGTGATTCTTAATTGCAAATACATAATGCAAACCAGATTATACATATGTGCCTATAGGTAGTTACTATGACTGCATAATAAATACATTTATATACTTTACCTATAGTGAATAATAGTGTTGAGACTCAGTTCAATACCAAACTTTTATTTTTTTGACGGAATCGGACTGATATTCGCAACAATTCGAAGAGAATAATTGCTAATTACTTCTCCGTTAGTATTTATCATTAGGCATGTTAGATTATTCATATAAGAAAGAACTCATGGATTGACGAACAAATATAACATGAGGCATTTGGATAATTCCATCATTGTTCCAATAGAAAACAAACATTTTGTGCTTTTTATGGTCATAAATTATCCATTCAATTTTGATTTAGAAAATTCAAAGGGAACATCAATTTCAACCCAAAAAATAAACAATAACGACGTATAAACCTCATTTATTTGTATATTAAGGCGAAATATCCTTATGACAAATTAGTCTAAGGCAAAATTAACGGGCAGCATATGATATATGCCCAACTTTGAACTTGTGCCGATTTCCATATTTTTGAAACACAAATGACGTCGTCAACAATTCATCTGTGGAATTGGTATATACCGAATTTTATGTGAGACCCATCCAGATCCGTCCAGACAGAAGTTTTGCCCACTAAGATAATTTATAATTCTTTATGACTATCAATTTTTCCTTCTTAAAGTATATTTTACTACGTACACATCAGGATAATTACTAATTTAAACAGTTTCTACTTGTGTTGAGACTCCTTCCAATACCGGTTTTTTGTTTCTTTGGAAATGTTTTTCCGATCGATTTGAATTTATATTTTGAGTCCAGACCACAATTTCTGACACTAGACCGAAATTTAGTCGTTTTCAAAGTATCAATCTACTGACCGGTCCAAAAAATAGTATCTAATTCTTCGTAACTATGGAACTATTATTCAATATTTAATGCCTAGGAGACAGCTCAAAAGGAGTTTATTTGAATTCAACCAATCAATGCTCAGAAAAAAGATTGGAGAAAAGAAAGAAAAAAATACCTACAGCTGATAAGATAATACAATTTATATTTTAAGTTAGCTAGATAACATGGTGTTCTAAATCTAAAGGACGTGTTCGAATCGGGCGCAAAAGCTGTCTTATAGAACAATCTTTAGTGAATGACGTCATTATATGTATCAGCCAGTGCCATCATCACCAATCAATCTTAACCAATTTTACAAAAATGATAAATACCTTAATTAGGTTTAAATTAAGACTATGTCAATTAAACAAGTACTTGGTACATGAATGATAAATAAAGTTTCCTGATATGATTCAATTGGTAAGTTGAGGTAATTTACCATAATATTTGTGGAAAAATGCGTTCTGACATTTGGGACATTTACAAAATTCCAGGGATTCTCAACCTTTTTTTTTTAGCAATGCATCACTTGTCAAATATTAATATAACTCAAGTACCCCCTTACCAGCACAAAGCATTTTTAGCTTCAGTGATAGGGGTGTCCACGGGATTATATTTTGGAAGGGGGAGATTGGTTTTTGGAATTTTTTGGAAAAAAATTCAAAATATTATGTTTTTTCCAAAAAAAAAAAACATATAAAAAATACATAACTTGTCTCAAAAATTAAATTTTTTGGAAAAAAAACATTAAAAAATCTGTAGTTATTCACAAAAAAGTTAATTTTTGAAAAAAAAATCAAAAGTTCATATTTTTATTCAAAAATTTAATTTTTTTTGAAAAAATATTCAAAATCCGCAATTGTTCTCAAAAAATGAAAAATTTCAGAAAAAATTTCAAATATAAAAGTTTGAGAAATAATTTCAATTATAAAATTTTTTGAAAACAATTCCAATTAAAAAGTTAAAAAAAAAAATTCAACTATTAAATTATTTAGAGAACATTTAAAAATCCATAGATATTAACAAAAATGAAATTGAATTTAAATATTAAATTTTTTGAAAAAAAAATTATAACATTAAATTTTCTAGTAAAAAACAAAAATCCTTAGTTTGGGGCAGGGGCTACAGCCCCTCCAGGCCACCTCCTGTGGACGCCCCTGAGTTATTTACCAGTTGTAAAATATTCTTTCAATATCTCAAGTATCCCCTGGAGTCCCATTTGAGAACTAGTTTAAAATAGTTTTTTTAGACATATTAATGTTGTTCTTTTGCTCGTGTACCTGCTGTTATCACAATGTCGTCCCTATCACTTTTTTAGACGTTTAAAGCCCCCAAGTGTTTTGACTTCATTTTTGAAGCTCTATTGGGGGTAGCTCTAAAAAAAATATACATAAAAACATAACGTCCGGTAATAAAAAATTTAAGAGACGTTGAAAATTTTGGTCTGAGAAGGGTATATATATCTCTGAAACGACTATGAATTATGTACGGAAATTTGGGACACTTAATCTACTCATGAATTTGAGCTTTTGTTCCAAAAATCATCCAAATCTGAAAGGGTCGGATGACGTTTTTATTTATTATGGTTGATTTGACCCCTATAGCCTTTTTTTACTCGATTTATATTAATAAATCAAGTTTGGACAAATGACACAGATCGTAAAGTGACACAAATTGCTTAGAAATTAAAGTAAAGGATTATAGGAATAAACTTTTATTCCTATCTTAAATATTTGTAGTCTATAAATATTATCATATTTTTAAATACAAGTGACTGAAAATACTTTGTCCTAATGTCCTTTGTAAAAATAGTAGAAATGACACAATAAAAAATCTTTTGAAACAAAGACAAAGCACTAGATGAAATATTAATGACTAAAAACAACAATTTAGATAGTTTTTATGGATTTTGCATAGATTCATGTGTTTTTCTTAAAATATTTTTTTAAGGCATAGTTACCCACAAAACAGGAGAGGGGAGGGGGAATTGAAATCATACAGTCAATAACGTCTTTTCTCTCAAAAGCCAAAGTGTCAAAAAAAAAAAAAAAAAAAAGCATCTGGAAAAAAGGTAAAATTTTACCTAAAAATAGAGATACTTTATTCCTTGTTGTAAAGTGTTTGAAATGTCGAAGCAAAGAAGAGGTAAATCAAATTGGTAAAATTTGATTCTGTATGAGACCTGAATGCATTCAGTAGAAGAAATAAGTATTTGATCCCTTGCCAATTTTGTGTACTCATAAAGATTATCCATGAGATTGAGGTGTGGAGACTAGATAGGCTACTCCACAATCTTAATGTGCATGTTCTTGAACTACTTCTCTGTTGCTTTGGACATATTTTTTGATTCATTATCCTAGAAGACCCATTATCAGTATCCTGAGAGAAAGAGGTTGATGCCCAAGATTTGCTCGTATATTGCCCTGTCCGCCCTAATACAGCGAAGACGTTCTTTCCTCTTATCAGAGAAACACACCCCAAACATAATGTTTCCACTCCAATTTTTGAAGATGGGGGAAGGTGTTATATTCAGCATTTTTCTTCCTCGAAACACTTTTGATATTTGTTCATATATGTAATATCTCTCACTTCTAAAATAAATCTTTCCATTCAAGTTATTGAACGTTTTTTTCTTTGTCAGCATACTTGCAAAATCGCCAATAGATCCAATACTATTTTTTCCCATTTTACAGTGTACATATTTCTCCATTCTTTTAAAAGGAATGGATGACAAACAAATCTATATACCTAGTTAATAAAACAACTTTCTTAGAAGGAATAAGAACACAATAAATACTTACTTTTGTTTGGTGTTTAGTAACTATTCCTTTCTCATATTTATATAGACATAGATGTAATTATAGACATGATAGTTTATAATTAGCCTTGAAAACGGCAGTTTTGAGGTCGCACACATATTTCACATATCTTAGTTTTGAAGATATCATAATCTTTGTCTCATTTGTTCAAAGAAATTAATTTAATTTGAACTGATTATATCGTGGAGAAAATAAGCATTTAATCTCTTGCCGATTTTCTAAGTTTAACCACTGATACAGATTCCCTATGGAATGGAGGTCCAGAAACTGGCTAGGTTACTCCATTACCTTAAGTAAACTTCTTTGTTGCTTAGACTGTATATTTTGGGCCATTGTCGTGGTGGAAGACCCATTATACGACTCATTTTAGTACCTTGCTCTATAAAAATTTATTAGTCAAAAAAATTTATCCCAAATAAATAAATATAAAAAAAATAATTCCTTGTAGCTTTAAAATTAACTTTCCTAAACTTATACGAATATTTTTTTTTTACTTTTCCTTTTGTTATTGATTACATGACTGTTGTTCACGTTTCTTGGCTTTTTTCCCCCTCACTTTCCCGTCGTCTTCTCTCAATCAGCTCGCATCTCAAATAAAAATCTTATTTCAATGTAAATTTCCCCATGGAATACACTAAAAACCTCGGTTGTTGGTACACTAGTATACTTTGCTGTAATATAATTAGATTCACTTGAAGTTATGTTTTTTTGAAAAGGAAGAGAGATTTATTTATACATAACATATGTTGTCTACAAATTGTAAAAGTTGCAAACAAAAAAATAAAATTGATAATTTTAAATGAATGACTTACAGTACTTCTTAGGATGAGGATAATGCAATAATTAAACATTCAATAGATTATCGATACATAAATGTTGTCATTTTAGACTATTTTTATACTAATTTAAATGGGCAAACGTTTGTGGCAAAGCATTTTATCTTTAAAGATTGGTGTAACATGATTAATGAATGGCAATCATAACTACAAAGTATTACAAAATGAAACATTATCAAATATTATTTTTTTTCGCCAATGTGTATGTTTGGAAAAATGCATTTAGAATAGTGGCTTTTGACAATGTGTTGTTGCATAGATTAGACCCATTTTGAAGGAACTGTATTCAAAATAACTGAATAAATAATTTATCTTTGATTGCTGGAATGTTTTTTTCTTTCGAAATATTACTAGCTCTAAATCGAAATGATGCTCTAAAAATGTGATACAAAAAAGTTTTAAAGCCCAAACCTACTACAATTGAAAATTTTAAAGATAATTTGTGTGTTCTATGGCAAAATATCAAAATTAATTGCGGGGTTTAGCCGGCAGACATTCCAAGACCTGAATTTTGTTGCATAGAGTCAAAATCAGCCCTTATCATTATTCATCCTCCATATCAAAATATGTACATGTTAAAAAATGTAATAAAGTGTTGTTGTTTTTTTCAATAAAGATGCATGAAATAATTTTATTAAAATTATTACATATAGCTATCAATATTTATACTTTGATTATTGATAAACTATAAATTACATTGAATATTCATTCATTTGTATTGAAATACTTAGAGTGTTAAAAGATCAGTGTAAATATAATATAATTAATTCAATTGTTCAACAAAGTTTAAATTCGTGCAATCACAAGTTTTTATTATAAATATATTTGATGACATTGAAAGGATAAACAAGTGACATAAAAGAGGAGATTTGTCAATCATTTGAAATGATTTTTAAGTCGATATTAAGTGGTTAAGTGATAATAACTTCTGTGGGAATAAATAACATCTTATTTCTCTGCTAATGAAGTGGAATGTTATACACATCATCCCAAAATTAATAAAAATGCTTCTTATATCTTTGGATATATATATTAATATATATTTTTGTGTACAAAATTGATGGAATAATTAAAGAAAATTATACCAAATATAAATGACGTAATTATGAAAATAGTTAAAAATGTTTTAAACTATTGTTTAATCATGTTAGTATATATATTTTTATTTTTGGGATTTTTTTTTATCCTGTTGTAGAAAATTGATGTTCATCAACAAAGAGTGAATAAAAGAAGAAGGTATGTCAAAGATTTTTTTAGATTATTGTATTACGAAGCTTTCACACAGAAAATTGCATCAATTTTTAATATACAAAAAACGATCTGTTCAATTCTTTTTCATAATTTGAAATTTGTATAATTCCTTGAACAGACATAATTCCCTAATTTATGATGCTAGAGTCCTAAAATTAGTAATAACAGATTTGTTGTCTAAATTGATTAATTGATACTTGATTTGTTAATCAACTAAGTATCCAGAAATTACGAAATCAAATATGGTTCCAATTTCAAATTTTTGTATAAATTATTATACCTGTAAGACCCTCATGAAAAGTTATTTTAAGAAAAAATGAATGAAAAAAATTACCGGGTATTAAAATACCAATGTTCGGGTTATTCAGTGTACGTCATTTGTATCTCATATGATTTTCAAAAATTATGTAGAACAAAACTATAAATGTGTATTACAATTATGAAACTAAAATATAATACTTTTTGAATTTATAAAATTTGTGCTATATTCTTCTTTTCGCCCATTATACATATACTACTGTATATATACTTGGTAGTAGCTACTACCTATATCCTAACAATTGAATACTGAACAGACTCTAATGATAGTCAACTATTGGCTAAATAGGCCTAAAATATAGTTTTAACAATGTTGTGCAAAATAAACTAGGTCATAGTCGATATCGTGCTGCTCCCTGCAAGGATATATATAACAAAATGTTTGTTGGGGGTGTGTTCTCTCTCTAATAAAAAAATATATACAGTATTATTTTGAAAGGAGTCATCCTATATAGCTACTAAGTTTAATTATATTTTAACAGCTAAAATTAATCTTAAAAGATAATATTCTTTCTCTTTATAAACAAATAAAAAATTGAATAAAATCCAAACAAATATTTAACTAATTTAATTTTAAGACTGGAATGGATTAATATTTTTAGTTATTGCTAGGGTTGTGGGAATTATCGATGGGCAATTTCGAAAAAGCTTTTAAGATATCTCAATTATTATTTTTTTAACATTGCAACTTATCTGAAAATTTATAGGTAAAATTCTTAATTCTATGTAATGTAATTAACTAATGAAAAATATTTTTTATTTATTTTGTAATTGTAGCTGAAGCTTTCCCTGTTAATTGATCCGAATTTATTTATATATCAATTGTATAATTTCCGTCCACACTGTACGATATAAATAGTCGATTTTAGGATACCATTTTTGACAAACCTTTTTCCAAAGCTAGGTTCTCAAACAGAGGCATGCTTTAAAAATTGTGTTGATTAATTCTTAAATGCAAATATATGTACATACTCCAAAAATTTACTCAGAATGGGCTGTTGAGTCAATGCGTTTGTAACCACTCGTATTCATTGTTAATTTGATTTATATGGGATCAGTAATAATTAATTTATATTTTATATACTATTGCTTCAATACCATATTCATGTTTTATTTATATAATATAATATTCAATTATTGGTATTATATTGTAAATCAGTATGTATCATACTCAAGGAACTCCTTTCATAGTATAATATATTTTTTATCATAATAAAGTATATCATTTATTTGACTTTCATTAATGAGTTAATAAATTCGGAGATTTTGTGTTGAATTATACATATAGTCGACAAAATAATTTGTTATTTGCCCAAAAGTCGTTCCTAGGATTTTTCTCTGGGAGTAATGATTACTCTGTAACTTTGAGTCAGTGATTTCTTGCCTAAATGTGATCGAATTCTATGGAGGCTAAATCAGAATTATCACCAACTTGGATTAGGTCGTGAAAGAGCAGCAAGAGGAAGTTGCTTAGTTTACGGGCAGTAGAATATTGAGGAGAAGTTGTTTACATGATACAAGGGTACCAAGTTTTTCTCTCTCCATTTTTTTGTATAATCTCTTTCAACCAATCAAATTCGCTCTTTCTCCACGATTCTAACAAACCTAGTTATTACCTCCGTCAACAAAGTTGAGCAAATGTTTAGTTTTCGCATTGGTTTGTTTGTAAGCAGGCTTATTGAAAATTGATGTTGAGGAAACTTTGTGGGAAGATTATATAAGTTGACAGTAAGAGGTCATTAAATTTTGAGATAAAGTTAAAAGTTGTCTTTGATGAGACTTTGTAGGAATGATATAAAAAGAGTTAACGAAAAAATATTGTGAGAGGTCAACGTCACAAAAACGCAAGATCGTCCATAATTTTGAACGAATTGAGATACATAACTTAAATTAATTTTGAGGAGGTAACTAAAAATGTTAAAAGGGTAAAATCTACCATAATTAATAAAAATGATTTTATGCGGAGGTTTGCGTTTTACCATTTTCTCATTTGATAAATTGCTTTAAACAACAAGCTTGATTCAGGATCGAATTAAACTCGTATCTCTAGGTATTACTTGGTATAAAAATATGAATATTTTATATTTTAGAATTGAATACCAAATCGATGATGTTATTATCTGCCTTGTATGTTTATGAATTTCTACTACAACATTAAAACAGATTCAATCAAGGGTTTGGAAAATCATATCTCAATCAAGGAGCTATAATGTTTCGATCCCAAACAACTTTCTTAATATTCTTTAACCCAACCAATAGCACGAGTTACATTTTTCATTTGGCTTATGATGTTCCAAATAAAAATTATGCCTTATTTAGTTTGAAGATAATTTTTATTTATCATACTATTTTTAGTTAGTCTTTGAATGGTTCCCAAAGATGTCCAATCAATATCATAGATATATAACACATAGAGTGAGTAATTTTTTAAAGTACTTGTATTTGAAGAGAAAAAAAAGTTAGACGGCCAAAACTTTGGAAAATTTAGTTACTATCCATTATAAGCTTTAACATTTTTTACATTTTTTTTTTTTTTTCAAAATAAGGGTCGATATAATTCGGAGATTTGATGATCTAAAGATGTATATTAGCTCTTACCTTGGGCAACGAAGTTGAACAAAGATTATGTTTTTGCCTATTTTGAGCGTGGATTACATTTGTATTCTTCTACAAATTATCGTCACTCCCTTTCAACAAATTATCTTATTTAATCTTTGGGTGCGTCGTAAATTTTACTTAGAGAAGATAGAATTCATCATCACAATATAAAAAAATTAGAATTTGATATATTTAAAAAAAAAAATCATATTGGGGCCAATGTAAGTCTCTTAAGTCAAATAAATATTTCAATCAATAGCTAAAAATTCTTAGGTATTTGAAGTCATCCAATAAATTTGCATAGTAAACCTATAATTGATTCAATTACAATTAGTATGAATCATTGGGGTATACGTATTTAGGAAGTAAATAAATAAATTGGTATTTTCTTCTTTGTTGACTTTTGTTAAGATTGTTTTTATTTTGAAGCACTGTTAGTGTTTAGTCTTTTTTAATTTTCAAAGTCATCTGTTGAAGACTAATTAAGTTTTATAGGAAAATTGTCCAATTTGTTTAGTAAAAATATCAATTTTGTCTTTTCGGTTTATGATGAAATTTCTGATATCAGTGAGAACGCTCTTGTAAGGCTCTATTGAAGTTGCCTCATTTCCATTACCCTCAATAGATTTACTGCTTGATTGAATTTAAACTACGTTTCTATCTTCATATCTGTTTTTATTTCTTGAAATTGATTTTAGTTATTTTTTTAATACAAAAGATAAACAACTGTAAGTAGTACATATATAAATAAATACGAATAAGGGAAGCTTTTGTAAACATTCTTATTAAAAGTAAACATTTAGCTCGATAAATTCATTTATTGCTCAAGATTAGTTCATTTTTTTTTATTATTAATCAAAACATTTAATCTTTTCTTTTTCTCAAAATTGTAAAATTGTATCTCAATTAACGATGGAAAGAATTACTTACCTATATTTTACTTCGTTACCTGTATTCAACTTTGTATACGAAAATAAAGCAAAAAAAGTCCAAAATCAGCTGGTAGTTAGCCCATTTCTCCCAACTATGGAATTATTATTGAATCTTTATAGATAATTTTTTACAGCTAAACAGGAGCTAATTTGCATGAGACTAATCAACGTTCAGAATACTGATAGACAGAAAAGAAGCAGACATACTGTCAGCTGACAAAAAAATGTAAATTTTTGTGTCAGTGAGGTAACGAGGTAATGTATTCTTTTGTCAACCGTTGCTTGAATCTTATAATTCATCAAGTGTCTAAATGGACAAATAACTCAGAGAATGTATATATATCTTGCCCAGGTGCAAATTAGTGTCGTTCGATCTCTCGCTACTTCTTATATAGGGTCTAACAGATAAATCCGGTAAACTTTGAATTCATCAAGATCAATAACGAGAGTAACCCGGTCAAGGTCTATAGCCTTTATTCAACATATAATTAAGATTTTATTGAATTAGGATGCCGTCTGCTGCTACCATGCGCTCAATCCTGTAACTGAAGCGGGCACAGGCCGGAAAAAGAAGGGTGCTATACTTACTTTTCTGCTTAAGGACGAGCTCAATCTTGCTCTCGGCGATCCACTGTTGTTCTTCCTGTTTTTGTGGGCGTCGACGTGATTTTTTTTTTTGTCTTAGAAAGGTCCATCTTCAACTGCCTCAAGATCTTGGTGCAATACTCCAGGTGCTTGGCTTTGGAGGTGTCTGAGAGGAAGTGGGATAGGTCCTGAACATAAGGAGTGATACCTAAGTCCTTGAAGGCTATATTCACCCTCATCGTGCTTACAGAACTGTCTATATGCACGCTTCGACATGGGATTTGCCTCAACTGACCTATTCAGGGCGGCCAAGAATGTTAGAGTACTCTTCTGGCCCCTTCAGGGGTACGCAGTGGTGTCAATGATAACCCTGGTACTGTTTCCTACCGGAGATAATTCAGCAATAGTCGCTCTTTGCGTCGCTTCCATGTTTGTTGTTGATATTTTCACAGCATTCCTCTTATATACAGCCGTTCACTCGCCTGCAATGCCCTCGTTATTCATCTTGATGCAGTCAAACTTTTTCCGGATTTATCTGTTAGAGCCTTACCTAAGGGATATCAGAATCGGGACTTATAGCTCCACAGCATCATAAAAAAATTACACACCGAGGATGTAAATACCTTAAGTTTCTGACACCCAACCCCTCAATCTGTACAAAATTGTACTTTATAGGCAATAATAAATCTTGTTTTTTTTCATTATACAAATTTCTGAGCTAACTTACTTCAAACAAAAATCCTACGACCGCTCATGTAAGTGAGTGTGAATTTCCCTTAACAATATTAAAAAAAAAAGTTTTTTTGTCTAAAAGTATACTAATACTGGAACTGGTGCAAAAAATATTCGTATCGTCACAACACTTGTACAAATATATTGCGTATATGTGGCGTTAACATCAAAAGCAAGCTGGGATTTTTTGATGAAACAGAGAAAAACGCATTATAAGTTTTTTACTTCAGTGAAAAACCGAAGAGGATTTTTTGAAGAGTTAAATACAATATTTAACTCCTGAAAAACTGTCCAACAAGTTAATAATATGATTGATATTTTTGAAATTTTTATATGAACATATTATATACAAGTTCAGTCAATTTGATGACGTCTTAGTATCTATTATGATCAGTGTTACCAAGTAAGCAATTTTTATCAGGTTCTGTTATCCCTAAAAAACCTCGGCTCCGATAGACTTTATCACTTTTTGAATGAATATAAATTATAGTACTCATAGTAACATACGTTTATCATACTGTCGTAATATTGAGAAAAATTATCCAAGCTTGCTTTTATGTTATCTCCACACATATGTTTGTTTTTGTTCCTATTGGATAGGCGGAGTTGCAGTACATAGGTATAAGTGACACAAACTATATTAAGTACTATAATTAGTCCATATGACCTAGGATATTGAAGTAAATATTAATATTACATGTACGTATATATCCTTCTCTAGAAGTGATTGAGTATCAAACGTGTATTTCTCTCGAGCGCGTTGTCCACTAAGCTTTGCCGCTCCAAATTTTCCCTTCAATTTTAAGAAGTATAAATTGAGATATGGAATGAAGAAAACTAAAGATTCAAGTAATATGACTTGCCAGTATGTTAAATAAAAATAAACCGAAAATTAATGTGGTCACCCTGACAGTTTGAAGAATATTTTGGAAGAGAGCAGCGTAGCTATTATGATGTTTGATTAGATTAGCTGGAAGCAGTCATGATTAACGACGTTACATGAAGTTTAATGTGTATACAACTTGTACAAATTGGGGCACGATTTGAACATAATTAAATTCCACTTCAAATAAGTCTACATAGAAAAAATTATTTAACTTCGAACAAAAAAAAAAAAAAAAAAAAGTATTGCATCCAGTTTCAACACACTCATCCCTATGTGCTCTACTTGAAGACCATTTATAATAATTTGATTATTAAACACGCTGTTGTTCCAATCAAATATAAATTCATTACTTATTCCATTGTCAGTTGCCTATTTATCAATTTGTTATGCCCTTATTAGGGATTTAAATGTTGATTAGTTGAATTCTTATAAGCTCAAAATATCTATTTTATTGAATAGCAAATATTCAAATAGTCGGGCACATTGACTAGAACTACTAGTTCGTTTCGCATCTTTTTTTTTTCCCCCCACATTGTTGATGATAGGTTGAGAGATACAATAAAAAGACGTCAAGTTGTAAAATGTCGTTAATTATATTATTTTTCATTTCGTGGGAACTTTTTGTTATTTTTATACAGCTTTTAAAATACTGGATTCATTTTCTATGCTTCCTTAATCCAGTATTCCTTTAAAGACCTATTCTTCCTTATTGGCTAATAGAATACTAATTATAATATATATTCCCCCCCTCCCATTTAGTAATATCAAACGCATTTTTAAGATGATTTGTTGATGACGTAATGTAATACAAAGAGATACAGAGTGGCACATACTTATTGCCACATTTTTAAAGTTTAAATTAAACGCCGCTTATTCATAAAACGTCTTAAATTAGTGGATACCACTGAAATGTTTAGGCTCTTATCTTTCAAATGATATGTCACACCTTACAATTGAGTAAAAATGTCGATGTACACACAACAAAGATAAAAGATAATTGATTTGATGGCAGCACCATCTCTTTCCACCCGAAGCAATAACCCAAGAAACCATGATTTGAGCTGGATGTTTTTGTCAATATTTACTTTTGGAACCCGTACATTTGAATTTTTAGCCTCGAAACTTCCATGTTTCTTCTTATTCTTGTCTTGGACATCGTTGGATACTCTTTGGTAGTCTCTAGACATCCCTACGAGGTTTACCAGCCCCTTTGGTATTGCTTACAACCTCTTTATACTCATATCTATCTTTCATGTTTTTAAAAAATAACTTACGGTCCAGATATTTACTTTTACAATGTCGGCAGTTCTCTAATTTGATCATTGTGCTACGATCAAATCAACTATCCGCTGTTTTTGATCTGTTTGCATCGACATCTTTACTTTTTTGACACATGTCATGTATCATTTGAAAGTTGTGAGTCCAAGAAATTCAGTGGTGACAAGGACTTTTAGATTTTTTTTTAGAAAAAAGTGTTTAATTGAAACTCTAAAAAGTCACCCTGTACATATTGCCCCAAAAATAGTTAGATCATCAAGAAATGTGACTCCTATTTGTCTCTTATTTTACATTCACTATCTACAACTTCCAAATAATTATGAATTAATTTTGCCATGATGAAGTCATTACTAGGAATTTCATTTGTTTGTGTACACCTTGAATGATGATATACAGATAGTATAGTAAAGACAGTAAATATGTGCTTACTTGAAGGGACAGAAATTGTTCTAATTATTTACCTATTTTCAAAATGTGTGCTGCATCGAAATATGTTTATATTTGACTCATCAGCTAATAATAATAAATAGCAAATACTATTTTGCAATGAGATTCACTTTCTGTTACTTTCTGTTTCGTAGGTAAAAGTAATATTTTGCTAGTTTAGAATTTCTAACATATCATACACATGTATATAATATATGATGTAAAAATAAATTCTTGTTTTTCCAATTGATGGATTTAGTAATGTGTATCTCGCAAATGCGATTCTTTTACGCTGAAAGGAGTTAAAAATTGACCTAATTATTTACCTATTTTCAAAATGTGTGCTGCATCGAAATATGTTTATATTTGAATCATCAACTAATAATAGTAAATAGCAAATACTATTTTTCAATAACATTCACTTTCTGTTACTTTCTGTTTTGTGGGTAAGAGTAATATTTGGCAGTTTATAACTTCTAATATATCATACACATGTATATAATATATGCTGTAAAAATAAATCCTTATTTTTCCAATAGATGGATTTAGTCATGAGGATCTTGCAAGTGAGATTCTTTTACACTGAATGGTGTTAGAAAGATAAGAGTTCGACCTAAAATAACTTCACAAACAGTTTTGTGATTGTTTGACTCAGATTTGTTTGAGCTTGTGTCAAAGATGAACACCAGCAAAAATAAAATGGGTGATATTTTACATTTTGTCTTCGAACAAGGGGAAAACTCAAACCATGTGGCTGCAAATGTGAATAGTTAACATTTGTGCCAGATTCTGTAATAGCCAATCATGCACAATTTTGGTGTTAAAGATGCACTAAACTCTGGAAGGTCAATTGTCGAAAATACGGAAAAAATTATAGAAATCGTCGATTTCAACCTTATATAAGCACTGTATTCAATTAAAAATATTGGATATGTTTACTAGAACTTATACAATGTAGGGGGCGATCAGAGACAGTTGTTTTTGTCTCAATTACTTAGAACTGGTCGACTGAGACTTGCAAAAATATACTGCAAAATACTAATATAAAATATAAGTATTTTTGTATAACAATTTGAGTATCCAGAGTTATGAAATTACATGCTAGTTTAGATATATTGGAGCTTGTAACCATATCTCACTGAACTAATAATGATGGTTATGTTTGCTAGAAGCTAATGATATAGATTGAACACAACTACAGCTAATACTCAGTGTAAAAAAGTCACCATTTATTTGAAAGAATGCAACACTGCATTGCAGATATGATTGTTTAAGCCACAAAAAATGGTTTTGCTCTGAATAGAATCATAGCATATAGTCGCATCTGAAATATGGAATAATGTTGACTTTTGGAAATAAGTGCCATTTTCAGTACCGAAAGAATGCAGAGACTGTTGATATCTCCATCCTGACTACCTACGACATCAAAAAGTCAAGCATAGTCACATACAGACAAATATAACCATAGCTTCTTCAGCTAAAATGTGGCTGACTCCTAGGCTGCTGTTATTGATTGTCACAAATTAGTTTTGAGTTATCCTTTCTTGATTCCATAAAAATTACGTATTTCATAATTTAGTCATGCTACTTGAAGTTTTGGATCATTATTCTGTATATGAAATATTGGGCCGTATGTTTATTCGTCATTTCTCTTTTTTTTGTTTGAGAATGTTTTTGCATTAACTTACCACATATAGAAGCCTTTTACATTCTTTTCCCATGTTTTTAAACACATTTTTATATTAATAAAAGCATGTTAATTTATAATTATAGATGCAACAATATTTCTCACTAACAAGCAACAATATCTTCAAGATTATTTTAATTGGCATATTATATTGTCTTTTGTAAAAGATTTCTTAATTCTCGTGATGGACGCTTTTGGTAAAATATCCATGCCATGATAATTCAAATGATTAAAAAAACTCTTAAATTATGAGTATATATATGTTTGAGCTACCCCCGACAAAAATCTTGGAGGATCCTCTGAAAATAGAATTTCCTTATACGGTTAGGGGGTGACGTCTAAAAGCATACTTAGGGTTCCAAATTGATTAGAACTTGCCCTGCTTTGAATTTTTTTTTTAAATAGTTAGAAAAGCAAGGAAAATATTTTGCTACAAATCCCAGTCAATGCTTATCATCCATGCTGTAACAAGTGTATTTGGTTTCCATGTGTCTCACAATTTGAGAAAATTACATAATATAAATATAGCCTATGTATATAAAATCCATTATTGACTTTGTTTCTTTGTTAATGATTATTAATTATCTTAGTTTGCATAGAAACAAATCCATACAATTCTATACAATATGTCAAAGAAAATTATGTACATGTTACATAAGCCTATGCTACTTATTTGTACATTAAACCTTTTCAAATATGATTTTTGTTATCGAAAATATGTAAACAGATATTACTCCCATTGTCCAAAGTCTAAACTAAAAATACTTGTATCGAAATTTATGAGGATTTTGTCGAAGTTTGAACTTAAATCAAACAGGATCCAGATTAAATGTACATTTTTACAGATTACTGATCCTGAAAAAATAAACAACCCAATTTTATTATTATTTTAACATAATTATTAGAATGATCTTTTTTGATACAATTGGAATAACCACGCGATGCAACTTTTTAAGATTCGTAAAATTTGGAGCACGAAAACTTGTTTGTATCACGGATAATCCAAATTTATTTATACCGTAACAGAATCGTACTAATCCGGATCCAAGAACCGTATTATCTTAATTAAGCGATACATTAGGCTATTTAAGATCCAAAAAATCCCTTGGATCTATTTTAAAATCTGTAAAAGTTCAATTATTCAAAGTTGGTTTGAGTCGGGGATATTTTTGAATAATACTAGTTTACTGATAACGTATCCAAGTTCTTCAAATCCGGATCCAAGACCCGTCCTATCTATATGTAGCAATAGCATAGGATTTTAAAGATCCAAAAACCCTCGAATCTTTTTTTTAGATCTATAAAGATCGAGTACCCCAAGCAGATTTGGATCTGGGATCTTTTCAAATAATACAAGTTTACAGACAACGTACCTGGGTGTTCAGATTCGGGTCCAAGAACTGTTCTATTTCTACCTAGAGGTTGATTCTATAACATTAAAAATGCTACCAAATGATAGCTAATAAAAACACAAATTTGTGAAAAACTTAACTACTTTTAATTCACAAACTAGTTTTCATGTTTGAAGAAAGCCAAATTAATCAAGTGTCATCCTATCTGACAAGTTGGTTTTTTTAATGTGTGTTTTTGTTATTATACTATTTGTATGTTTGTACATAAAAAATGGTTGACATTTTCAAAAGTATTTGTTTGTTTAGTTACATATTCAAGAAAATTTTATTACTTTTCACTTGGTACTACTTTCAATGTTATAACACCAACCTTTGATTCGCTACAATGAAAAGAAAGACATTATATTTAGAGAAATTTTGCAGTATTGTGAAAAATGTTCATTATGAAAACAAAATGGCTCTTGCGGCCGGGTATATCCAAGGTCCAAAAGCAAAGTTATTTGTATGCATATTTAGTCAGTTTAGACACCGGAGAATGAAAACTATTATCACTTTTCATATGCTTGATTCAAAAATAAAAATATATGAAAAAGGTCTAATATATATACACATGAATATCATTTAGGTCAACACCGCCCATGTTCTTATTATCTTCTTTCCCAATTGCAGGGAAAGGAACAACTAATGCATTTCTTTATTGTCATACCAATAAACGAGGGTATGATTTTTTTTTGTATCGGTTTGAATATAACAGCTCCTCTACCATCATTATTTAGTATTGCATCACTTTACAAACTAAGGGCAGAAAGTCTATTATTTCTTACATTCCCTCTACCATAAATTTCAATCTCCTTGAGAGTACAGAGCAGACTGTGAGATGTGAACCAATTATAAGTTATTAATATTTGAAATTTTCAATGTTTGGAAGTTTACTAACCAGCCTTATGATAATATATCTACATATCCCCAATTGGTTGCTATAAGATACTTTAGTTCATTTCCTACATATCATTTCAAAGTCATATAGGATGTCACTTGTACCACTTCTAGAAAAAACTTTAGTTCCAGATTTATGAGTTTTATTTCTCATGTTTTGCTTCAATTAGTTACATTCCTTGAAGGGAATCATCATTTCGTCCACCAAATTACATTCTTTGTGTTCAATTTTATTAAAGCTATTGTTTAGAGAGTCAATGAATTTTGAAAAGTTATCTTACTGGATATCTTCTCTGGGTTTTATATTGTCATTACTGTTTAGGTGAAGAAAACTTATCAGTTCTTCAAATCGATTACGTTGAAAAAAAAAAAAAAAAAAAATATGAGGAATCAGTGATGAAACCAAATTTATGAAGATTTATAACTAGTTTTAAAAAAATTCCAATAACTTATGTACAAATAGCATTTTACTGAAAATCATTATAAAACCCCATTGATGCTATATGGAGCCATCCTACTCTAAAAAAATCTGGACCACAAAATATTGATATTCTGAGCAAACTTAAAATTCTACTATCAGCTGGAGGATGTTTACATTCAATTATAATATACATATATACCAATATTCTGTAACCTTTGTTAGTTATCTGCGGTTGAAAACAGAGCAGTTTCGACAAACTTCCTCAAGAACACTTTATATGCAATTGATGAGCTGTGGCAGAAAGATAGTCACCGCCTAACAACAAACTTGATGCAAATTGTCACTATTATAATGCCATCTACCCTATGGGAATGCTAAATAGACCCATTAGAATATTTTATACCCCAGAAATTGAATTTTAAGTTGATGATGCCATGAAGAAAGGGTTAAAGTAGAACTTTAATTTACTTCATCTTAAAAAATGTAGAAATAAAAAAAAACAATGCATAAGCATTGTTTTTTTAATATTTTCTACTCTACTTCCTGACTCATAATTTGTCATGTTTTATGTGCATATATTTAGAAACAAAATAAACTAAACTATACGCAAAAATTACTATTTCTTTAATGATTCATCCATATTTTGTGAAAAAATATTTGAACTTAAGATTATATAGTGCAAAAAACTGATGAGAAGAATGAAGCTTTAAAAAGTACATAAAATATACTATTAAGACCTTATCGGTCATTAAAGATAAATCCCATCCAGTTTTTGTTATTGGTCCTAAAAAATACCTAATTTTAGAATGCTCTCTGCAAAACATTATTTTTACGAATATTATAATAAAGTAATTATTTCATTTCACAAATTAATTTAGTTTGGTAAAACTTCTTTAGGCCTAAGCGGAATATTTAATTTTTTTAAATAAAATAAGGGATTAAGACTAATTGATGATTTAGTACGAATCCGGATGTCCCAATTTTGGGACCAATACACCTTAAATGTATAAATTTCGAAAGAGAATAAACATATACTTATAGTATATATTCATGTGACGTCGGTATTGTTGATGTTGGCCATTATAAGGGACTAAAAAGTTAAAGTAAAAACCGTTTCTTCTTTAATATTAAGGAGATGGTGAACCATTAAATATCAAAATGAGATCAAACATCACTTCAACTTTATTGTCTATTAATTATTTATCCCTTTAAAATGGCTAGTTTTATTATTAAGAGCGGAGGAACATAACTTCCTTTTTCCAAAAGGCCATATAACAAATGATACAAATGAGAAAAGCTATATTTTTCTTTCATAATGAAATTTAACATTAAAAGTTTTTTTTTTCACAGTTTTGAAAATCGAATTTGATAATTGAGGTACTCATTGTCCATACACCGAATGTTGTTTTTTCATTTTTTTGTTTGTCTTTATATAACTTTTCACTAAGGGATTTTAGAAGGATATTTATGTTCTACAAAAAGATACCAAATTTAATTGGTAATATGTCTTATATTATACTTTTGGATGATTAGTTGATTAGATAATTAGTTATTGCGATTTTGAAAAGATTTTAAAATGTTGATTTTTGTAATATATCCTGTCCCAACTACCCGATTTGAACAAATATAGTTATTTGTATTCAATAATTTTTCAAATTATCAGAAGGAATTGAAAAAGTTGTTTTTTTGTATGCACATTTTTTTTTCTTGGCCTATAATTCAAGCGATTTTATTTAAGATTCAACAATTCAAGAACACAATAGGTTTCCAAAAATTAACATCATGAAGAAAAAAAAACCTAATAAAAAGACAATTATAAAACGTTTAAAACAAAAATAGTGAAGGACTAAAAATATAACTAAATTGGTTAAAACATTTTAATACATTTTCACAATGGGCATAATTTCAAGCAATATTATTTCCTTTGATAGTTCATAATGTATATATGATATATTGCCCCTTGGTTATAATTGCATCGATTTTTTTGTTGTTCGAAGTAGATAAAAAGTCTTGTTTAATGCATTTAAAATTTTCTTCTAAGAGTTTCATAATTCCAATATAAGTGTGAGCTAAGATTTTACAATCCAACATAATATGGTGGGTCATTTCCGTTGATGTTTTACAGAAGATACGATTTGATCAGCTGTATTCAAAGTACTAGCCAGCAACTTCAAGACTACCTGAAAAAAACTCTATGTTTGAACCACTTCTCAGGTAGTGTCAACAATTTATTTTTAATTGTTTTAATACTTTGCTTGGGAGTTCTTGCAATATCGCGGTGACGTAGATAAGGGATAAAAGGAGTAAGAGTTGTGCTGTATAAATATTCATATAAATATTTAAGTTTTTAGTAGTTAACTTGCTTAATTTTTTATAAAACGAAGTACAGGGAGTTGTACGGATGTATACTTTTCTAAAACTGATTCATAAAATTTAAAAACCATTTTGTTTACCAATAATTTGACATGTCTAATTTCAGAAGACCTTTCCGCACAAAAGGAAGTGAGTCGCAATCTTTGGTACAATATACGTATTCCTTGTACATATTATATCCCAAGTACGCAAATTAAGGAGTGATAAGTGATTCGTGGGGTTCTTAACATTGGGCACAATCTCTTTGTAATTAAATGTGGTAGAGCTTACACCAATCCAAGGTATGAATATTATATTTAAAACGTGGACATACATTGGGCCATAAGGCTACTATCTGGAAACAACAATTCAGCAATTTTCTCATTGATGAAATATTCAGACTCCTTAGAATAACTTTATATTAGATTTAAGAAGATTCTAACGGATTTGAGAGTAATAAAAGTATTCTATGATACTATCATTGTCAAGTCATCAGCGTAGCTGAGATATTTTAAAATCCTAGTCAGTAATTGAATGCCCTTTATGATATTCTCTTTGTGTATATTTTGAATTAATTTGTCCAAGCATATAATAAATAATGTGGCTGATAACGGATCCCCTTAATGGACACCTTTTTATTCGAGAAAAAATTACTGTGTTGTCGGTAGCGTATCATTTTTTTTGATTTTGACAGGGTTACTCCAACTATTCGAATGATGTAGTCTCCAAATCCCTTACAATGCAGCGTTCTAACTATGAATTTGTGTGACAGTATATCGAAAGCCTAAACAATGTCAACTGCCATTATTTACAAGATATTGTCTTCTTCTAATAGAAATTGCAACATGAAAAGAATAGAGTCCATTAATTTATGCTTCAAAAAACCGTATTGGGAATTGTGAAGAATTATCTTCAGAACTTTATTAATTTGATTTAAAATCTTTTGTATAAATAATTTTGTATAGTGAGAGGACTTAAATTTTTAATATATCTTGTATCCTTTCCTTTTTTAGGTATTAAAACAATATTGCCATCTGATGCAACTTCCAAAAAATAAACAATGCTCATTACCTTTTCATAAAACTTTAATAAAATAGGTGTTGAGTCTGTTTTTATACTTAAAACCGTTTGATGAAGTGTCAACAGAAGTTTGTTAAACATTTTTCTTTATATGTAGTTAAAATATCAATTATGTGCCCCCAATATGGGGTTGTCTTCAATTATGTCACAATTTAAGACGTCAGTGAAAAAGTTTTATAGTTATTATTTCTTAGTGTATCATTTATATTAACAAAATATGTTTGAAATTAGGATTAAATAGAAGAGTGAGATCTTAAAATTTATATCATATCTATGTAATATGATGATGCTCGTTGTTTTCTCCTCAGTACAAATTGTTAATTAGGAATCCTTATTGTCTCTATAAAACTGTATTTTAACACATAGTCGTTTATTCTTGTTTTTGTTGCTACTTAATTGTTTAGTTGCATCATAAGTTATGTTGAATGCAAATTAATTTTATTGAAATATGATTTTGTAGAATGGGTACTGTCTTTTTTATTTATATTTTAAGAAAGTGCTTGCAAGCGTTTCTTCTTTACTTACAAATACAATGTTTGTAAAAACATAAATCTTAATGTGATGTTAAGGTAGATCATTTTTGTTGTAATAGACACTACTAGTATTTGATAAAATTTGTAAATATTGCACAATAATCAAGCAGATATATGTAAATATGTTTACGATGAGCTAAATATGTATATATTTTTTATAAAGACAGTTGATTCCAGATCATCATATAATTTCCTCATATAATCATGTCCCATAATCTTTGTGAACCCTTGATTAATTTCAAGTTCATGTCTTACATGCTTGCGAATTAATTTTATTTGAGTTCAAATAGTGTCATTCACTTGCATCATAACAAGATGCATAGCACATATTATTTGCGGAGAAAGGGGCAAGCGAAAATTCGGCCCAACGTTCAATGAATTTTGTCAATTTTTCTCGAACCCACATACCGGATGGAGACTTGAAACTTACTCACTTGTATTATATTGATTTGAGAGATTAGGTGTGATGAAATTAGAATCGTCCATAATCGTGTATATATCTCAAGCACCTATGCTTTTTGAATGTTTTAAATGGGACGAAAAATATTATTGAAGCGAGATTCAACGTTGAGGGTGTCAACTATTCTTCGTGTGGGTTACACTCTAACAGAGGTGGCCAGGCTGGCGGGAGTGGCTCGGAACACCATCTACAATCTTAAGAAAAGGATAGACCACAAGGAGGCCATAAAGAGAAATGAACTCTCAGGAAAGTGCAACATTAATACAGAGGACCTCAAGGACGCTTTCAAAAAGGGCCCAAGCAAGTCTCTGCTCCCCCATGCAAAGAATCTCAAAGTCAGTGGCACAGTCGTAGTCAAAAATATCAAAAAGTTGGTTGGAAAGTCCCTGGTGAGGTTGGAGAGGCAGAAACGATGAAGAAACGATGTAATGACCGTAATGTCAGTCTCGAACCTCAGGGAAATCAATTGAAATCGACGTTTTCAACTTTTCCCCATAATTCCAGGCAAGCTTCCCCAACGACAACGTCGTTTTTCAACAAATTGGGCCCCCTAACCCTGCTAAAGTTACTCAGATTTCTTATTTAACAACATCGCTCTCTGGGACAAGATAATGTAGCTACCATACAGTCCAGATGTCAATGAACGTTGAAGAAGGCCTCCGTCGACGAGGAGTGGGCTGCCATTTGCCCAAAGTTCAATTGCAATACTTGCAACTCTTTTCGCAAGATACTTGTAGGCATCTGTGTGGACAATAGCGGCCGACTATAATAAATCAATTTAACGTTGTCTATGTATTAAAAAGGGATAAATAAAGATTTTTGTTAAATGTATAATTAAAGAATGGCAGGCTTTTTTCTGATCAAGTGTCTAAGTTTCAAATTTTTACCCGGTACATATGTACAAGGACGTGGGTAGATTTTATTATAATTTTTTTTTTTTTTAATTTGTGTTCAATCTATTCAATTTTTCTTTTCCTGTCAATAAATAGCCATTCTAAATTTTCCTTTTTTGGCATAAATATTACAAATTTTACTTACACGCTTCAAATGTGCCGAATGATATCCCATGATTTCTCACCGACATATCCATGCCATATCCCTATGACTACAGCCTTTTATACATGATGGAGTTTATATCGGCATTAAATCTGTTCTGACGTCCCATTTTTGTTATTGGTTCTTAGTAAATGTCTCAAATTATGAAGTGTCCCCTAAAGGCACTATTCCCCCTAATATGTATTAATAAAGCATAATTTTGTTGGTCTGTATGTATCAATATGTATATGAGAAATAGTGACAGTGTGCACTTTATATAGTGATCCCTGATGTAAAGGATGTACATATTTTGATCTATAAAAATAATATTGTCAAATTAAGAAAATATTGCGGCGGGCGCATTTAACATCGAACGCATATACAGGATACACTGTATATAGTGCTCCACATGACGTATATTATATACATATTTTTGATATAAGGAGTAACAATATGGATTTATTAATAGAGTTTTGAAACACTGTGCATGTAGCATCGAATGTACAGTATGTTTTCAGTTTGTTTTTCTTATTATATATATTATGTAAGTAATAATTCTTATATATTCATTTGTACTTTAGTATAATGTGTTAAGATTTGAATAAAATATAAACGATAGTAATTAACTTTCGCAGGGCTTACACTTTGATAATTGGGGGTCAATCACTGAACAGAGCAAAAAAGGATCTTAAAACGAAGGAAAATATATGACATTTCCAGGAATATTCAGATAGTAGTTGAAGCATTTGATATAAACGAGAGTTCTGGAGCTTTTATTTAAATAGATTTTTGAAAGCATTCGATTCCCTTTCTCACATTCACATTTTGAGATGGTGAAACTACTACCAAGCCACTTTTTAACCCATTCAGGGCATTGCTAGCTACAGAATCATCGACAATGACTGTTGGAAATAAAGAAAACAAACTAACTACTTGAGTAAAAGTTGTCGACAAGGTTTTCCTGGCCTCCTTCTGCTCTTTGAAGCTATAATAGAAGAGCAAAGGACCGCCATGACAAAAAAATAATTAGGATTCTGTATAAGTCTTGGAAATACTAAATATCTAATAGATTTCTATACCAATGATGTGAGCGTGATGATAGAAACAAGCTCAGAAGCTCAATTACTAAAAAAGAATCAAAATTGTAATATCTTATTTTGCAATGTTAAAAAAAAATTTAAGTCGGGATAAAAAATCAATAAATTAAATACTGCAATTCTTTCCATTGACTTATGGTATCCGAAAAAAAGTTTGAATAATTTAATTTGTTCCATCATAGCAATGGTAACTGTTTTTGGCATTTTGGTGCCCTTTGAATGAAATTGGACGGAACTAAAAATGAAAGTCAATAATTATATCGAAGGCTGGCATAATTTTAACATTAAAAAGAATAAACACATTCGTTAATCTTAATGTTTTCAATAAGGCTATTTCTTTAATGATATTGGAATACATTTTTTGTTTGGACAATCTTTTTATTGGAATTATATTTCCATATTAAAGAGACCAAGAGATCAATTGTGTGGTGGGCTCAAATCTTTTTGTTGATATAATCACAAAAAATTAATTCAATAGTTTTGGTTGATATAACGAAGAATCCCAATATCGAATGGAGATATGTGATAATGTCAAGTTTGTACTATGAATATATTATGCTTGGAACAGATCTTATAAATGGATATATCGCAGACTTTCTCCTTCGCTGGCTGCAACAATTTTAATTTTGGTGGTTGCAAAATATAGAGCGTTCGAATGGAAGATTCTTAAGGCAATCGAAGGTGTTTGAGACTGTAGTGGCTTGTTTTTTATTTATTTTGACATAATTGGATATAAAAATTGATGTATGTCCTATTGTTTAATTTATTGCCATCTAATTAAAAGTACAAAAAAAAGACTACTACTTTTTTTTAAATTTCCTTTTCTTTTGACAGTCGAGCTTGAGTGTGAAAAAAAACTATTTCTACATTTTTGGACTAATATTTTACTAATATATACATTTTGTTCAGTCTTCGAAGGTTGTTTTTCTGACCTCTATAGCCGCTGAACTTTTGTAAACAAAATTAATTATTTGTAAAATGATTCAGAGGTTTCACTTTTCAATGTTGTAATAAGTAATGAACTTCAAAAGTTTGATACAAGTTATTTTCCTCAGATGATAGAAGAATATAATCCTAATTTTTCATTTTAAAGAAAAACAAATTGTAGCCGAATGAACTTTTTTAGATACTCAAATGATAAGAAACACTGCACTTACCAAATAAAATAGAATATGTATCAAAACTCAGTTTAAATTAAATTGCAAGTAGCTGAAGTAATAGAAATTACTTTTATGTTGAGTGGCAAAAGTAAATGTACGCATACTTCGACACCCAAAAAAAGGGAAACTTTTTATGAAGTAAGACAAAAATACAAAAAATGCATTTTATTAGAGATATTAGTTCTATCTATAATAGCCAATAACGAAACAATTGACTTTTAACTATACTATAGCAATACTTCTCAGTTTGTTTACTTACTAATTAATTAACTGTTTCATTACAGTATATTGATAATGATAAAAGTAATCAATCATTAAAAGTGTGTATTTGTATTCAATGAAGCTGTATAATCTACTTGAGATGGTTCGACCCTATTATAATCAATTTTGAACTATTTATATTGCTATTAATAAAGGAGTATAATCTAATTCATAAATAAATATTATTATTAATCGCGAACCAGGTGCAGATAATACTGTTTTTTTTTTAATTTGACTTTCAAAATATATAGAAGATGAATTTGGACAAACAATGAATGAAAACAAACATTTACATAAGAATAATTTTTACTAAATGATCCCTTCCCTTCCCTAGCAGTAATTATTACGCCCATCGTCTCTTGGAAGCGAATACTTCCTAATTACCAATTTAAATTGAAAAAATAGCAGTTGTTCACAGAGCTTTTGAGATATCTTATTTCATGTATAATATACGACATACCTTGTCCGCAATATGCAACCTATGAAATATTCCAATGGGTAATCATTAGGAATTTACAGGGGTCACATCTATTTATCTCACAAGACAATGTGTACCGTGAGGGAAATATGGGACTTTTTAAATGTGTTGGATGGTGTCAGGGTAGCTGGAATGTATTTACATGTAGGGGGTCAAATTATATAATGGTCACGTCTGCAGGGGTACTTTGGGGGAGAGACAAGGTTATTACTGTGATATTTTTTTCTTTTCATCAATACCAAATTTGACAAAGAACTTATTTTTTTTAGAAGAGATAAAAAACTTTTCTTAAAATATAGTATAAGAAAAACTTTTGATATACTTTTTTTTTGCCATAACTAAAAAAATCTACAAAGGGGGAAAGGCCCCTTGGCCAACATGGTTCTCCCGGCAATGGAAGGTGTACCATTCCTAGGATTAAAACTGGTGGTTCACACATTCATATATTCAGTCAAATTGAGTCGATAACTGGATGGGAAGCGGATCAGAAAGTATTCAGATGAACAAATTTGATTAACTAGACTACTGATATTTATACTCCTTCCATGATTCCTTTTGATTCTGTTTTTATTGATATTCTTGTAAACATTAGATCTGAAGCCCCAAAATTGTCAAGAAAGCTATATTGGTGTCTTTTCTACCAATAAAAAAGCGTAGACTTGAATTCGCCCATCAACTTCGAAAGCATTTTTCTCCTTACAAAAATACCGGTTTTTTTTTAGACATTCCTATTTATGCATTGTCTACTTTATCAAACTTAAAAAACTACGTTAATTTCTACCAAACGTTAATTTACTTCATACTTAAGTAAGTATTATAAAAAACAAGGCTAGAAATCTATGTGAGATGTTGGCGAGGAAAGAATTTCAAGCATCCTTCATATTTCAAAATTGCTCCCAATTTTCTTATCGAAATTAATCAGTTAAAGTATCTAAGGTTTATTCTCAATTATTTAAATGGGTAATAATTAAATACATAAAGCTTACAAGCTTTTAGTAAACTTGTATCAATATGCATCAACTGTATAGTGGATTTTCATCATATCTTTGTAATAAAAAAATGAGTAATTGGCATAACTTGAAGCTCAATCCACACTTTGATACTACAACTTGTCCCAACGAATCGTGAATGACACTTTGGAAAGGTTTCATTGATTTACAAAACAATTTACCGACTTTTTTTCGTTCTATCAACTGATAGAACAATAAAAACAAACAATTATATTGAAACAAATTTCTTCATCAGACAAAGGAACAACTAAGATGGAGCAAAAAAGAAATAGAGTGTCGGCGCTTTTTGACGTGGAAATGAAGAGATCTCTCCTATCCTCCATTGCTCGAAGAATCTCATTATAAAGCTTATGGATGACAAAGAGATTGTTGAGAGGGCACAAGGCCAAAAAACTCAATAGCTGTTTGAAATCAATGTCTGTTCCTGGTGAGTGTGGCCTCTACCCTCACCAGAGTATGAGATCTGAGGTCCCATCGAGCCGAAGACATGTAATACCTCCCTAAAGATTGCCGTGTTGAAGGAGTGGGCTGATATGTCGGATGGATATGTAAAGAAGGCTTCCAGACCACGGTGGAGTTCAATAGTGCTACTTTGAGATTTCATTGTTTATATAAAGTAAAATAAATATATATAGTATCGTTGTCGTAATCGCATTGACTTGTAATTTTTGAGAATCTTGATCAAGTAGAGCTTGGGACAAGTATTTCAGGATTTACAAAGACACAAACTGCATAATTTTTCCTATTTTAAATTATGATTATTAATATAAATTAGACCAATTTACGTATTCTAGGTACAGAGCTAAATTACCATAAGTCATTTTTGTTCAAAAAAGGATAACTTTAGCTCATATTAATCCTCTTTTTAAATCTATGATTGTTTGAAAAATACTTTTATCTTGATTTTGAAAACTTTTTTAGCCTATATCTCAAAAGAATAATATCTCACTTGTAATACTTTTTCTCCAAATTCAAAATGTTATTTATATGTAGGAAGTGACTATTGCTACATTTACAAGGGGAGAAAAGGTAACGACGTTACACCTTTTATAGAAAAGTAAAATACCATTGACAATATATGAGTTAAGGCAGCAGGATAACTTTTGGAAAGTTTTTTCTTCTAAGTAATGATTGCTTTGTCTGTCTGAATATCAAAAACGGAATTAACCCAGCATGCTGGAGTCATAAAATTACAATATCATTTGTTAGCAATCATGGCAAAGAAAATTGAAATTTGTCCATTTATTTTTAGATTTTTAAATTATAATGAATTACAATTTGGAAACTTTAATCATTTTATTATAAATAGTTTTAAATTATTTATTTTTTAATAATTTGAAAAACTTTGTAGTGTCTGGTTTGCATAGATTTCCAAATGATTTAAAGGATTTTTAAATACCTCCAAAATAAGTATTTTTAATAAAATAAATTTTCTAAACTATAGAGTTTCTTAAAAATCTCAAAAATTTGAATGCAAAGCCTGTAACTGTCATCAAATCAGTTCTTGGGTATGATGGAGATACTTTCACAAGGGAAATCCATTTGTAAATTATTTTGAAGACAAACGGTATTTTCTAGAATATAATTTTATTACTTTTTATTGAAGAGGAAAAATTCAATTCGAATCAGCCTATGTTCTAAATATTAAAAGTCAAAATAACCTGAATGGTTATTCAAAATAGGGTCTTTAACAACAAATAGATCATTCATTAGATGGAAACTGGGTAAGTATATTATTTGTGAACCAATATCTATATTATAAAAATAGGAACCGATATTCATAGCCCATTTTGTTGACTAATGGTGTTTTTACATAACAATGTGTTTAATATTATTTATTTTCCTTTTGTGTACTATGTACAAACAGTGCCTCATTATATAATCATAGAGTTAAAATTGGTTTTGGCAAAACAATAAAAATGTAAGTGGAGTTAATATTTTTATTTTTTTATTTTCTGACGTGCCACTCTATCATGATGGCAGCTAGGAGCGAATCCAAATAGAAGGTAGACATTATTCTGCAAGACGCCCTAAACTACGAAACTTAAGAAGTTGAGGTCATGACAGTAAGAGAGACTGACATAGAAGCAGGTCTGTAATATTGTTGCTGATTAAGTTTTCGTTCTTCTTGGCTGTATGGGCTGCAATGGACAACTAGATGCTGTAGGTAGTCCAGATGGAGAAGTTAACGGTCTCTGTAGCCATCCATCTTGGTACTGATACTGGCGAGAAAGAGATCGCAAACGCGTTCTCTTTTTTGTTGTTGCTCCGACATTTCTACACTTAGAGACATAAGACAAAAAAACACTTTTACAATTTTGTTTCAGCTGTCGTTTGATTACTTAGTGAAGCCTTGTGATTAAAAATAACATCAATAAAATCGTAATTAAATTCTACTACAATTTCTGGGTTTCTTCTCTGTACATATAGATATTTTCTATAAAAACAATCAATAAACTTATTATGGTCAAGTTTCCGACCCCTCTGTCCATTTTTATCGGAGTGTAGACCAAAGATAGGCTTCATCATTTGGGGTCTATCTATTTGATCAAACATTACCAAGCAAAATTTAACCCAAGTTGCAGAGACTTTACCTAATTTTCGAAGAAAAATGTGGAACATTATTTATAATAATGGAGCAAAGTTTGTCTGTTTGAATGTGTGTTGTTGTTTTTTTCTGAGAAGGACTCTTTTTTTTAATAATGAGTGGGTCACAGCGTATCCGTAATTGAATAATACAACCTTTTTCCCGAAAAAAAATAGAAAAAAACCGCAAAATCCGTGGGTAGTTGGCCAATTCTATGGAGTTATAAAGCAATCGTTCACAGGTTAAAAAGAGATAATTTTCATTTAATCAATCAACTTTTAGAACACAGATTAAGAAAAAAGAAGCATAATCAAATTATTTGGCAAAAGAATACACTGTATTTTTTTTTTTTTTTTTTTTTTTTTTTTTTAAAGAAGAGTTCATATTCAATATAAAGAATGTGACTTATTAATTTTTTTAGTAACGATTTTGTAACTGAAGCTTAACGTGTCATATTAAAAAAGACAGAAAGAAAAGGGGAATAGTTACAGCTTATATTATTAATGCAAAGTTCATCAACGCTTAATCACTCAGAGCAATGCTGGAAACTGCAAGTCATTGTGCATATATTTGGCCCCTTAAATTATTAATGGAATGGTGTACATTATTTTTAACCTGAAAAACTGATTGAAGTATTTTCAACCCATACCATTATACTTGGGGCGGAACAAAATACGTAAAAATGGCCAATTTTGACCCAAAAATATATTTCTTTCAAATTAATAATGGAATAAGAAAAAAAAAAAACTATTGGAAAACATGATAGCCTATTGTAAGTATGTAACATACATATTATGCAGGTATTTCAAAAACGTTTGGGTGTGTGTGTGTAAGGTATATTCGTCATGGCAACAGGTTAATTATTATTTAACATCTTTCTCATCTTATCTCTCTATAAACTATACCTTTGTGATTTATACTCAAAACGATTATTTTGATCAATCAAAATATTTGATTTCTACCTTCGCAAAGTTTATTTAGGTTTAGGTTATATTTATTTTTTATTTGGTTGAGTAAGTCTTTATGTAGAAAAATATAACTTTTTTTAAACAAAAGAAAGAAATTATTTGACTCATTAAAAGTTGTTCTTTTCTTTCTATGGAATAGGAAAAATGATGTACTAATTATTCTTAATATATAAACATAATTGATACGTATCTACATTTTGAGGCGCGTCAACATGAAAATAAGCTAGAAGTATTTTTCTTAAAAATTACACTTTTATTTTTCAATTATTTTGAATATTTTTTGGAGCCTTTTTGGCAATCTTCTCTTAAAATTCCCAAAAATCCCCCATTCAAAAAAGAAAAGAATTATCATATTTATATTAATGAAGGAAAGTTTGCCACTAATTTTTTTTTTTTTTTGTTTCCTTGTATGAGGAGAAATTCCTTTTCAAAACAAGCATTTGAGTTAAATAAGAAAAAGAGGAACAATACATATATAAAATAATGAACGAATGAGCCATTAGATGACGTTTAGCAAAGAGTGTGTGTAGTTAAAACTCACGGCGTCATATTAAAAAATACAAATAATTTAATATATTTAGATGCAATTTTTAGCGTTGGATTTTTTGTTTTAGTTGGCAACATGAACAGTGTTATTTCATTTTCTCAAGTTGTTATCATTAGAAATACGAAAATTCCTTGTAAGTGTAAGTCAAAAAAGAAAAGTATAAATTGTCAATCTTAATTGACTGCATTTTTCCAGACAGAGATTATCACAGATGGAAATAAGACTATAATGGATGTTTGCAGTGGCTACAAGAATATATGTTTTTAATTTATTTTTCAATGTTATCATCATGAAATAGGCTTCAGTCCTTAAATTCTGAAAAAAACAAAAACATTTTGAATAATTTTTGCTTACGTATTGATATTAAGTCCAGCAGTATTCATCGCTAATTATAGAAATAAAAAGATTATATACAAATATTCATTTTGCAGTATAGAAGGTAAGCAAATATTAATTCTGACTCAATCCATATCTTCAAATGATCTAAGAAGTCCTTAGAATTTAAGCTATGACCCTGATTTGATTTAGGGGTTTTATGGGATAAGTTGATAGTAATCCGTCTGTAACTACAGTATTTATAAAATTGGTAAGTAGGCTGTACCTACGGTGGTGGGCTTTTGGGAGCTACAGGGTCCATATCTCTTGCGATTAATTTTTTATTAGGCTCCAAAAGTTAGGGACACCCCAAATTAGAAAAAAAATAAATCAACAAGTATGATTTCGTTTCGAATTTTTTTTAATCAGTCGCTTAAGCGTACAATTTTTATTTAAATATATATCTTTATAAATTTGTAAAATAGCAGTGCTTAAATATACACATTATCTCTCTTATTAATGGCATACCCTCTGCTACTGCCTACATATGTACATAACAAATATATTTAATAAGCTAAATCTAATATCATTTCACATTTTAACGATATTTAAATTTGATTTTTCAAAGTGCAGATTACTTTTCTTTATAAACAGTTTATATAAACAAAGATTGTTTGTCAGGGAAAAACTCATGTAACTTAGGATTGCGTAGATACTTCACCTAAGGAATGACAATTCAATCAAGCGTGTGTATCCTATTAAAAAAGAAAAAAAGGAGTATAAAGTTTAGAATTGTACAAAAACGGTAAGTAAAAATGAATGAAATCTTGCGGCCGTTCAGGTCAACTCATATGTTATACAAGACTACTCTGTAAAGAGTTCTATAAAATATGATCTGAGACTCATTTTTAATAATGAGTGTGTTATTAGCTAGACCTCATATTAAAAAAAGAAAAGAGAAGTATAATACTTATTAAAAAAAAAGAAATGTGTCTGTTTGACTCCCTTAACGTTATTTTGAATGTGTGCCTAATATCTAAAGGCGAGTTCACTGGATTTATTTATGTTCGTTATAAAATGTCAATTTATGGAGAGGGGAAATCTTGCAGAAGGCGTGCGAGGAAGTCTAAAAGTGTTTAAAGAATCTCCTTAGAAATGCTGGATGTATATTAATTAAATTGGAGAAATCAATTTGATGTCATTTATATTTTTTGTACATAAATTCTTAATCTTTCACCCAGTTTATTTTGCTTTCTCAATCCATTGCTTCCTTTAATTGCACCTTTTGCTGCAAAATAAGTTATTTTACGATAGCCTTTAAAATTATGTAAAATGTAATGGATTAAATAAAAATTGTAATGGACTTTAAAACGTTTATTTATCTAGTATCATATAAAGTTACCGAAAAATCTATTAATAAGACGTTTATAAATTTTAACCCGATATTAGCACCCTCAATCTTTATTACTGCGTAATATTAAAGTACATTGTCTTAATTTTTAATCTCTCCTTTTTTCAATAACTATCATTAATTGTCTGCAGAGCTTGGGAGGATATACATATACTCCCAATTTCATATTATACAATTCAATTGAAGATACTTAAAAATATCATGTTTTGAACAATATTGTACTCTGTAATTTATGAAAATTTCATTCAATTCTTTTGATGTTTAAGAAATTTGTGCTATTTTATTGAAATATCATATTTTATTAGATCATAGATTTTGGTATATGTTATAAGATAAAGTAAACACTACGGAAAAAAAACCCCAAAAATTTCGATGATAAATTGGTCATACCTTCCTTTATATTGAAGCTAAATATAAAATAAGCTAATAAAGAATGGTAAAAAAAATAAAAATATCCAAAATTTTATAGTATCAATATATTTATATGAGATTATATATATACGTACATCACTGAGAGTAAAAACGTACCGAACCGAACCTTCATACAATCCCACACCGTATAATCCCTAATGAATACTAGGTAAAATGTAAGTTAAAGGTTAATAAAGATTAAAACTACAGATTACTTTAATAAATAAATGATGAGGAGGTTAAAATAAAAACCGGTATCACTTTCGGTCTAAAATTTCTAGAACAGTAAGAGACCATTATATAGATTGAACTGATTTGGTTTTTGGTTTTTTTAAATTCGCTATGAATTGGTCTCATTTATAATTTACTCTAGAGGGATTCTCTTGATGGATTATTGATGATGTAATGTGTTTTTTCAAATTGTGAACATTGACAGAATAACGTCATATGAAGTTAAATGAGTTACATAGATCATATTTGTAAACTCATATATCAGAATAAGGGAAAAAATTGGTTCATGGATTGCAAATTTATGAATTTATATTGAAACCCAATAAATCGATCCACAATTTGAATACAAGGAAAACGATTTGGTCCAAATCGGTCTATAAAAAATAAATAAGTCAGAATCGAAATATAATTCGGTTATGGAGGGATTCTTAACACTAATAAAAACTAATGTTAAATAATATCTTTGTCATAAACAATGTAAATATATATATGTTTTAAATTGCATCATCTCTGCATACATGAATGATCATATAATACATATATTTGAACCTCCTACTATTTATTAATATATTTCATCAAGCATATTTCCATCAAAGCTAATATAAAAAAGCTGTTGAAACTCGGTCAAAGATCGATTTTTTTTTGTTCGGCCTAAGAGATTTTTAATTAGTGGTTTAACCCACAATATTTGTCTAGTCCACGATCTCAGACCTTAAACCGAAATTTAAGCGTTTTCAAATCCTGGACCGATGTTTTCTTGTCTCAACCCTTTGGTGATTTATAAGTTGTACAAATATGATTGAATGCAACATATTGAATTTGTTACTGTGCCGATGTTCACAATTTTTGAAACACACATGACGTAGTGAGCAAGTAGAAGAAACATGCTTTATACACAGTAGTGTATAAAATATGTCCTGCTGCTTTGTAAAAATACAAGAAACCGAAAATGAAAGTGGTAATCCTGACAATTTGAAGAATTTTTTGGAGGAGAGCAGCTTAGCTATCATGACGTTTCTTAGATCAGCTAGCATCTGTCAGAGCAAGGAGATAAACACAAATCCCATTCCGATAATAACAAAAATTACTCCAATTTCGATACTCAATTCTACTACCACTAGTTTTACAATTAAAGCTCCCGAGACAACCCTCATTGTGCTTTCCGTCTTTTATGAGAATGTACTAGTTACTACTTTATACATAATGTTCTGTCTTCAAAAATTAAGTAATAATTACAAAAGCCATGAAAAATGAAAAGTCCTGTTCAGGTTCCAAATACAAAAAGTTGTTCCCGCTTTCTATGACATATTTTGTGGACCTAATATTTATACAATACATTCAACTTTATCCGATACTCACAATTTTGAAACATCCATGACAACATCAATGATTAATCTATAGAAGTGGTCCATATCGAACTTATTAAAACGACCCAAATAGTTTGTTCAACTGAAAATCTTAACAGCTCCCTACGAGTCTAGGATTTTAAAACCGAACACTACATGATTTGAGACATAGTATGCACATTGTATGTTGCAATAATATTCATTAATGCACATTAAATGCATAGTTACCTACCTACCTATGCGTTGTAGACTAGACAATATCTTACATATAATATAAAAGATAAACTGAAGTTTGCATACAACTATTTATATCTGCTCATTATGTACAAGTAGTAGAACCTGGGGCTAATATGCGTCTAAGAGCAAACAAACCTTGCTTTAATAATGTATTAGGTTACGTAAACAGTTCTGAGGGTTATTTTCTAAACTTCTTCGGTGAGTTATATCTTACGATTAAAAAAAACAACAACTAATAGTATGCTTAAAGGTTAAGCGTACACTTAAAAAAAGTTCATTTATAGTTTTGTGTTGGGTGAAGCCAGTTGTATGTTACAGCGTTCCAAAATGGAACTAAAAAAGAGACAATTCAATACATACTTTAGTATCATTACAACCAAGGCGAAAAGGCGGCCAAAAACATATGCACTGGGTATGTATCAAAACAGTATCGAATATAACAGTAAAACCATGGTTCCAACGATATAAGGACGTCGAAAATATCGATAAAATCATGTAAATCCTCGAGTTGGACCGGCATATGAGCACTTGTTCCATTCCCCAGGAACTTAAAATTGTGGAGCCATCTAAATTGGATAATCCTAACTATATTAATTTTATTATCAAAATAAAGCGAAAAAACGCTCAGAAACTTTTACTTCATTTATTATATTTCTTTTATTAATGTGGAAAATGCCTCCTCCAACAAATCATACGTGCAACTCTCCATTTTTAATTACCACTCTCACACGTTGTTACTCAATACTAACTCCTTAACAATAGACTAATATTTATAACAACTAGGTAAAATATAAAATATTATTAGGTTGCTAACAACAAATAAACTCGCACGGTACAAAATGCGTAGGATTTACAATTCTAAACTGCACCTTAAATATTGATATGATACCTATAAATCTGTGTCAAAAAAAAAAAAATATTATCAAATAAAAATAGAAAAGCCTTACAAATGCATCCCGGGAGACGAAAACACAGTGGTATGGTGGAAGGATAATTTAGACAAACTTCCGAATCTTTCCAGGTTAACTTCACGATACCTTGAAACTACAGAAACCTCTGTATCAAGCAAAATGATTTTTTCGAAGCGGACAATATTGTGAGTTCTGGTTTCTCTGGATTATTTTCGGAAAATGTAGACAACCTTATCTTTTTGCAAAAAAAAATATAAATTCATTAATATGAGTATTATATAACCCCTGTATATTTAGGTCAACCTTTATTTTTTAGACAAGTACAGAAAATACATTATTAAAGAATAAAATATCGAAAAAACTTGAAAAACTACACAAATACTATTTTAAAAAACCATTTTACTTTACCGAACCATGTACTATGAAGGTTATACCACGGTTCGTACCGAATTGTGGGCTTAAGGTACCGTCCCAGCCCTAGTATACATACATACACAATAATTAACTTTAGATAAATTAATTAGTATTAATCAGAGGGGGGAAGAGTTTCTGTCGAATCTCAAATCTTTGCTGGCAAGTTCAAGTCATCAAACACCGTTTGAGCTGTTGAATATTTGGATTTAGTCTAGGTCAAATCCTCAGAAAATGAAATATACTTTAAAGATACAACCTGTGAAATTTTTTTAATGACTTTCGAGTCGTTAGTTTTAACATTAAAGTCCAAGTCATGCCTCGAGTCTTTGATTGTGGTGTGATGAAGTCGAGTCCCAAGTCTTTAAAATATGGATTCATGTCCAAGTTGAGTGGCTAGTCTTGATAAAAAAAACATGGTCTCATGTCCAAGTTGAGTCACATGTCTCGAATCCAAGTTCTCATATCTGTTTTTAATTAATTACTTACTTTATTTATGATTCTTTGAGTATAATTTGTCATATGAGACTTTCTTGTTTGCCAGGATACAATAAATAGATATTAACGGACACACCCTCAATCAAATCTTTATATAGAACATTGTATATGTTGTGTGAAGTAAATAATAAATTGAGTGAAATATAATTAATTTGGTTTATACTTTAAGAAGAAAAAATAAACTTTAAATACATTTGTAAAAAAATTCAAAATGAACTCATTTTTCCCATGTCAGATGGTGAATTTATTGTTATGTTTAGAACGATCCAATAATGATGACAACTGATTATTATCTTATGTACACAATTATATTATATCATTAACTAATAAACAATACATTGTATACACAATGTCATGGTCAATCCCATTTTAATAATGACTGTTCTGTCCAGTACCCTGTGTTAGAGAAAGTGACGTTCCAACCTGTTTATTAAACTAATAAAACCCCAAAAGTTATAAGTAAAGACTTATTTTTTGTTTTGTTATAGCTGTTTTGTTGGCCATTATTTTTGTCGATTCACATCACTTTCACTGTGACATCAATCGCTAAAAACTTTATTTCTTTTATTTATTATTTATGATTTTTCGGGACATATTTTTTTTTGTTCAGATGTAAAATCCTGATAAATCCCAGGAGTTCGGAAAATAAACTCTATTTGTGTCTCAACACAATGCCAATCTTAAACAGAAATAAAAATATGACAAGGCATCTCCTCAAGGCTGAAAGAACAATTATATCTATGGATGTGAAAAACTGGCAAAATAAATTTTCTTGAAAAAGTATAAGTTGGTAACCTGCAAAATATAAATGAGCTTATTAATTATTTATCTCCATTTTGAAAATTCAAATGTTTTAGAGAGCCAGAAAAGCTATATAGATGAAAATAATATTATCCACTGCATATCTGTCATGATGTTTCATTAAATTAGCTGCAAGGAGCTACGAGATGAAGAAAAATAACATGAATTACTCCGATGTTGATGATCAATTTTACTCCAAGGGCTTACACTTACAACTTCGGAAGAGATCCTCAGTGATATTTTTCGTATTTCAGATACTAGTGATTACTTACTACTTAAGAAATCCCATTTCTTAAAAACTTCTTTTATTAACAAAGGATGGCAACGATCAACGTATCTCATCAAAAATCCTAAATAATCATCCCATAAGGGTCATAGCTGAAATTCTAAGTATATAGATTGCTCCAGAACTAAGTATTGCAGACCTTCTCTACTATAAAAGGAATATTTGTATATAATCCTTTAATTCCTATGATTAAAAATTAATACTATCGGGCTTCATATCAACACGTGAATAAAAATTATTTAAAAAGGTCTACTTTTTCATAAATTAAGGACTGAAGTCTATTTTGAAGAGCATCACAGTAGGCACGGACCACCTTTATGGTAATTTTATCCCATTCTCTAATTAGGGAGGCTTCCAGTGTAACCAAATTTATAAGAACCAAAAGTTGCAGCTCCAAAAGTCTGGGAGAGGACTCTCATACCATCTCTACATAATAGGATAATTATAAAAAATATGGAACACAATAAGTAACAATACCAGATATTTTTGTCAAATTAAAAATATAGATCACCCCGTATCCAACTGCCTCCCAATCCACGAAGTCTTGTAAATGAGTTGATACGAATATATGTTATTCAAGATAATGGCAAAGAAAGTCCTCTGAATAAACACATGGATATTCAAATTAAGTATCATGACAGATTGAAAAGAGTGCAAGGGATATATTAGATTCTAAAGGGATAAAATCATAAAACTATTGTGCTAAATTTATGATCACGAACCTACTCTAAATTTGCGAAATCTAATTTTCTAAAATTTACTCGCTAAAAAAGAGCCTAAGTCCTGGTATTGAAAAAGAGAAGAATCAAATAAATCCCCCAAAAATATACGTAAGGCACGTATTGACTCATTCTTTTTCTTTCTCTTAGCTCTCTTTTCCGCCAATAGATGGCGGATGAGTCAAATCTTAGATCTGTGCCCGAAACACTTTTGAATTGATATTATTTTTTAAATGAATATATTTCTCTAAAACTTTAGTACCCCATGGAGTGACTCAGGTATCCTCAAGGGTATGCGTTCCCCATTTGAGAACCACTGTTCTGTAAGATGAGTTTTGCGTCCTATTTTGAAGCTGCTTTAATATTTATTTAGAAAGGGTGTCAAAATTTATGGGACCCTTTTGTCGCTAATCCATTGGTCAAAGCTTAACATTCTTTCAAAGACTACATTTTAAAAATAAATAATTTGATTAAAATTATTTATTATTTCCTTAAAATATCATTACTTGACATAAATCTTTTATATATACATATCTTTTTTTTTCCTACTGCTTTCTCTTATCTAATGCCTGTTGTCATGGTACTTAAGCAACGTCTTTCTGTACATATATATTTATAAGTAAATGTTAAATGAAATTTAATTTCCTCATCTGATATATATTCGTAAATGTATGTAAAACAAAAAATATATATATTTTTAAAAGGTCTTACAATATATAATATAAAAAATGAGAAATTGAGTAATTACATTTAGTAAAATTATAAATATACGATGTAGTTTAAAATTAGTTCCCAAAGACAAAAATCTCTTTAGTTATCAATGTAGACAAAAATTCTATACAATAAATAAGCAACAACAACAAAGAAAAACCTGAAATTCACAAAAATTCATAAATCTAAAATTAAGCACAAAGGAGTGGCCTATTTTTATGTCTATTTAATATCTTGATAATGCGATTTAAAAATTTAATATACTGCATTAGAGTTCTCTGGTAAATACCGTAGAGTACCCATCACTATATCAAACACGAATGTACCGTCCTTAGGGATTTTCAAATCTAAAGTTATGTACTCAGCCGTAATAAGTATCCCTCTTAAATCTATGCTATCCATTGGTTCCTTCAAGGTAAACTTTTTTGGACCGTAAGAAATTAGAGTTAAGTATACCAACCAGATTGCTTTAGCCTTCTTCGAAGGATTTAACTTATTTTGAGGACCCCAAGAAGAATTATTGCCGAAATGTGATTTTTGAGGTGTTTAATGTATTTCCTTCTAAGTTTCAAGTAACAAACTTCCTCAGTAACAGCAAAAATAAGCATTCAGCAAAAGCATGAATAGCTGAATAGAACACTTTACTACAGTCATTGCAATAATCATTCAATATTATGCAACCCGAAGTCACTTAAAATTGGGTAGTGAATTTCCTGCCATCGGCAATTCTTTTATTAGAATTCGGTATATAGCTTGTTCATTTGTCCTTAAACTTAGGATACGGAGATATTTCCTATAAATCGTGATGGGTTCATTTGACATTTTTTTAAATGAACCCATTTTCTTGGGCCAAGGAGTCAGTAGATATTGTTTTGCATTCTTTCCTTTGCAAAGGAAAGAATGCATTCCCTTTTGAGAAAATATAATCACCTGTAACAACATGAATCGAAATTATGGTATTATCCAACGCTTCCCTTTCCATACTTATAGGATTTTCGTGGTTTTTAAAGAAATAACTCTTGTCATGCTCGGATGTACTATACCGATTGTCGAGTTCGAGTCACAAAGTACATAGTCCATCCACAGAACTATATGACCTGTCCCAATAGAAAAATATAATTAAACATTTTTGTTTCAGACAAAAACTTGCTTGAGGAATTACATGACCTCCAACCAACAACCGGGTCTATAATTAAATTAAGAACAATCTTCTGGTTGCAAAGTTATCACACATTTCTAAAATTTGGAAATGAGGCTTTTACAGAGAAACAAACCTTGCTTTGTTAATTTAGATGTGTTAAAGTTTTGATTTAAGTATAATTTGAAAGCAATACTTAGTATAAAATTCTAAAAAAATATTGAATTATTACAAACACAGACACTAATGTATTTCTTTATAAACAATATTTTTAGCATTTCCATCTTGCATTAAGCTATATAAACCCTTTTTAGTATCATCTCTATATCATTCAACGTATATTTGACCATGATTTATGCAATTAATATGGCGTACTGGCTATTAATAGTTTTAGTAACATAATTATTTCTACTTTGTTTTAAGGAGCAATAAATATTACATCATTTGTAAAAATGTTGTTGCTTAACCAATTAAAAACACTTATTTTTTAAGTAGATTGATTACAATACGTCTGACTCTAATGTTCATTTTGAGCACAACATACATAAAATATATGAACAAGTTTTTGTGTATGTACTTTTGATACTGACATAATATTTATTTAAATGGACATGCATTAGTGTGAGCCTCAATTTAAAAAAGTTCTAATAATATTTTCAAACTTTCTTCCTAAATGACAATACAAATCTTACTTATCAGATATATGACTAAGAGGTGAGACAATATCTGGTCCAATGTGATGTTACTGAGAACAAAACCATCTGGGAATTTCTTTGAGAATATTTGGGTAGATGTAGGAATTATTATTTTATATATATATATTAAAATGACTTTATTTATATTGCTCATAATGCACATACAGAATTAAAACAATACAAAATGTTTTTAAGATTTGTGTTACTAAAAAAAAACATAAATAAGTATTATGGGTTAAAATTTGACTACCTTAAAACAATACAAGTATTTACTAACTAATTCATAATAGATGAAAGTTATACAATAGTATAAAACTGGTTAAAAAATCCACAATTTAAAACGTTGACCTCTTCATTAAATGTTCATACCATCAAACGATCCTCTTCAACGTCGAACAGTATCGGAGGGAATCAGAAATACGATATCCAATCACCTCAAGGGCGTAGACCCAGGAGCTACCATCCAAGTTTTGGAATTTTGAGCTAAAAAACATAACATCTCATGGAGGCAGATATATTTATTGACCTGCAGATACTCTCAGGTTTAGTTAGCTTTGATGCAATGAAAGCATTTGCACTAAACAAAGAAAAATTCATGGGTTGGCTTTTGTGTGACGATTTTCTGGATGAAAGACCGAATAAATTTAACGCTTTAATTTCCGTTATGTTGTGGGTTGTCATTTCTATGTTCAATCATATGAACTCTTTACTCACTACACTCATAAAAGGACAATCAACGAAAGATTGCTGACTACTATTAAAAAGCTTAGCGCAGTCTTTACAAGGATTAATTAAAAAGAGGCGATTTGTGGATATCTGGAATTGTGAAGTAAATTTAATTTTTATCTATATATTTTTTTTCAATCAATAATAATTTATTTCAACACTTCTAAAATGGCATACTTTTGAACATAACGAAAAAAATAGCTTAAAAACACACAACTAAACATATTTCTTCAAAAAACAATACTTTATCGTGATAACTTGATTAGTTGTAGAGAATACTTGAAAATATAATTAAAGATATAACCTCCGACCTTAAATACGTGCAAGGAATATGCAGCAGGTCTATGCGTAGTCAAAACATGGGTTCCCTTTCTCCCAAATTTCTCCTAATGATGAAGTTATATTTCAACCAACTTATCGAGCTCTGTATAAATTATGGACTTTATTGAACATAAGGAGTAGAGAATATATAGGACTTTTAAAATGATTGCTTTAATTTTGTTGTAGTTTTTATTGGAATAGGATGACATCCTTAACCGGTCTTGGAGATCGATATTTGAAACGAAGCTTCCAAGAGCCCAACAGTCTTGCATACCACATGGATTACTTTCAAAACATTTGTAAAATTAATGCAAAGAAGTGTCTCCCTCAAAGTCACGGAAGGAGCTTCTTTTTTTTTTCTTTTTTTGCTTTCAAAGATTTATTGGTGAAAGAGGTCTACGTTTTGTAGTGGAACCTTTTTTCCTTTTGACTCTTATTGGGAGAGTTTGTATTAGCCCTCGACAATATTTTCATGAGGAAGTGATTCAAGATGTTGAAGCCTCCACTTGAATAATTAGCTGGAGTTCCCTATATAAGGCTTCCACTGATAAAATTAAAAACTGGCTGTAAGGGAACAATATCCAAACCAATATAAAAGGGAGTTGGAGTACAAATGAAGTAATTATTTTAATTTAGATAATGTATCTTAATAACTCTGTCAACTTATACAAAAGTCTTGAAACACCTCTTCACGGATTTTTTATACAATTGACCAGAGGAAGGTTGCAAAATAGGATGTCCTTTGTTTAAAACCTTGGATTATAGTTCAGCCAAGAGAGAGAGAGGACTAATCTTATAGAAGAATTCTATGAGCTAGCCATCTCCCTCCAAAAGTCCCCCATTTAACAGCGGTCTTAAACAGTTCTTGTGGTCCTATATGCAGTCTTTTGTTAAATTTTTAACCGATGAACATTGCAAAACTATTCTTTAATTTTGATGCTCTGAAAATTTGTTTCTTAGCCTCAGCTACCTCAATCTAGTGAAGGGGTAATCAGATGATCCTTCAATATATCACTATTTTTTTTGTGCCATATAACCTGAAGTTTAGTAGGCTGCTGTTTATTTTTCAAGATGTCTGAGTACGGAGTAAACCTTAGAAGTTGCACTACACGGGGAATAACAAAAATGGTACATATCAGAATTCGGTTGAAAGTCTTAAATACTTGATGGTCGTTCTCTGTAAGAGCCTTTGAAACCGAATATATGAGTTCTTGCGATTCCACAGTTCAAGCCTTGAGAGGAGATCATAAGTCCAAGAAGCATAGTGGTTTTCTCATATTGAAAGCATGTGAAAAGACCTCCTTAATTGGCCTTTGATAGAGGTCAGAGTACATTTTTGCTCTCATTAACTTCTGAACTTGAGCTTTTTGTACATTATTTTAGATTTTTTATCGCTCTAGAGATAGAAGAAATAATTTTCTCCCTTGAACCTTTTACATTGGTTACCTTACATTGAGTAGAGGGTTAAGAACAGTGACTGCTATTAAAAAAAGTGGTGGAGAAATAAAGTCACCCAGTTTGCATCCCTGCAGGGTGACATATCCTTTATGGCCGTACGTAGAAGTTATTTTAGAGAATGAACTTCTGTGAATAGTGGGATATTGATAAAACCCATACATAGAGAACCTGTAAGTAAATCATTCCCAATATATAAATTTGTGGTTTAGGAATCGAATGCTTTTGTAAATAGATGAGAACATTAGGAAACTTTTCGTTGTTGCTGCTAGTTAGGTAGATATAAGAATTATCCAAAAAGGTTTCAAAATATCTATATATTTTGTTCCATGATGCATTGGCAGTAGTGCTAATCAGGAGCATTTTGGGCCTGTAAAAAAATTAAAATCAACAAGGTAACCATGATAATTTGAAGAATGTTTTGGATGAGAGCAGCTTACCTGTCATGAAGTTTCATTAGGTCAGCTACAATTAGCTGTTATGACAGTGGAGGGGGAGATGGAAATAAACAAGAATGACTCCGACGTCGATCCTCAATTATACTCCGAGTCCAACAAGAACTTACAATTATACCTTTGTAACAGATCCTCAGAGTTACTCTCCGTCTTTTATGAGCACATGCAAATATTCAAAACTGATTTTGTGTATGTAAATGATATGTTGTATGTACTAGAAAAGAAAGTTCACATCTCAGGAATGAAATAATAATGACAAAAGCTGAGGAAAATAAAATGTACTTTTTCTTGATTTTCACTTAGCTTTGGCGTAGAAACCACGTGGACTCAACCCAGACCCATATCAAAATTCCAGAAACTTGAATACATCTCCCTGCCCTCCCTCCTTTCAAATATAAAACGTTTCCTACGCAGCCATTATGTCGCAATCATAACATATTTTTAATGAAGGGCGCCTTTGCCACGCTACGATTGAAGTTAAAAAAGTTTCAAACACTTTTTTAAATGTAGACTCATCCTAGTTTATACATGTATAGACATTCATTAAATAATTAATTAAGGTTTTAACTACTTTACTAAAAGTTTTGTAAAGTAAAAGAATATATTCGTTAGTTATATATAGATACATAAAAAATATATAATTTGCTTTATCTATCTTGCTTATTTGGAGTTATGGGTTTTTTTCGTAGGCGGAAGATTTGGTAGCAAGTTAACTATACACACGCCTTCTTTTGACTTTACAAAAAATTGATGCAATCATTTATGGTTTTGTTTATAGATGTCACTTCTTTTTTGTATGATTTTTGACAGAAACTAATTGTTTGAAAGGAAAAAAAAGTTGTTTTCCTTAGGAATACATGTTTTATTACGCATTGAATTTATTATAATTGGTACAAGTATACACCAGAGTGAGAATTAAATGGTTTACCAATTTGAAATTGAGTGAACATGACGTTTGTTATAGAATGGTAGCATGTGCTTCATTACTTAGTCATTCTTACAAAAATGCTAACAACTCTACTAGACACAACGGAACTGGGATAGGGGTAGAGCTGCATTACTTGTCGTTATGCAAAAATATAAGAAATAGAAAATTTACGTAGTAGTCCTGATAATTTGAAGAATGTTCTGAGGATAGCAGATTAATTGTCATGCCGTTTTATTAGATTGGCTACAAGCAGACGTAAGAAGAAGAAAATAAACAAAGCCAACTCGTTTGGCAAGACTGGACTTACTCCCACAACATATCTTATATTCTACTTAAAGAACTTACACTCATAACCCCCGAGAAAACCCCTTGTTTTTACTCTCCCTCATTCAATAGCATAGGTACAGGGATATTACTTTAGGTTTAAATGTTTTCTCTTCAAGAATTAACGAAAAAAAGGAAATATATTTTTTTTGAAGCAAGCTCTTAATTTGGAAAAGGGTAGTGTTATATTGGTACTTATTTAGGACGGATGTCCTGTACCAAACTTTTGTTCTAAAGAAGGTAAAAATCTCCTTTTATTTTAATAATATTTAATTTTGTCAATTTTTTTTCATTTAAAAAAAAAGTAATAATGGAAAACTATAGAATTTTCTTAAAGAAATTAGATGACTTACAAAACAATAGGAGCTAATAAAGAAACGTTTAATTAAAGATCAAAGTCTCTCAGATAATATTGTGTAGTTTTACCGTAAATACATGGCAATATTGCTGTTTGATTAAAAAAATAAAAATATATAATTGCCGATCTCAGTAATACCTTAGAAAAAATATCCTTCATCACTGCTCCATTTAAAATCAAAAAACTGATTAACGAACAAAGTAGTATTAACACTTTTTAAAGATAACTTACTAATATTAAAAAAGTTATGAAATACATTTAAACATATCGGAAGATATCAAAAAAAAAAAAAAAAAAAAAATCGAGAAAAATGTAAATTTTCAAAACTTTAAGGTCTTGGGCGACCTCTAATAATTTTCAAAACTGTTCAAAATTTGTCCGTAAATGTTTTTTACCCGAATACATATTTTAAGCCTATGAGAGCTCAGCATTTCCAAAAAAGTTTGAAATGGACCATTCTAATGTATATGCATTGTATGCTACAAAGATATAATTTTAGTTCTGTCTCTCAATTTGATCTAAAGTGATGATCGATATTGCATTTTTTGACCTTTTGTGTGAATTTGATATTATATTTTGACCTTGATTTTTTTTAATATAGAGCATATTTATTAAGCCTACATCAAGACACCAGTTTGTATGTATTTTATTGTTGTATGCTACCTTGACCTCTCAAAATATAATGGCCTCTTCCCTGTATGAATTTATAAAAATAGCTACGGGGTGCACTGTGTATAGTTCTCTCTGATGAATATCATATACATTTTTTGATTTGAGAAATAACAATGTAGACGTAACATATTAATGAACTATTGAAGATGAGGTGCGTATAAAATAAATGTGTATACAGGGGGCGCGGTATATAGTGATCCCTGATGTATATCATTAACATATTTTCGATCCAATAAATAACAATGCAGACGGATTAATGAAATATTACAGGCGTGCACATTTATACAAGGAGAACTGCTTGTGTTTGTTTTTGTTGGTGTCAAGATGATTCACCTTTAAAATTTTTGCCTTGAACGTCTCCGCTTTTGTGTATTTGTGATTTTTAAATATTTCATTTAATTTTTCCACATTTATTAAATTTAATTTAGGATTGTATTAGACATTAATATTTGAAAAAAACATAAACTATTCTCTTTTGAACGGGATGCTAGTATCAATTTTCATGGAGAATAATTATACATCTTATTTATCAGTCACCTTAAAACATAATTACGATAGATAATATCCTTTGTTACACCTAAAAATATTGTTTCATTTGAAAAGCCAACAGGGTCGTTAGATATTTTTAGCGGGCTGTGTAGAGTTCTAGTTCAAACACTGGTAAAGTATTCGATATTTAGATATTTTCAAACATATTATATATAAATTATCTTACAATCTTTAAACTTGAAATGTACATTAGGAAAATAGTAAGTATTATCAATTTTTTGTATTATTTTTTTTTTTTTTTGGGCGTATACCTATGAATTTATTGAATTGATGATAAATTATATATAACCCATGATAATTTTTACTACAGGGTCCACACAAGCGATAGTCATGGGGAGGTATGGCCCCTCACTTCTTCGCAATTTATATATGTAGAAACAAAAATCTTTTTGGAGATAGCTAATATCAATACATAAACTTTATTTTCATTCAGACATAGGCTCAAAAAATAATAATCAAATTCCTGACGACTGCCTCGTGCCAACATCTTAACACTACAAAACTTTTCATATATTTTATCCCCAATATTTTATTCCTGATATTAACTATACATAAATCATGGAATCAAGCCTTATGAATTTACTGAAGGAGGGTACCGTTGTTCCATGATTATGTATGCATATTAGAACATTTCACTCCAAATATGAGCAACACATAAAAAAGGTTTTTTTTGCAATGCAAGGTCATTTGAGGGAGTCCATTTTCTCTAAATTGATTTAGCAGTTGAGTTAATAATAAAAATAACTAAATTCAATTTAGGAATGTCATATTCAAATGGCGAGGGAGGTCACAAAAATGGCTTCAGAAGAATTTTTAAACATATTTTCTCATCAAAGTACAATAGTAAATCAAATTAACAGATCATCCAAGAAATGATGCACCCTTGTACATATATTAAGATAGTTATATAAAATCTTGAATTTATTATATTTTTTTCATTTATATTTAGGTACATAAACAAAAACTAATATAATCTATTTCGATTGACTCTTTAGGAAGGAAGTTCCTTTGAAATTTCAATGTTGCCGATATTCCATGTCCCCTGTTAGGGATGGTCTGTCTGAGTTTTTACAAGTTTTAAACTGACTCTAAAATAATCATGATAATTATTAGTTAGAATTATATTAGTAAATTATATTCCAGCTGTGAATATCTCCTTATTCTATTCAATCCTATGAAGCTCGAAAACTCCATAGATGAATAGGGTTCTTGTATTTATCAACCATAAAAAAGATGCTTTATTTCGGAAGGGTCTTGTAATCCTCCCAGTAATATGAAGATGGTTAATTGCCACAAAAAAAAAACCCGAGTTGGTTTACATATATAATCACAGAGTACGCAAATAATTTCAAGATAATTTACTCCCGAGGCGCATGAAGAAGCACAAGTGAAGGATCAAAGTGAGCACAACACAATCTATGGTTGAGATGAATTAATGAAGTACCTATGTAGACTTATGTATGTATATAAATCATGGTATTCACAAATTAATGCAGACATTCATGGACGAGGCCTCCATCTTGATATATAACTCTAGTACCATCCTTGATTTAAGTAGAGATTACAATATATCTTTTTTGCCCTTTGGATGAAGAAATAGCCAGCATATGAATGCCACTGAAGGACTTAAGCAGTATTTATTTTTTGATTCCTTCCTAATGCTTCAAAACAAACTTAATGACAGGGCAAAAAAGTTTCAATTAGAAAACGTTGTAAGGTAAAACAGTATGAGGGAAAAACAGCAGAAGGCAAAAGTGTTACAAGGCAAAAAGATCATTATTACTCTCTTATATAATTAGAGTTTATTAGTTTGTAATGAAAAAACTATTTCTTTTTAAATTAGAAAAGGAAAATCAGTTTTTGCGTGTGCTTTTTCTTCTTTCTTGTTTAATATTTAATAGGTCGTCCTGGTGTTAGCATCTCACTCTGAAAGGAAAATTCTCGTTTATTTTTGGTGTAAATTGTTTTAAAAATACATAATAAAATACATATATGTGAATTTAGATACTATTGTAATATTTATCCTATACTAATGCTATTTTAAATGTAGATGGGTCTCCTTTTTATAGCAATAATTCATTTTCTTCTCCCCAAAATCATATGAAAGGTAGCTGATATACGAAGGGTCTTAATTCAGTGATACCATAAGTCAAGCTCCTGCCTTCTTCAACCACTTTTCCCCCTTACACTATTGATAACTCATTTGCATTTGCAGTATATGATATGATTTTAATTAACCCATTACAGGCGATAATTATTAGAGTCAGTTATAAACAATTCTGGGATAAAGTATATATATATAAATGACTCAAATATGATAATCACATTTTTCTTTTAATCTCAAAAGATCCCTGGAAACCCAATCGGAGCCGGTTAATTACTTAATCTATCGCTAGTATCATATTGATATGATTTGGATACATATTGCTTATTAGAAATAAAAACCTTAGTAAGCGCTATAGAGACTAAAAGTACTCATCAGTTACCGCATTGTATTAACTTTTTTTTCTCAAAGTACTATTACTATTTTTTCATTCTTGTAGAACAAACATATGTCAATCAATATAAGTATTAAATAGATACGCCTGAGTGTGCTCAGGAAAAACGGATTGTAGCAGAAATGATTTCTTGGGGAGTTATCATCTATATATTTAAAGTAAAATTTGTCTTTTAGCCGACGCCAAATTACTTAGGGGAATGCAGAACACAACGCCTTGTGTTATATATTGCTTTCTTTACTTCCCAAAATGAGAGAGTGAGTCAATGTGAAATAATAAGAACATCATTGATGGATGGATATTAGATTTCGAAGGAATGCAGGGGATGTTAACTATGATCATTAAAATATTTTATGTTCCTACTACAAAGAACGACGACTTGTTGGAACAAGATACAATTATTAAGTCATTAAAATATCGTAAGTAAAAAGGCAATAAGAAGTAGCTTGTAAAACACATGACAATGAATTTTAAACGTCTACAAAAACACAAATACATTACAACGGTTCTTTAATTAGTCCAAAAATACTCCTATTGGTAAAAAATTAAAATATTAAAGTTTTTAAATATCATAATGTATAGAAAAAAAATACTACTTGAACCTGAAAATAGTCAATATAAGTCTAAATAGATCAATAATAATAAATTTATACATTAATATAGCAATATTTGTCTGTCTGTATGTATATATGAATGTCAGAAACAGATACAAAGTGGCCGATATATATAGAGCAGTCGTGTGCATATAGTATCGAACATGTTTGAAATATTGTACTGAATATGGTGCTCCCTGATGTAAATCATGAAATATTTATGATCTAAGAGATAACAATTAAGTCGTATTAACAAAAAATTGCAGGCATACATATATAAAAATAAGCTTATGCTAAAACCTTTAAATGTATAATTCCTATCACCCTATTTGAATCAAATTAATTGAGGTAATTTATTAGTTCACTTGATAAAATTCTAGGACATAGGATTTGTAGGAGCTGTTTAATTTTATTTCACTTGGATTTAATAAGAGATTATACCTCAAGCTACCAATTCAACCTTGCATATAGCTTTAATTTATGAATTGAATGCTGAAAGGAACGCTAAAAAATGACTGCACACTAAAAAAATTAATTTAACAAAATGCTTAAGAGCCTGCTTAAATCAAATAAAGGTTCTGAGCTATCGCTACAACTCTTTTATATCCTAAAACATCCCCAAATTTGAATACAAAAACAATATTTGAACAAAGTTTGTTTATAAAATATTGGTATTTATGAACATATGAACGAAAAAAATATATTGGGATTTTCATTTTTCTTTATTGTTGCGCTAAATTGGTTTTATGTTAACGCACCAAATCCGTTGGTATATTTACAATAGCTTAAAACGTTCCTGCTGATGCATAAAACTTTATTTGGCCCCAAAAAGAACTTTCAAATAGGATTTAGCATACTATTATTTTTAATTATGGGAGGGAATTTTGCAACCTTTAAGGGTAATTTGCTGTTTTTTCAAAAGGAACAAAAATTGATCCTCACAAAAAAATATTCAGAAATTGATAGATTATATATAAAAAGGCCATATCGAGGTCAATGTACGTCTCATAAATCAAATAAAGCCTCTAAACTACACTAAAAACTCTTAAGGGTATTACTACTCATTCAAGAAGTTTGAATATAACTCTTTAATTGAGCAAAATATGATGTCTACTAAATATTGGACTGAATTAATATAAAAAGTACAAGTGATGGGATTTTTTTTTTTTTAATTCCATTTTTATAAAAATTGTGAAGTTTAGATCTGAGAAGCATTTTTACGCTATGTCCCCTCAACATTTTCAAAATAATTTATGTACGAACCACTTTTATAGTATATATATTCGGAGCAAATGTCGAAAATGTCTGCCAATTATGTATATATTTTTATTTATTTAAAAAGGAGTATAGCCAGGAGTCTAAATAAGGTCTAAAAGACTCCAGTATTGAATTGAATTATTGTGATTGATATGTGACAATAAATCCTTTGAAAATTATATTCCATGAAGCTGTATATAATATCAATCTATAATTTACAACTCTTTGCAATATTTTAAATCATATAATATGAAAGGTTCTGTGAGGAAGCTAATGTGGTTTCTTTCCCGCTTTCAAGTGTCTTAGTTCAGTTTGTTATCTACCTAAAAAGAAAGATTACTCACTTATTTGGTTGTCAGATGTCAATATCTTTACTTCATATACCGTTTTTGATTGGTTGAATTAAAATTAGTTATTTTGATGCTGTTGACAAGTCTTTTTCATCTTTTTTATTTTCTATATTGAGAAAAGGTTGTGAGATACAAATAAAGGTCATAACCTGAATTACATAAAGTTAAATCCCCCTTTAGACTTTTGAAACCTCTTTAAATAAAAGTCCTTTGATTTTATAAATATAACTACACTTGCATAAAAAATGACCTTAATGCATGTGAGATTTTTTTCTTGTTGGGAATTTGAAGAGTTTTTTTGTATTTTCTAAATCATTACTCTTTAATTTTGAAGAGACAACATCTAAATGTAAAGTAATCACTAGTGTTTGTGGTCATGAAAGACTGAGTGTTACTAATGATTTTGTAAGAAGTTATAAATCCAAGTTGTACAAAATTGAGGATGGAAATGGGAAAAAATTACTGCCTATGTCCTTATTTTATACGGTTCTAGGATGTATGTTTAGTTCCTTCTTATCATAGCCACTTGCAGCTGATTTAATAAACGTCATGACAAATAACTTCCCCTCTTCCCCAACATTCTTTAAATTGTCAAGATTATTACGATAATTTCCAGTTTATTTATTTTGATGTAGCTGCAGGTCATATTTTATAAAACTCTACTTGCATGAGATAAAGGGCATTTGCAAAAAAAGTAGAATTTAGTTTCCAATCAGAGGAGTAATAATAACTATTGAATAATATAAATAGAAAATGATTTTGGCGGTACAATTCCACAGAAATAAAACAATTTGAGAAAACAAGACTCAGTCATAAAATAAATGAAAAACGACAGCTGTACGATTATAATGGCAAAAAAATCATAAATATGAACAAAAAATATTATATTTAGATACAAACTGGAGTAGAAAACATTTTGTAGAGAAAATATTAAGATATTTTTAATTAAACATCAATTATTTCTTAATTTTATGTAGAACTGAGGAACGATTTCGGAGTAATCCCTGCCTATACACTTTCTAAATGCAGAGTAGTATTTGAGCATATTCCCTTAGTTGCTCCCTGCCAATATAAAAAATTGTCATTATAGCGAAGCTGCTTCCGTCACAAACATTCCTCATATTATTAGTATGACCACGTTATTCTTGTGTTTCTTTTATTTTTACATGCCGACAAATCAATTTTATTCAGCTCTACATATAACCTTGAAAGAATTATATGTACGTAAATATAATTTGATATGGTTAAAAAAAAGGTAGGTTAGATTACAAATCACAATGACAATACATTTTTTGGTTTTACTGAATATATGTATTTGCTATTTTTGGTTTATTGTTAAATGACATAAAACGTGGCGATGCAAAAAATTGCACAAAGGAACTCATAATATAAACAATATGTTTGTATATGATTTAGTATCACAAGAGTAATAATCATAATAATTTTGTTAATCATAGATCAAATTATTAGAATCTAGTACTTATAAGTTGTACATATATAGGTACATTTGTATTCATCAAACAAACTTAACTTCATAATTGATGAAATCAGTATCATATTTAATTATAGTTTATTTAAAAATATATTTAAATATAAAGGGTGGAGATTTTAAATCCGGAAAGCTTAAGGGTAATTTATATTACAATTAGTTTCGCAAAATTAATTTAGCAATATCTTGCTCTTACATGTAGGGGTTCATAGTGAAGTCAATCACTCAAACCAACCCCCTTCAACACCAACCACAGTCTCCAAACTGGTCATGAACCTGTCACTGGCCTTGAATAGGAACTCCTTCTCCATGTCAGCTACTACCTCGACAATGGAAGCTGGTGTTCTCTGTAAGTTTATTGGACTCTGTCTCCTAGACGTACCACACATAGTAGTCCAAGGGGATCAGATTCTGGTAACTAGGAGGCCATATGTCCATTCATTTTAATCATGTATTCCATCAATTATTAAAAGTTGATAGCTCAAAACGCTCTAAATTTGTTCCAGATTTTAAATCTCCACCCTGTATATTTTAGATGCATTTTTTTTCTAATTGACAAAATAATATAGGTCTGTAAAACGTGTTGCTATACTGTATAAGGACAATTTAACGTCTTGCACGACTTGTTTGTAGATGCACAGTACCAATATCGTGACAAAACTCAATAAGATTTGAAACAATAACTACGACTAAAAACAATATCAAATGTGAAAAATTCAAGCTCAAGGCAAAGTTTATGTCACAAGAAAATGATCCCAAGGAGAAATGTGAACTTATTTTCGACAGATCGAGTTCCTTTTAGGGTTTAAAATTAAATATCTAGTCAGAGTTTGGCTATTACTGTATAACAACAGTCTCTATAATGATGTTGCAGTTCGGTTTAGTCTCAGAGTTTCGTTGAAAAACACTAAACATCTGAAATGCATTTTTTCTAAATGTTTTTTGATAATAGTGACAAGTTACATCAAATGTACAAAGGCATGTCCAATTAAACAAAAAGCGGGTTGCAATTATATTCTTCTCCAAAAAATACATTTCTGAAAGTATATCTTGATTGGATCATTTAATTTCACTAACTTTAAAAAAATTTCGATTTGAATTTCAATATAAAAATAAAATTATTTGATATAAAATTTTATATTGATTTTAAATATGCTTTTATATTTTATATGTGATTATCCAACTCTGAGAAAGTACACATTAAAGGTAAAAATTTTTATATATTATATGTTTGACTGAAAAGGAACAACGCCCCAGTTTTCAGTAGTTTTTAGCCAAAGGAATTTGTTTTGCTTTTTTAACTTTTAAATTACAATTGTAGGAGTGGAAGTACAAGTATAACCATATATTGGAGAGAACTATACAGTTTTGTAGAGAATAAATTAGTTTTCATATAAATTTTTGATTATTTCATTTACAAAAGTTAGCACAAACCTTTAAAAGGGTAATAATACTCAAAGTTCAAGTCAAAAATTCCTGAAACCTAAACTTGATACGGAAAAATTAATTGCAGATTAAATAGAGCTAAGATTGATTATGGAGCTTAAAATATTTTTTTTGACAACTTGTGTAATTAATATTGTCCTTTGATCTTGCAATGCCGGTGTTGATCTTTCTCAAATAAAAAGCTAGTAACATCTATTTAGCTTCTGTTAACATTTATTCACAAAAGTTTGAGCCATTTTGGACTCGTAGTTGTTATGTAACATTCGTTTGTGTTAGCTGATGTGAGTGTGTTTTTTGAATTGACAACATCGAGAATTGAGTATTTGTTATCCAAAATACATGGAACAGCTATTTACATCGATTTAGCATCTGTTGACCATTATTTACGAGGGTTTAAGCCATTTTAGACAACAAAATAGGTACATATTTTCCACAAACAAATCTTACGGACGCCCCTCCACTTTCCTTTTTTTCTTTGGTAGACAATCTCACTAATTTTCTAATATTGTTAACTGATAATAATTTTTTTCAGGGAAAAGCCTCAATTATCTCGCTAAAACTTAAAAAAATGATATACTGAGGATAGCTAAAAAAATTAAACACCTTTAGTTATGACCAAAAACTACCACCTTTTTTAGCCATATATTGTTAAAATTAGCCAATTTTAGAAGTACCTATAGCCGATTCTGTTTCGACTCACTTGGTAACACTGTTATTAACTCTTAGGGTATGTGTAAATTGTACATAAATCAGGTTAAATTGATTGTCATATTAAAGGAATGCAAAATTAATAGATTTTATTTGAAAGACCATATCGAGGGCAATATAAGTATTGTATAACAAATAAAGGTTGTAATATAGTTCAAATTCTTGGATATTTTAAATAATTCAAAGAATTTAAATGACGACCCTATAATTGACGCAAATATGTCCATGAAATTTTGGGCTATGAGTATACATGATATAAAAAATATAATTGGGATTTTTTACCTTTTCTTGATTTCTGTGCAAAATTGTTATTATGTTGTCAAATGAAATATGTATTTCCATTTTTTTTAATATTAGGCACTAAGCTTTAGCAACTCAAGTTTGTCAAAATGTGTCTTCCAATGTCGGAGAGACAGACAAATTTTAGTTAATTTTAATATAAATAGTATTAAAATTAAAGATAAACCCCTTGTTATAGGCTCTCCTTCATGAAATATATATTTGCGTTCTGAGACTCTGAAGGTAAGGGTCCTATTCATAATGAGTAAAACTTGCTAGTTTTAATTTATGTGATATCTCTGCTTAAATAGTATTAATTCTCTGATAATAAGGTACTTCTGTAAATACCGGGCTTGCATTTGTTCACCTTTTTTTCCTTTCGTTCGTTCATTCGTTATTTTCTGAAAAGTTTCCATGTGTCGTACATTCGTTCATTTTTCAACTGTGGAAAAAAACATGCACGAAGAAAGTTTTGTGAGAACGGAAAAAATGAATGCTCCCACGACCACATGTCAACCAATCCAATAAATTCTGTGCTTTTACAAATTTATAGTATTAAATTATTCAATAATATAAACATTTTTAAAGTAATTTCAGTCAAACTAGGTCTGACAGCCAACTGTTTGAAGCCTGTCGCTAGCCAAAGTGGTTATATCCAGTTTTTTCTATAATTGGGATAAAATATGAAATCTTATTTAACCTGCACTAAACGGTCGCTATTTCAGTTAAACTGACTTGGTTTTTCTAGTCCAGGATAACCACATATAATCTCCGACCTTGGACTTTATAAATGATTATAACAAAATTCAACTTCACAGAAAAACTAAAGTCTCATAATTTAAATTAATCAGTGTATTTGAAGGCAAGGATACAAAAAAATTATCCAGCTTAGTTGCCAATAATTATTGCTACTTTTAAAACATTAGACATCTTGTTTTTAAAAATCAATCTTTTATAATTACAAAATATAGGAGCTTCTATATTTTTTAACAAAATTATTGAAGCAAAGACAACTTATTTTGATGCATTGTAGATAACTACGTAGAATTAAGAAACTCAATTGGAGACTGCATCATTTGTATCAATTACCCATAATATATTTAATGGTTTTATCCACTTATTGATTCCTTGGTTCTAGAATTGCTCCTTCTTGTAACTATTTAATTTCATTATAGTTATTACAAAATAAACAACTTTTCTATTTTTCTACGAAAGGAAAATATTTATTTCCATAATAAAGATTTTTTGTAAGACCAATCTAGACCAAATAATTCTTTGAGACCAGTTCAGACAAAACTTCTTTTAATGATAGAACTAGTTCGGCCATTTAAAAATCATAACAGTTTCAGACCGGTTTAGAATTTCCAGACTAAAACCCATCAATAATATATACATGTACATATTTTTAATGTATAAATATTCAAAAAAATATAAATGTAAAGATTTTGTACAAGATGTAAGTCAAAAATGAGATGAAGAATTTACAGTACTTGGGATATGGATAATGAAATTATTAAATATTCCATGGATGATCGATATATTAATGATCTAGTTTTTGTTTATTTTAATACAAATTATGCAGAACAAAGTTTCTATTTTATTTTAATGAATAGAAAGCACGCTTAGATACAAAAAAACAAACATGAAAGAATAAACTTTTGTGGTATCAGTAAAAATGAATATTCTCACGACTACATGGCAACAAATCTAGTAAAGTCAGAGCTTGTCAATATAAATGTACCAAAATGAGTATCCTGCAGTGAACACAATTATTACTTATTAGACGTCGATGAACTTTGCTTAACTTTTTTTAATATGTTGCTTTAGCAACGTTCGCGTGTTGCTGTTACATTTATTATTTATGTATAGTTTTGGTATTAACATTCTTGCTGGTAGTTTTTCAAGATAGACAGGTGCGAAATCATTCCAAGCATTATTCAAGGTCTCAACTTATATGACATATTTACTGAAATGGTATCAATCCCCATGTGATAAGAGGGCATATCTGTAATAGTTATTAAAGGGGAAACTTTGGCGTAGTTTGGCGTAATTAACAGAAAGCGTGAACGTCCTTCAATTTTCAAGCTTGGTAAATATTAATGATAATAATTGCTAAAGAGGAAACTTGATTAGGAACAAAATTTACGAAATATAGAAACCCTTTCAAATACTTAAATAGACATGAAACTCCATTTCAAATGACAAAATTCCCACAAGGACCTAAATAAAAGATTAATCATTTGTCAAAATGCAATCAATAAGATTGTTGTGGGTTCTTTCGAATATTAAATATCAGTTCTGTCTTTTTTAAAGCACATGTTACTAAATGGAAATTAAACAGTAGCTTTATTAATATAAAATCTATCGTGGAAGCCCATCTGTAATAAATAATATCACAGGGAGGGAAATGAAGTTTTGCAATGTATGTATGAACATAAAAGAACTAGAAAAACTATCAAATCATACTACAAGTATTACTGTCATAATCGCTTTCTAAACCAACGAAAAAATCAAATATTACTCTATTTGATTAGAGCCTACATTGAAAGAAAATAGAAATTATTCAGATTTGTTAAACATTATTAGTATTTTTAATGTTATGTAATAAAATGAAAATAATACAATATGTTTAATCCAAATTTGCCAACACAAGATAATGTTCCATCCTGGCCACATTTTAAGGAGAAATTCTGAAGGTTAAGTCTCAAGACCAGAACAAAAGTAAAATCACATCTGGTAACTTTTGGTAAAAAACAGGTCAGAGCAATCACATTAATATATACATTCTGACAGGGAGAGTTCTTGAGGTTTGAACACTAAAATGTGAAAAAATTCTAAAGATAACCCGTCTTTAGACGGTTTTCTTAGATAAATGGAAGACTTCAGGCTGGGTGGTGTAACAGAGCTGGTTTTACGATGAGTGGGGAGATACCTATTTATTTAATTTAACTTAATTTATTTTAACTTGTGTTGGATCTTTATTTGTCCTTCTGTAAAAATGACACTGCAGCTTACCACTCCCTTTTATCTGTCGTATCACCTCTGCAGACATCTTGTATTAAAGGAATTAAATGTATTCAATATATTATCACAAATAATGCATCATTTTGTCTGTTTCTATGTATTTGTTCCTCATCACGGCATTACCTTGCTAACACATAAATATACAGTGTATTTTGTTGTCAGCTGTTGATGCTTCTCTTTTTTTCCCTCATATGTGTGGCGATAATATAAAAGCAAGCTGGGATTTTTTGATGAAACAGAGAAAAACTCATTATAAATACAATATTTAACTCCTGAAAAACTGTCCAACAAGTTAATAATAGAAATTATATTTGTTTAAATTTTTACATGAACATATTATATAATAGTTCAGTCAATTTGATCGTGCAGTATGCGAACTTTAAATCGAATTTTGATATCATCAATATAATCAATTTCAGTTGATGAGGCATGCTCTTAACCAGCAAATCCCTTTCTTCTTTTCGTTATTCTCACAACGTGAATACCAATGCACTCTTCTTTAAAGTTAAATTTCACGTCATGACGTCACAGTATCTTTTATGATCAGTGTTACAAAATATCCGATTTTTATCAGGTTCAGTTAACCTTAAAAACCGCGGCTCCTCATCACTTTATCACTTTTTTGAATTAGTCTAATCATACTTTCGCAATATTGAGAAAAAGATTTTCAGCTTGCTTTTATGTTATCACCATACATATATTGATTGGTTGAATTTAAATACGTTTTTTTAACATGTGAACAATTTACAGCAAACTATTACAAAACGGATTATGGCCTTTTTTTCTCTTTTTCTTTTTGAGCTAAAGGTTGATAGATACCACAAAGATCACATTGGGGGATATTGTACCTTCAGTTCATTCAAAAATAAATGCTCGTTTTAGATTAGAAATAAATTTTTCGTGTTGGGTCGACTTCGTGTTAGGACAATATCTATACCAATTTTCGAGTTTGATTAAGTTAAAGTTTTTAAGAATTTTTCATATGCAAGGAGGTTTATTCTTTTTAACAATATAACAATAACTCATTTTTTTATATAAGAAAGGAAAGCGTTTGTAGTTTTTTACTACCTTATAGAGGTTTAATAGAGTATTTGACTAATAATTACTCAAACTTTTCGAATTTCTAAAATAATAAAAAAGATCTGTGTGATTTTTCAGATCTTACAAAAGCTTTTTAATGCTTAATCCTAATTATTAAAAAAAGATTCTCTATATTGAACGTTTACCCTATTTATGATTAATGATTGTAGTGACATCGACATAAACAGTTCCATCGCTTGGTTATTCAACACGACGTTACCTAACGTACAAACAAACAAAATTATACAGTTAGCAGCATTCGAAGTTGCTTCTTCTTTTCCTCTAATCAGTACTCTTAACATTAATTGGTTAGATATGGGTTAACTCTTATGAAACTGTGAATTCTTATCAGCCATTATTGAATCATTCTAACAACAAATTGATTTTGGGCCCTTTTCTCTTTCTTTTCGGATAAGAGGTTGCGATTAACAATAAAGGAAATGACATGTCTAATTATATTATAACCCTAATAAGCAATAGTTATAATCTAATAATAAAGAAATTGGGTTATTTATTGTTTCGGCATCATTAATCACTAAAAATGTAAATTTAATCCGGTTCGGACTAAATTATATATTTAGGTCCGAACTTTGGGTAAAATGGTTATATAAATCGAAAAAAGTATCCATCTCATTTTGTTTTAGAATCTGGAACCCATAATTTGGGTACATATTATTTACGTCTAAAGATTTTAACTGACTCGAATCTGATAAAATTTAGACCGTCCTATCTTTACTCACAGTTAATTTAATCAAAAATAATGATTTTCTATTTTTCCCTATCAATTATAAACAAAATATAATATTGCATTACTTTTATAAAAACTAATAGTTTTTTGATGTATTTTATAGGTAGGTATAGATTAAAAAATAATGACCACTCATTATTTTTAAAATGTTTTAAAAAACTATCCATATACCTATACTTTTCATATTTCAGCAACTTGACATTTAATATTCCTCACTGATTCGTATATATGTATTATGTAGGATATTTATTTGTAAATAACTAAGAATGTATGAAGAAAATTTAATTGCGTTTATATTTTCTGCCTTTTAAAAAAATAACTATGAACAAAAAAAATTAATAACTGTCGACAAAGTACACCACTAGTCTTCTATTCTATTTTTCATTGTCTATACTTTCCTTTGTTATTTTACAGACTCATAAATCATTTTTTGTATATTTTTGCTACTCTTCCAAAAATGTGATTTTTACCACATTTTTAATACAATTGGGACACTAAAGGTAAAATTCAAATTGTTAGTCTGACAGTGTTTAAAGTTATTTTTCAAAAAAAAAAATGCATAGAACATGTAAACTTTAATATAAAGTTGTTTATAGCCTACGGATTGCACAAATGTAGTGTTTAAAATGCATTCAATGCAATGAGAAAGATTAAAGTAATAATTTCCATGGAAATAAGTATATTTTTGCCATATTAAGTAGTACCTTTACAAAAGGGGATAGTGTAGGATTCGACTGACATTAAATTTTTCCAAGTTTGAGATAAGGTCACTTTTCATTTTTGGAAAATAATATATAGAACTTTTCATTTTTTCCCTACAATAATAAAAAACCAACTCTAACTAACCGTAAAAAGTAAAAGTAAACTGTAACTATACGACGGATCTCAGAAAAGTAAATATAATCTGTATATATATAATAGATTTTTTTTATTTTTTGGGGGGTATATTATTCTATAATCGCAGCGGTGTTTTTTTTTTTTAAGTGTAAGAAAATGGATTTCCAATGAAATATTTAATTCGTAGATAAAATGAAATTATATTTAAAAATTTTAAAAAGAAATGCAACAAACATATTTTTTACATAAAAGTTGTAAACATAGTATTTTTAATTTTTGGACCATTTCATTACATAACTTTTGCAATATTTATATAATGGACCAGTCTATGAGGTTACTCATTCGACTTTATTCTCCATACCTTGTTTGGTCTTGCATGTAAGAAAAAATCTTGGTAGGTTTGTGTTCTTCTTTACAATACCAATAAATGCTAAAAACTAATACTTTTTTTTTCAAAATTAGTTCAAAACAGTTTTTTGATCATTTCCTTTGCAAATTTCGATTTGGCAATTTTTTGACAAAAAGAAAAGGGTTTTCATGCATATATGTTGGTATGTTTTTCAAAGTTAATGAAATTTTTTTTTTACTTCACAATAACACATTTTATATAATATACAGGCGCTATATTATAATGCATTAATAATACCTCAACGCTCGCCTATACCGAAGGGGTCCAAACATTAAGAAAATTGCATTTACCATCGTCAATGTAATTTCCCAGTCCCTTCTTGGCCCGAGCAACAAAGGCTTACTCTTCGCTAGTATAATAATATAGATAAAGGGATAATTTATCAACTTTTGTCAACTGTATATATTTTTTTCAGATCTTTGGTTGATAAATAGATTCGTATATGATAGCTAATAGTAGATAATTGTTATTATTCATCAATATTACAAAGATAAGTCTGATCATAATTAATGGATCCAAAAATACGATATTTTATGTACAATGCCTTCATATAGATTTGTGTGATGCCACAATAAAGCAAAATTTGTTCAACGACTCGTTTTTTGCTATAAACAAAAATACAATGTATTCTCTCATCAGCTCTTTTCGTCAGCTAACTCTTTCTGATTGAAAGTAGGTAATTATAAGTACTTATGAATCACAAAGGTTTAGCTTATTCTTTGCAAAGTTTTAAGCCATGAGGAGAAACGTAGACCAAGTGACGTAGATTTGACCAAATATAGTTGTCTATACGACAACTTTTTCCCCACTTAAGAGCGACGTGGGATCCACTATTACAAACTACGCAACATACATGAATTGACCCATTTATTTAAATAAATTAACTGAATTTTGTGTATGTAGGAGGGGAGAGAGATTGCTTATTTGCCCAGAAGAAAAATGGTAAAATGGCCATGGTCGGTTTCCATCTATGTCGTTCCCAAAGAAGGAAATATAATTAGTGCATATAGATTTCAAAGACCATTTCTAGGTCAGATGGAGTATTTACCTATAATAACATACTGTTTACTTATACTTAATCAGTGCAACTCCATCGGACCAATTAAAGGAACATTGGGAAAAAATGACGGCAGCTGTGGTGAACTTTTTCCTTTTCTTTGAAAAAACAGAGGTTGCAAGGAGACAAAAAAGCTCAAAGTGTTCCAATGGATGGCTTTTGCGTGTCTCTTTTGTACGCCTTCAGAACAATATGGACAATAAGTTCAAATTCTGGGAGCAATATATTCCTAATTAAATGTACCATCCTATAAGCCTCGCCGTTATGTACACTGTATCAATATTGATTGATTGAATAATTATAATTAGACCTTTTAAGATGGGAACAGTCATTAATTTGGATTTCCTAATTGTTAAGAATTGGCTTGCTACCAACTGATTCTGCCCCCCCCCCTTGTCTTCCCCCGTGCAAACATGAATTTAATGAGTTAAATAATCCTTAAATAACATTTATATTTTGTTAAAATGACTCTATAGATAATATCTTAATTAATAACGTACCTTCTATTCTTATTTTTTTCTAGTCAAACTAATGTATTGCCAAAAATATACAATGCAGAGACACACACACAAATCTACTCAATAAAAAAATTCCACATTATCCCTTAAACAACAGTATAGATTCAGTTTTTTATAGAAGACCCTAAAATGTATCCTGCTCCTTATCGTTTAACCTATATATATATAAGCCTTTCATCATATTAGCAACAAACAATCTAACATATGTGTTTTATTTGGATTTATTTTCGTCACAATGGAAAAATTTAAATTATGTTACTATATTTGCTTAGATACAACACAAAGTATCGTTGTACAAAAAATGATAGAGCTACATAGGTACGTACTAGTGATGGCACTCGGTGCAAGACCGATTTTTTTCGGTTCGGTCTTAAATAAGGTATTTTATCAAAACTGATATTTCGGTCCAGACCGCAATATAGACCGTATATCGAAATTTAATCGTTTTCAAATAGTAGACCAATTTTTTTGGTCTCAATATATAGACAAGCTGTTTGAAACTATAGACTGATTGTCTACCCACTCCTGATTAATGAGTAATATGATTTATACAACACATTTAACTTCATATGACTTTATTGTGGGTCGATGCTCACCATTTTGAAACACAAATAACGTCATCGACAGTTCATCTATAGAACCGGTCTAGACCGAATTTTTAAATAAACCGATCTTGTATAGTTACATTTATATACTTTTATATACGAGAAGTAAACAGCAGAAATAACCAAACATCAGTTCGTAGTTGTTCAATTCTTCCCAAGAAAAGAATTAGTATTCAATAATTGTTGAAAGTCTTCACTTAGAATACTGATTAGAGGATAAGAACCATAAACAGCAACAGCTGATAAGAAATACACTGTATATTTTAGTGTTAGCTTGTAATTTTTTATTTGAGTCTGGTCCAAACTCAACTCCTTTAAATAACCGAATTAGTTCGATTCACTAAAAATCATAACGGTGTCTGACCGGTCTATGATTCTTGGAATGAAATCTAAAACCGTACAATCTGCAAGTAAATACTACGAAGTGGGAAGATAGAGAACCCCAAGGTAATTTTTAAATACAATTATAAATTAATCAACAATTCATCAATAGAATTGAACTAAAGCTAATTTGAAATTAAATCCGTCCAGACCGATTTTTTTATGAGAGATAATTTTTGTTTGAAACCGGCCCATCCTGAACTTTTATAAAGAACTGAGTTAGTTTAAATGTTTTCAAAACAGCTTTGACTACAGCATAGATTGATATTAAGTTAATAGATTAATTTACCTACACCAACGAAATTCAATTGAGGTTATGCTTTCGCCACGTTTTTTTTTTGTTTTTTTGTTGTTTGTAAGCAGGACCATAGAAATAGTTACAAATCAATTTAGGTGCAACTCTGTAGGAAGATTATCTATATAAGTTGAAAGTAAGAGGTCATTCAATTTTGAGAGATCAAACTCAAAGGTTAAAGTGACGCAAAATGTTAATAATGTAAAATAGACCATAACGTTTGAACAAATTAAGATATATAACTCAGATTAAGTTTTGAGAGGTCAATCGACCATAATTAGAGAAAATGATTTTAGGGAAAGGTTTGTGATCTACCGAGTGTCAATTTTAGTTTAATTTAATTCCACCGTACTTTCAGAAAGAAAAATGTATTTGAATAATAATTTGAAAATCGTAAGGCCCGTTAACACAAAAACGAGGCAGAATGATAACTCCCAAAATTGAGTCTGGATTAAATTTGTATTCTTCCCAGAATTATCATCAATTTATATCTACAAGATATTCTTTTTCATGCCTTGGAAGTGACGCAAGTTGAACTTAAAGCAACAAAAATTATCTTCACATTGAAAAAATGAGAAATCAATAGATTTTATTTGAAAGGGGCTATTTTGGAGCCAAATGAAGTTTTTAAACCTAATAAAGACTTAAAGGCGAGTTGCCAGTTACCACATCTAACGTGCGTGTCACATATACGTGTATATATAGATGAACTCTAGTTTGCTGATTAAAATGAGTATCTGTGAAAGCAGCTCTTCTCTCGAATTATGTATTCATATATAACAAATGTTTTATTTTTGTTCAAAATTGGGTTTTTTATTATTATTATTATTCGCTTTATTGAGCAGAATCCCCATATCACTTTTCAATTCATTGCTTAGCTTGAAGGATATTGTTTCCTATCAAGAAAGGGTGTAAAATTAAAATACAAATTTGTTTATGATCCATTTTTTTGGAAATAACAAAAGTAGTTTCACAATTTGCAAATTAACTCACAAACAACAGAACAAATTGTGTTCAAATTTTGAGAGCTGTTTTTTGAACCATGTATTATATATGCACCTACACACAAGATACATAGATGTGGTAACCTGTCTTTAAATTATAGTTAACATTCGTGAGTAGATACCCGCATATCCTCCCTGAAATTTGTTTAGAAAGCCTAAAATTGATCGTATGATGTAGAAAATAAATTTGGAGTATCTTCATTTTGCAATAACTCAATATCAGTCTATGCAGTATTTAAAAGCTCTATCGAAAATATTAAAATATTTTTACTGGATAGAAAGATTATTTTTGTCTATTCAACAAGTTATCATTAACTGTGTTGAAATCAACAATCGCTAGTCATGACTAATAAAAAACAACAACTTTTAAAATCCTTACACTTTCAAGTATTTTAATTTTAGGATTTAATAGCTTAAAGCAACATCCTCCTTTCAGCACTGTATTTAATTATTCTTAATCTTATCTATGACAAAATAGGTTAATTACTATTTGTATAGGAAAGAAAAGCTGTTAAATAAGGACATATATATTGTATATGTATGTACAGTAAGCTCTGACTTTTTCATGCTCCGTTATTGCAGGTTTTATTTCTGGAATATAAATTGTCATTACTTGCAGTTTTTTCATTTTCTACATATTATCAATAGAAGATAAGAAAACTAAGAAAAATATGTTATCTGTGAGGGCACATGGCAGTCTGATAATATTATCATTCGTAAAGCTGTAGTATTTAGCTGTAAGAGGACACCTCTCTCTGTCACTTTGCTGACAAACTAATATATGTAAACAACGCTCATTGCACATTGCATACGCATATTTATATAAGAATAATTTATAAAAATGCAGAATAATTTTTCTACAGAAAGGGCTTAATCATTGATGAGGGTTTTTATCAAATATTAGAGTTAGTACGCGGCAATGCTCGTAGTTTTAATGGGCTAACGAACAGACACACGTTCTTTTATTAATATAGAAAATAACACCTCAAGAGATCTTCTGCATTACTCTCTATTTTTCATGAGCACATTCACACGTAGTTACTTATTACTAACATTTACTTTCCTCAAGAAGAAAGATTAATTGTAACACCTTGAGAAAAGGAACAACATTGCTTAGGTTACTGACAACAAAATGCACACGTCCAAAAATGCTTATTTATAGCCTTAAATATATGTACTCTCCTTTTTTCTTTTTCAATATGACACACACTCGTTGATAGATCTTTATTCAATGAGATTTATAATTAGCATTTCCTTTTCTTTTTATAATGACGCACTGAGCTATAGCTATTCACGCTCCTTGTTAAAAATGATACCTCCATAGACAATCAAACAAACAGACATACAAATTTTACCTAATTAATATTGATTCACGAGATATTCTGACGTACATTGGTAATAATTTTCTTTGTTCCATTATGCCTAAGCATGTTAGTAGGATTGACCTTCCCAGACTATAAGCGAAAAAAGAAGATTATGACACATCGAGGGAAGGTAAATTAACATGATATTTTGAAAGGGTATAATTTATTCTGCCAATGTCCCTACTACAACGAGTAGAGAATTGTAATATCTATAATAATGAGGCAAAGTTTGTCTATGGGGCTGGATGTTTGTAGAGGAATCATTTTTGAGTGTGCGTTTTACACCTTTAAACTGCATGACTTTTTGATCTGAGAACTAACAATGGAATAACTGGTATGTGTAGCTAAAGCTCTTCATATCATAAATAAACAAGGTCAGTTATATATTTAATGCTTAAGTATAATCTTAAAAAGAGAAAGGAAAGGGTAGTACATATCTATTAGAAGTGAGTGACACATCCGATCAAAATCGGAAAACAGAAAGACTGAAAAAATATCAAATATCTGCATATTATGAGTATCGAAAAATATTTATATGATGCAACCAGAAAAAAGGAGGGAGTGGAAATTAAATTGTTTTTCAATTTTTGTAGTCAGATAAAACTTAATATATAGAGTACTCCCACTTAAATGAGTGATAAAAATGCATCCGTTCTGACTTATGTACTTTTAAAAAAAGGTGCAACCCAAAGTTTGCCTCTCTATATAAATGAGCAACATGTTATTAAATGATTACAACTCCAAAAATGACCAGTCAGATAACAGGACCTAATAAAAGTCTTGTCACTTGTCTTGACATTACCCCCTGTCTAATATCTATACTAATTAATAAATAAAAGCATCTGTCTTTTTGGACTCCTAATAACTCCGAGTAATACCGGGTACTCTCGCTATGAAATCCAAAATGAGGGCTCACTCTATAGCAAATAAACGAATTAACAAATAAACCCAAGCAGTTATTAAATTTGAGGAATATACTAATGAAGAAACTGGAGTCGGAGCAGTTATTGCATCTGGAAGCCAAGATATAAAAGGTAACTGAGGCTTTTTGGTAAATGCAACACAAAAGAATAAAGAACCTAACATAATATGATCCTTATTCTCCTTAAAATGTATGTGTCTAGAATTTATTATTAAGTAAATTATTTCAAAACAAATAAAAAATTAATATCTGCTGAAATATTGGTTTTGATTTTAGACAACAACAAACGCTATGATGGTCAATAATTTTAAATATTAAGTTTTGAATATTTTTAAACAAAATTAAGATCCCTAAAATCGAATTTCAATGGGAAAATTCCTTAAACTGGGATTCGACTGTACTTAAAATAGGTATGTATCGGTCCTTATTTAGGACCAAAGACTTCAGTCCCGTCCAGTTCAGTTCTGCATGTCCGTCCTAAAACTTATCAACTCTGGTCCTTCATGACGTCACTCTACTCTATTACTCTTTTTTAAATCAGTTATACATAGTAATGACATTATTAAGGACCAGTCCTAAGATTGTACTGGACTGAACCAAATAAATAAGGACTGACACAAAACTACTTACAAGGAATTCAATCCTTATATAATTTTTTCTAATTTATGTTATTAAAAAAAAACAAAAAAAAACATTAAATAGGGTTAAACTCTTGTTAGATTTCTAAACGTACATAAAGTAAATCACCGTGCCATCTAGATACAAATATTTGGGGCTTTCTTTTTGCTCCTCTTCTTGCAAATAACTTGTTTGCAAATGAAAGTAAAATATCTTCCCATATATACATGTATTTATAACTTTAACTTAAATTATTTGTTAGGAGATGTTTACTTCTTTATTTTAATTATTTGCACGTGTTGAAAAGTTGTAATTTTGATTGTTTTTCATATAATTATGAATAAGTACCTAAAATCGTCCTTTTTTATGTAGGCTATATAACTGTTTATCTTATTTATACGTACATATTTGATAATGGGGAGTAATCTATGTATCCCATCAACATAAAAGCAAGCTTCTTTTTTTTTTTTTCTTCAAAAGTGTGCCTGGATTTTATTTGTATTCTTCCCAGAATTATCATCAATTTCTATCTGCAAAATATTAAAATTAATAGCTTGAGTAGACAGCATATTGCACCTAACCCAACATTGGGAACCAACATTTTTAAGACCTTTGCAGAATTGTCAATAATTAATTAAAAATAAAAAATCACATATGTTGTTTTATTAATTTTGCATTTTTTTTATCAGCTAAGTATCCCTCTTACATATCTTAATGAACAGATATCGAAAGAGAAAACAAATATATGAAAAAATCACTTGGTATAAAAATAATTTTCTTTGTCAGTTAGTAAACTTAAAAATACGACTACACTCCAGTATATATTGAAAAAAAGCATGGCTTATTCAATATTTTTCTTAATAATTGAACTCTTCCTTTATATAATTAGTACTCCAATAATATTTCATTACTCGTATATGTACAGCAAATAAATTATAACCCTGTAAGTTATACATTTTTTATGACATTCTAAGTAGGTCATTTGAGCATAAAATAAAGCCTGATTTATGTACAGAATGCACCACGAATTCATTTATGATATTACAAGTAGTAAAACCCTTCATACATTGGAGTAAATAAGGGTCTAGAAACTCACAAACTTTGCTTAAACAATATAGAACATATCTTGCAAGGAAATTCTTAGTGTTACTCTCCATTTTTCATGAAAAAAATTCACACGTAGCTACTCAATACTTAGATCTTCTCTCATCAAGAATGACATAATAATAATAACAGCTTAATATATATTCTTTTTCAATATGATGTGAAGAGCCGCAGTCTCTAGAACACTGACCAGTCACGCTCGTTAATAAAACCTTATGACATTTCAAATTCAGAATTTTTTTATTTTATAGATGTAATTTACCCTTATTCCTTTTTAATGAGCAAAAATGAAGGTACGGATTAGATACATCTAATTTTTTACTCACTTGGTGGACTTTTTAACACCATTTTTTTTTTTTTTTTTTTCCAAAATAACTCAATTCAATCAAATTGTACATAATGAAATGCCCTAATTTCCTTAGTGACACATCCTTTAAGATCAAAAGAAGAAAGTGTTGATCTGATCATAAATACCCATAAGTCCACGTATAGTCGTGCTGATAGACAAATTTTGTTTATTAATATGGGTAATATTAAGATTTAGTTTATTTTATGCTCTAAAATTATTTGATCTAGTTGAACCTATTAAATGTGGCTACTTTAAATCAGCTAATCTATTTATATTTTTAAATAGAACCTTTATCCACGTACAGAAGGGTCCCGGATTAGAGTCCATTTATCTTTAAAATCATTTAATTAAGAGTGTTTTTTTTTAGAAATTTGTCACTCAAGTGCATCCCAGCGCGCTGGAACATATTTGCAAGGGGGGCAAATTATATAATTATGACGCCATATTCACATAACCTTAAAATGTTATTATATAAATATTAGACTGGGTCTATGGTCTGGGGGTCACTGTTGCAGCCCACACTGGAAAGGAAGTAATATAATTATGCAAAGAAAATTTTGAGCTCTTTGGGACAGTTCATTTGGGCTCCCACTTCTCAAGTTCCCTTTTGCTTAGCAATGGTGAAGTGGAGATCAATACAGTTTCCAGGCTCAACAAAGACTCTCTGATGATAGTCGCAGAGGCTGCATTTGTAAAATATTCTTGAATATGTCTTGGAAACTAGTTGTAAGTCAGTGAGTGGATGTATTTACCATGTTGTTCAGACCAATAGCAAATAAGCCCATTGAATGAGATATTGGTAAATTGTAGGATTATATTGAGTATTTATACATTTTTCTATAGACACCATAATCTGCGAAGACCACCAGGTACATCTACAGTTTACATACAGGATTGATCACATCTAATGATACAAATTTTATTTTTTTCAATAGTAAAATTTAAAAGAGAGGGTTTGTGAAAATAGTGTTTGGCACAACTTTTATTCAATATGTGAGCCTTCATGTCTAATAACTGCATTAATACGAGGCCTAAATCTTTTGCAGAACTTGACTATGTATTCAGACTTAAGCTTGGTCCATTATTTCTTGATAGAAGCCTCTAGAGATTGGACACTCCTGTGAGGAGTAGCACACATCCTCTCCTCCAGACAGGTTTTTGTCTGGAGAGGAGGACGTCCACATATTGAGTTTCCAAAAGTACATAAAGTTGTCTCTCAGGAAGGTCTGGGTCTTACCAGCGCAATGACTCGGAGCTTAGTCTTGAGTGAAAACAAAATTGTCCCCAAACTTTTCTCTGGCCCAAGGTAGCACTTTCTTATCCAGAAGTTCGATATAAGCATCTGGATTGAGCCATTCCTTCCTCTCCACAAAAATCGAGGGCAGACTCCACAACGCCCAAGAATATGGTTCCGGCTGGATTTTTGTTCGGAAGACATGCCTCATTGAAGTTGTCTGGATGTTGGCTGTGTTGTAGCAACTGTTCTACTTATTCACAGTGGCAGCAACAGTGAAACATTTTTCATCAAAAAAGTATACACTTTACCCGAATTTTTGTTGGCCTTGAGAAAATTTAGAATCTTTTAGGCTCTTTTCAATCGTCTTAGCTTGCTCTGTTCAGAGATGAGACGTCTTGTTATCCTCCTCTGGGATTTTTCTCCAATGTCATTCCGGATTGAGAATAATAAAATATGTACCACTAGATAAGATCAACCTTGTATTTTAGTTATAAATTACTATTGTACTAATTTTTATTTAAAGGTTAGATAAAGTCTCTACTCGTAAAATATTTTAATATTGTATATTTTTATACTTATATCCAAGGGAAGGAGACGCTATAAATTCGGTGATTGATGCCAATTCTAGGAATTATTTATAGTAATAACTTTAAAAGTACGTAGAAAAGCCTATTATATTGCGCTATACTCGTTATAATGGTCTGAAAATGTTCAAATCGGAATATGAGATCACAACTCGTTAAAATAATAGTTTCCGCATTTTCTATGAAAAAGGTGCCACCATAAAACTGTGTATTTAAAAGAACTGAAATTTGATCTATTCAATGGATTGCCTTGAAAGCATTTTGTTTGTTCTAAGAGTATAATAGCATATCCAAATATCCAGGCTGGTTGATCGGAGTTTCTTCCGATCGGGGATCAATTGCGGTATGGCGATATTATTTCGCTGATCGTAGTATAGCTATCGGTCTTGATCTTTATATCACAACAGATATAAAAAAATAATTGCTATCCCATCAATTTGTACAAAATTATATATGTAAAAGTGATGTGGTTTTCGAGACTGTTATTTGCCTTGAGACACCTCAAGACTATTTTTTTTATAGTTTTGGACTCGTCTTGGTCTCGACAAATCAAAGTCTTGATCTTGGTATTGAGTCAAATACACGTGGTCTTGGTCTCGAACTTTATAACCTCGGTCTTAACGTGGTCTATTTCCATATATATCTCGTGGGAAATGATTTCGGCCGATATTTATAAATAGGAATTTTTTTGCACTGCAAATATTAAATGGTAATTTCTTCACTAACGTTCCAAAAAGATGAATATGGTCAAGCAGGAAGTGGAAAGATACCTGTCTGAAGAACTTTGAAGGTCTGGAAAGGTATTTCAAAGATACAATGTCGTGCTTCCCATTTTTGCCAGCAGTGAGGGTTTGTTCTCCATGGCCCAACAGATCCTGAGGAGGATTAGACAGAGTCTTAGAGACGGCAACTTTAAGAAGAAGCTCTTGTCAATGTCAAATAAAGAGCTAGAAGAGAAATAATTTATGTAAATATTTTATTATACCTGATCGCTCACAAGCCTGTAAATATCTTATAAAGTCGTCAATTGACACCAAAACTATGATTTCTTGAGCTCTCAATTCAAAATATTCACTTACTTTTTTGTAGGAAACCCCAAGTATTCTTGATAAGTCATTAATAAGCACCAAAAATCCGATGTATTAAGTCTAAATGTCTCATAATATTATTTCGATTTTCATAGCATATATCTATATTGAAAAAGCAAAGTGTGTCTATTTTTCTGCTGTAAAGTAGTTTTTCAATTTGTAGTATTATTAGTAGACTTTATATCAAATACATTTTTAAAATTACTACATGGATAATAATAATAACAAAAAAAGAAGATATGTGGTCGAAATACGTGCTTAAAGACATCAATTAAACCATTTTTAGAAATGTGTCACTATTTGATCTAAGAAATAATAATGTAGCAACGAGCTACGAAGGGTATAGCTCAGCGTGTCATATTAAAAAAGAAAAATGAGAAGAATACATAAAATAATGAATGTGACTTTAGATAAGGTTTAGAAACGAGCGTGTATAGTTTAAGCCTAGCGTGTCATATTAAAAAAGATAATAAATGTGTGTAGGGCTGTAAATCTTAATAATTTTTAACCAAATAAGTGTTTCCTTGCTGCCAATTTGAACAATGTCTGATATTTTATAGCAAGCTGTTATCACTATTAATCCATCATTAAGAAGAGAACATAAACAGGGAATACCAACCAAGAATATACTTTTTTTAAATGGATTTCATCCTAAATTAATCATTAGATTATAGTAAAACCAATGTCAAAAAAAAGCTGAATAAAAAAACCAACATTATTATTAAATATAGCCGCCTTTGGTGTTAATAACGACAGAAGGGTCCGTCGGCCTGTTGATCAACTGCACCTCCCACAAAGATGTACATGAAGTTTTCTTGTTACTACGGAAAGCTACCAAATGTACATACAGCATTAGAGTGTACCCTAATGACAAAAGCTTAGAATTTTGCGTTTTATTCATATAAACAAAAAAATAGCCTTCCATTTTCCAAAAAAATGCCCTTCGTGGACGTGTTTTGATTTAAAACCTGTAAATCATCGGCAGGGGGAGGGGAAAGGATTTTTTCATGTTGTTCAACAATATTTTAACAACATTACTCTATAATGCCCATATTGTGAATATTTTTAGTAGTAAGGATGTTGCAAATAAATAAATATACTCTATTGGTACCGCGTATTATGTGGAGCTATACTCCTGGTTTCCTTCATTGTTACTATTCAAATCTCGTTTTTAATACCAAGTGTGGACTATATCATTACCAAATATACTTCCAGAATTTATTTATACCAAAGAAGAAACACTGTTATACCTATGTATCCTTTGTGACTTAAATAAATGTTTTTTTTTAATTCTTACAAATACGATTTAAAACGACATTTTAAAAAGGAAAAATATTTTTGAAAAAATCATTTTTCCTTCTATATTTTGAAAAAATTTCAAATCAAAACGTGTCCATACAGGATGGATTTTTGTTTTGTTTTGTTTCGTTTTCTTTTTTTTACATTTGAAGGTTATTTTCGTGTTTAAACGGATAAAGTGTAAAATAAAAATATTCTGAAAATTTTAAATTCCGGACTTTGGTCATATCGGTACACTCTAATGTAAATATTTTGTACATAAAGGGGGAAACACTTATCCTTAATGTGAAGAAGACATGTGAATCGTTTTGCAGATATAATGATGGAAACATAATGACCTCATTTTATATTTAGCAGAGGTTTATCATGCTAAAGGACTATTATAATCAAAGTAGAGGGTCTTTCAAACATTTATGAGATAGAAATAGTACACAGCAATACTCAGAGTCAACGCCTTTATTAAAAATATTCATTCCATGGCCAATTTGAAAAAAAAGATCACTATTTTTTATATCGATGAATAATCATGCCCAAGTTTGAATTTAAATATTTATTTTTAAAAAATATAAAACTATTTTAGAGAAATTAGAGAACTCATTGGTATTGTCTTAACTACAAATGCTCGTTGTTCAACCTAATCTAAAGTCACACTCATTTTTTTAATTTTTTAATTATGTATGTACTTCCCTAAACCTAAATACCTAAAATTATTACCTAAATTATGCTAATAATGACTATGAAAATGATGCGGTCGATGCTGATAAAAAGGACGCCTACAATGGCGCTAACAATGGAGATGTTGATTATTTCAATGAAGACAATGGATCCCCAGAAGAGCAAGAAATAATAGAATGGGATCTGGAAAGGGCTAACAGGCTCAAGGAAGCTATGAACAAATCCTCAACAAGGATGACTGAAAAGGCTGTTACTTGAGAAGAAAAAACGACAACCCTAAAAACAGACAAAAATGAACAAGTTCTTTGACAGAGTTGTTAATGTAATCTTCAGTCAAACAAAACAATCGAAGAAATACTTATGAGTAAATGCTCATACATCAATACCCAACATCGTAAAGCAGCAAACCCTGAACTTAAACTTAGAACATCTCAAATAACTTTAATAACAGAACCATACCACAGTAACAGCACAACAAAAAAGTCTTAATATATGTAGATACATAATTTACAGTCAATTAGGATCAAATTCTAGGGCCTGCATAAATTTTTGGTTCTAAAATTTATGAAATGTTCAAAAAGGAAGAGAATTGTAGATAAAAATATTAATTCTATTAATCAGGATCTGCTGTAGTAGCAGCAGAAATACACAATGGTGTGGTCGTGTTCTTTACCTTAGTATCTTTTTAATATTCTTTTCACAAATAGTAATACATTTTAACCATATAACGTGCATATATACGTTCATATATAGACAACCCTTGCTTTATTAGTATATATTACTTCATTGAATTTGTTATTACTTAAATTATTGACATAATATCTTAAGGTAATCAGAGTACGAGGAATTAAAATGACTCCAGGGGAAATTATGACAGAATTCAATGGAAAAAAAAAATATCCCCTTAATTATGATAGGTTTAAAATAATTTTATACTCTATGTTCATCTTGTGTCTCACTTCATTGGTAAAGTATGGGTTCTTTGGTAGAAAAAGTTTGCAGGTCTAGTCTCCTCACACTTTACAAATGTCCCATCTCTCGTCATTGCTGCTATATATTTTGAACGATGTTGTATGAATGCGTGAACTGAATTTGGATTTGTGTTTCAATATTATTTTAATTTCCTTAGAGTATCTTCAATTATAAGGAACATTCATTTGTTATCTCCGCCAACGAAATTGAACGGAAAATATGTTATATTACCTGTTTTTCTGATAGTTAATTTGTTTGTTAGTCACCAGAATTACGTCAAAACTTACCCATCGATTTTGATCAGACTTGGTAAGAATATTTTATATGATCCCAGTAAAAGGTCAAACATTTTGGGAAGTAAAAATTCAAGGCCAAGATAAACAAAATGTAAAAATGTATAATGTGGCATAACTATGGAATAAATTGGGATACATCATTCAATTTGATTTTAGGTAGAGGCTTTATGCTCTAGCGAGTCCCCTTTCTAATTCTAAATAATTTACTTCTTATTTTTACTCGAATTGATTTTTTCCTTATATAAAAGTCACTTTAAATTTTAAAAATTTCAATGATGGCGAGAAACTCGTCAAAAAGTAGTATCAAGTCCAGTAAAGTATCAGGTCATATTTTTCGAATCCAAGTCAAGTTTAGATTCTTTAATTTTGAAATAAAGACAAGTCTCAAGCCCTTAAGATACATACTCAAGTCATTTCTGCTAAATAGTAAATAAAAATAAATCAAATTATGTCAGGGCTTGATGTCAAACTTTTTTTTAAATGTTAACATTTTGTCAATAAGATATCAGACATTCCTTTGTTACATTTACAACTTTCATACATTGTTTAATTTGTTTATTTGTTTTTGCAAATATTTCATTTTTTAAGACAAAAAAAAATCATCTATTTTGATGGTATTTCTCCAATATTGGAGCAGAAACTCATATGAATTTATAAATTGAAGGCTAAATAATGATTATATCCTAACGTGATATTTAATTGAAAACAATCTAAAAATTTAACAAAAAAAGGGTATTAAACATATATTTAATGTCATGTTTAAACATAAGTATATTTCATAGCTTACTAGGTTAAGGAAATTATTTAAGGAATCAAATTAACTGTCTCCAAACACTTTATTTTATTTTTTTCCCGCTTAAAGACATAAAAATAGTAATGATTAGTCATAATCAAATATGGCTTCTTCAAGAAGGAATCCTAATGGAGTATTAATAGAAAATAAATATATTTGCGTAAAGCAGGTTGTCACCAATGGCACATATAGTATCATAATTGATTTTTATTGCATAAAAAGGACAAATTCCCCAATAACTTGATAAAGCTTCATTAATTGTCTTTAAGAATATAAAAAACTAGCTGATAAACAGTGATATATGAACTAACTTAAAATATTAAAACGTACCGAAAATTTATATTAATTGAATAGGTTTTTACAATTAATTTTGTTTTGAATCATTTTGGGACAGGACAAATGGAATAGTTGGAGAAAAAATCTCAATCTTGCAATTTAGTAGTTATAATAGTTCCGAAAGTTTCCCAGCTTTTTTCGAACATAGACCGATTTTTTTGTTCTCTGTAGATCTCTTATTGAATTTACTTGAATATTTTTTTTATAGTAAATGTTTTGACAGCTTACACAGTGATTTTGAATTTGATCGGGTTCTTTTTTATGTGATAATAGTAATAAAATGAAAAAAGAAAAAATTAACTGAAAAGACACAAAATCCAAGTACATATGAAGATGATTACGAAACAAATCAAAAATAGATAGATTAGCCTTTCATAAAATTACAAAAAAAAAATTCATCAAAATAATTAAGTTTAATGCTCTGATAACAATTTGTCAACATGTGGCTTTGCATTAGTTAGGTTTAATCCCATTACATAGACCCCTTAAGATTACTTAGATAAAATTACAAGAAAATAAATTGTCAAATTTTGGCTTCAAATTATTTAGGTTCAATCTTAAGTCTCCACGTTCAAACATTAGAATATATTTTTTTTGTAAGAAGATTGACAATCGCACTAAAGCCCTTTCTACGAGATATGAAGACGAAAGAGCTATCTCTTACTTTTTTTACCGTAGCCCATAAAGTAGAATAAGTGACAGGAATTCCTTTTTAAATTAACTGCTGATACACCTTCCTGAACTACACCTTAAGTTCTTCATCATAAGTTATTTCAACCAGTTGTTCATGTAACATGATATTTGTGTCTTTAATATCATTGTATGATTGATCATCCATGATCCAATGTCCATAGTCGAAAAATTGTTTACTCCTACGTTTCATTAAATGTTATAAAAATACATATGCATAAATATACTGAATATTATTTTATTATTAGAACTACATTGAACACTAAATTTGCGTTTTGAGTAACTTGGTGACTTATATAAATATCTAGACCTCATCTACATATACCAGAACGGCTCCAAATTCTTACTTTGCTAACATACAGTATGTCAAAAATTGATGAATCCTTAAGAAAGAGTAAATAACACAAGAAAGACTTACAATAACACATGAATTTATTTGCATATGTAATCACGCTTGAGTTTTCAACAGCTTTGTTAAATTAAATTATCTAAACTATTCTGACTTATATTTGACCAGGGCAGTTTCACATTTCCGATCAAAGACTTTTCACTTGTAGCTGATTTGAGTTCATTTTGGACAATGGCTCATAGATTTTCAATTAGAGACAAATCCAAACTATTGGTAGGCAATGTACATATTGGCCAAAATGAATCCAAATTCATTTGAAGCCATACATTTGGCAATCGGAAGTGATGAGCATCAGCCCTGTCTTCATGAAAAATTGCCTTGGACATATCAGGAAAAAGTTTCCTCTTCAAAATATATCAATTTTCCACACTATTGCTGACAGGAGAGACATCTTTAGGATGTTCTCCAGATAGTATATGCAACTGACTCAGTGCTCTGTAGCACATAATTCCCCATACTCAAATTTTCTGGGGCATTTCACAGTTTCAATTGGCTTAACGTCTTTCTTACTAAAGCACATACTCGATGAGTTTGCAGATTGGAACGATGGAAAAACCAAAAGGGGAAATCATCAGAAAATAGAAACCTTTCTCCAGATGTCTTCTCTCCCAGCTGAAGTCAATGCATTTTTACTTTTGAATTTTTGCTAATTTTGGTTTGTAAGTAAGACATTCCAGATATTCCCTCATGTGTTTCATAGGACACTGGATAATAATTCTTCCTAAGTTTTGTGGCCAATTTCCTTGTAAATTGACGTTTTTTAGTCAACGATTTTACAATGGTGATTTTAGCTCCTCTTGAAAGTCTTCCCTCTACCATATTTTCTGTGGAGTTTTTCACCAGCCTTGTGTCTGGTTCACTACCTTTTTACAGTGATTCCCTTTTAAGTTTTGCCACTTTGAAGCAAATCAAAGGCCTATTAGTGAATATTTTAACTTTGTCACTTCACCATGGTAACTCCTCATTCCAAGTAATACATGCACTAAAAAGGACCTGAATAAAAAATATTTATATTTTATTTATTTCAGTATGAGGAACTTCATATGACCTTTTAATAATTTTTCTTAAGGTATCATCAATTTCTTGATATACTACGTACTTCTGACATCTCTATATCGACCTTTAATGGTCATTATAGAACACTTTGAGAACCAGCAATCTACACCATGGAAATAGGATTTTATATAACGTTCTAATAGCATATTTTAAATTCGTATTAGGGTCTGATATATGCTTAATAAAGCTAACGTCCTTAAAAAAATTATTTTGATAGACAGTGAATTTTTGAGTTATTTAATTTGTCTTTCCCATTTTTACATCCAAGTACACGGCAAAATTCATAATATCAATCAAATTCTTATTAAACTTTGACGTCAAATGAAAATGACCTATAGGTGAATCACATTTGAAAGTATCTACGTTTTAGCTATCTACTTCAATACTAAAGAAGCCACAAAAAAAAGTAAGGAATCCCCAGACCTTGTCTAATCATATTTTCAATGAAGGAAAACGTATCAAAATTTGTAGTTGCTAAGGACACTTATAATTTGTGAGATGAGTTATAAGTGGAAGTCCTTGTTGGACTCTGAGTAGAATTGAAAATCGGCATAAGAGCCATTTCTAGATACCAACTGGGTTTCTGTTAATGAATTTCATCTCTTAGCTCCTCATAGCTAATTTAATTTAATGAAACATCATTACAGCTAAGCTCTTCCAAACATTCTTCAAATTGTCATGATATGAGCTATATTTGTATCAAAGATAAAAAATGTATAAGCCTACTTTGTTTTTATTATGAGACATACGAAGGTGGTCTAAAAAGTTTGCAAACTTAACATGATGATGGCAGCACTCGTAAATAAACTATTCACATCTATTGTTGATAGTGACTCACCAAAGTTTTAGCCATTTTGGACGCCCAGTTGTTACCCAACAGTCATTTGAGTGTGTTGATGTGAGTGTTTTTGTGAAAACGGACAGAATCGATTATCCAGCTGTCAATAAATATTTGTTTGTGAAAGTGTAACATTTAAATATATTCAAACATGTAAAGGCTTGTTTGTTAAAATTTGACGTGCCTAAGTCAGGACAACTCGGAGTAATTGAGGCAAAAACAAAAAGGGATTTGTGAATAATTATTTTGTAGAGAAAAACAACGAGTTCTATTTGGACAGGTTACAGAGATGGGATTATTGTTGGAATAAGATTGTAGAGTTACAAGGAGAATATATATTTTTTTTTAATCAAAAAGAATTCAACTACCAATATGCGTTTTGAACTTCTTTAAGAGTATTTGCAGGTAATTTGGGTGTCATCAAGCTAGGAAGTGTAATGCAGAACCGTGTTTGGACCAGTGGTGTATAAAACAGGTCCTGACAGTATGTAAAAAGAAAAGAAGCCGAAAATGACCACTTTATAAATATTATGCAGGAGATCTACAGTCGTAGTGTCTGCACATTAGATCAGCTGCAAGCTCATGCAAGAGGAAGGAAATAGACACAAATCCTACTCCTTTCATTGCAAAGACATATGGTCTGAATCACTCTGATGTCTATCCTCAACTCCTCTTGAAGTCTGATAAGGACTAAAATGTATACTGCTGAGCTCCCTAGCATATCATCATTGTTTTTCATGAGCACACACATTAGTTATTACTATATACTTAGATGATCCCTTCCCAATAATTGAATAATTATGGTAGTAGCTTTGGAAAATAAAAAAGCCTGCTAAGATTACCAACTAGAAAAAGCTGCACCCACTTTGAACTACATATTTTGTACAACTCTAGTCTGGGCCAAGGGATATGCTATAAATTTTTTTTTCAAATTCCTTTATTTTCTGTTCAAATATGAAATAACATTTTCTTTAAGAGAAATATTTAAGTTTCTTTTCCATTCATTATATAAATAATCAGAAATTTCCTACTCACGTGCCATTTTTTTTCGACTCTAATAACCAATGGGAATCATAAAATCCCATGCTAACAGACCTACCTATAGCCTACAATTTAGTGTAAAATACGGGCCTTCCCTTAAGATGTAGAACAAATGAACAACTAGTCAGGCACAGTTGCTATACGGACCTTCCGTAGGCTGTATTTGGACCTTATGCCCCAAGAAGAGAAAATTAGGTAAATAACATCGAGGTTCCAGGTTTGTAGTGTCGGCACGATTGAGCAAATATAAAACGACTCTTTCAGGACCAAAATATGTACTGGGACTTGTCAAACTGAACTTTCGCAAATAATTAGGGGTAGGGATTTTCGTAGAGGAAAAACACCGTACAGCTATTAGAAAAGGAAAAAAGGTGAGTGCGTGAGCTTTTTTATATTCATTCATCAGCGTAATGTTTCCCTCTAAAAAAGAATAATTATTGTCTATCTTATGTGAAAACTGTTTTTAAAAGGCCTAATAAAATAAATAGATAGGTATGTAATCATATAGAATTATATATTTTTCCCGCACTAATACTATTTTAAATGTAGAAGTATATCCTCTTTACAGTAGTAATACATTTTCTCCTCCATAATCATATAATAGACAGCTGATTTTAACAAGGTCTTAATTGAGTAATACTGGTAACGCCGTTCAGTCACCCAGAGAATTTGAAAATTGAGGCATTGATAGTGAAAATACAGAGAGTCATGTACGTGACTAGAACAATTAAAAAGGGAATATCTCAAGGGATTTCAGTTTATATATACAGATAGCTCAATATTTCACAGCTGTATTTGAGTTGCTATATTCTTAAACCTTTATTGGATGTAAAAGACTTGTATTCCCTCCGATATAACCTTTTTCAAATATAATCTATTAATTTCTCATACTTCTAAGATAAAGATTAAAAAAAGCTACTTTAAGCTCAAATTTCGGTTAATAATAATGAATTGTTGATAGAAATTAACAATAATTTTTCTAAAATTACAAATGTAGCTCATAATCAATTTTTGAGAAAAATCAATATAGCTTGCTTTTGTATTAAAGGCCCTTAAAAGTCAAAAATCTATATAACAATTAAGTTCTGTTGATTGAGTTAAAGGCTAATTGATGCCTAGGATAAACAGTTATTATGAATAAAATCATTTGCCTAAGTACTGAAAATCCGTAGATCTGTAAAATTATTTTTTTTATCTACAAAGTAAAAAATATATTTTTCTTTCCATTGTTAGTACGTAGTAGTGTTGAGACTCGGTCCAGCACCGAATTTTTTTTTGGGTTCGGTCTTAAGTGATCTTTTTCTAGACCGATTTTTTTTCGGTCTCAAAATATTATGAGATACCTTTTTTTTTCTAGATCAACTCTCATTCATTTTTTTCAAAAAAATATCAAAAGTATACAAAAAGGTCTAGAACAAGTACACTATACATTTAAGTGATGGCAAGATCAAAATTAATCCAAGTTATCTCTGCTTAAACTTCGTTTAATCGTTTAACGGCATTGTACTTGAAAAAAGTTGATGTCATGTTATAAACAATTTAATTGTAAAATCGGTCTTGACCGATTTTTTTTTTGGGACGAAACTTAACTGATTTTTTCCTTTGGACCAATCTAGACCGAATTTTTATATGAGACCGGTCCATATCGAGCTTTTGTGTTGGACCAAATTAGTTCGGTCCAACAAAAAATATAAGTGTCTCAGACCGGTCTAGGATTTTCAGACCGAACCCCAACACTAATACATATTTCATTTATTGTTTACAATAATGAAATAAAATTGTATAACATGTAATAACATATGTTTTATACATTTTTGGGTCAGATATATAATAAAACTAGAAAATAGAGGATAGGTTTTTAATAGACTGTAAGGTTCAAGTCCTTTTATTTGTTGTTTCCTTTTTGACATTGACTATTTTCTTTAATATTAAAGAAAAAAAGGAATTTTATTGGCTTAAAACTTGGTTGTTTAGGTCGTCAAAATGGAGGGTATCAACAATTCTAACGTCACGTGAAAATGCTGTAAAAGCTTGCTCTATTCCAACATAATGTTTGCTGATGTATTGTGGCTAAATCCTTTTAGTAACAAAGATCCTTTAGTTTTTTCTTTATAATTGCGTAAATACAAATGTAATAGATATATTGATATAACATTTAAATATAGTCGTAATATATTAACATCTGTATATGAATACAGAATATGTATACTTTACATCTATACAACATTCCTATATTTTGTCTTTTTCAAATTGCATAGTAACATTTCCTCTATCCATGGCCTTTGTTTTGCTAAGTAGAGTGAACTGTAGGAAAGAGGAAGAAGAGCCATAGTAACTATCTCCGACTTTGTGCACTTTAAAAGATTAAAGTTTCTATAAAAATGGCTGAAAAATTTATAAAGGAAAGCCCAAATTTATCTCCCAGCATATTTTTTTTTTCTTTTTCTCCTTTTTTCTTCTTTTTCCGCTTCCTGCTCTAGCTGTGTAATGTAAACAGTAGTGCTGGGTTCTGGTTTGAAAATCCTAAGCCAGTATGAGACCATTATTGGAAGAAGTTCAATTTGGATTGCCGCTAAATCTCCCACTTTTTATTGAGCCAACTCGCTATTTAATATCAATCTTTGACCAATTAAATTTTAACTCATGCAGTGTATAGTACGTAAATATACGCTTTGTTTAATTTTGTGCCACTTTAGAACCCTGTTTTTTTGTATATTTAGCATTTTTTACCAAGAGTTATCACGTGGAAATAGAATACATATGAAAAAATCCGAAATTGAAATTTTTGAAATTTAGAAGTAGTGGTTTTTCGGTCCGACCAGTCATTCCTCACTTATCAACTCTGCCATTGCCCACATATGGGGAGTTTCCCACTGGTTAAGAGCCACTGGTCTAGATTGATACCACAAAACAAAAATCGGTTTCATTTAAAATTTGGTCCATTGTTGACGACATTATTTGTGTCATCGTATTGTATCACGTAACCTTTCCTCCGAAAAGAAAGGTTTGAAATTGTTGGTAGTTTGTGTAGGGTTCCTTGAAGACTACTAAATACGGAAAGCAAGAGACTGGAGGAAGAGCTTTCAAATAATGAACACTACAATCCTACTCTGACAAATATATTTATAAGAGATTAATAAGTAAAGTTTGTAAGTACTAGATCTATAATAAATGATGAAAATACAATTATAAATCATCGCTAAAAGATACATATGTTATTATTAAAACGATTATCTCCGTCATATAAATAACAGTAAATAAATCAATAGTGATACATAGAAGTTAGCAAAATCTTCCTGGAAATGGAATTGCAATACAATTCTTTATGAAAATTGTTCACAGCTTTAAAAGAGATTAATCAAATTCAACCAATCAACATGCAGTACACTAATTAGAAGAAAAGAAGTAGAAACATCAACAACTGATAACAAATGTAACACTGTATATTTTTGTACAAGCGAAACAACGCATGGTGTGTGTCAAAATTGTGGCATTTGTTAATACGACGTCATATGAAGTTAAATATGTTGCATAAATCATATTTGTACAACTCAAAAAAGCAAGAGAAGGGAGATAATCGGTCTGTAGGTGGAGAAAAAAAATGGTACACGATTTAAAAACGAGAAAATTTCAATCTACCGTCTGAGATCGTGGTTGGTCCAAAATATTGGTCCAAATCAGTTTAGAAAAAAAAAGCTTATGATTGAACTAAAAAAAAAATCGATCTTGGACCGATTCTTAACACTAGTAAACAGTATATCATCCTATGTATAGAAGACAAAAAAGCAAAGTAATGCGTAATTTCAGAAAGCTTCTTTTTTGTTGTTGTTGCCCAAAGAATTGATGATAGTGAGGAAGAAGAGAGAAAAAAAGGGAGGAAAGATGTGGATCCTTTGTCTATATATAATTATGTACCACTTGAACAATGTGTGTTTTATCATTCAATTATATAAAGATGAGATTGATTCTGTTTCGATAAAAGGTCATCAAACAACTTTTGCTCAGTGTCACTACAAAGACTCCAGGTGTATGATGCATTCTGCGTGTCATTGATGCATATTTTTCTTCTTTGTGCGTCATAAACGATTGATTATAACCTGTAAAGAATTAATCATCTCTAAAACATACTCTGAATTAATGAAAGAGTATATAAGAATATAATTTGTTCAAAGACATTGACGATAATTCTCCAAAGAATACAAAACGCTGAATTTAAAAAAAAAAATCTTCTAACTTGCTTTTTTGTTGAAGGGCAGAAATTAATCAGTCCATACACCTTTAGGGTTTCCAATATCCATAAATTAACTGAAGAATTTATTAATCGACTACATTTAGAAACTACTGTCAGAAAAATTGGATTTCTTACTAAAAAAATCTTTAGACAATTTTGTAATTATTTGACTCAGTATTATTTGATTGGTTGTCAACAATGGACAACAGCCAAGATAAAATACACCATATTTTATAGTATTTCTTTAAAAAAGGTGAAAACTTAAATTAGGCAGCTGAAAATGCGAATTACCACGCCAATACAAAAATATGGAGTGTTTTTCATTGAGAGTTGTTGATTTTTCTAATTCTTTTCTCCTAATTAGTGTTCTAAACGTTGATTATTTCAATTAGAATTAGCTCATTTTAAACTGTGAACAATTAACAACACTTATTGGATAATAACTCCATAATTTCACTTATAAAATTGTTGACCTCAAACATTATTCGGGATTGATGTGGAAAAAAAAATAATAATCTTAAATTGTTATTAAACTTGAAAGAAATATATTATAAATATAAGAAAAAATTTTACATAGCAGAAAAAAATTGAAAACCTTCCAAACTAAATTAGTGTCCGAGTATGAACCCATTTTATTTTTCTATATCAATTATACATAGTAAATATTAATTTATAAGTTACTTTGAATAAAACATATACATATGTACACTTATACATGAAAAGTATCAAATTAGGTTAAGTAAGACCAAATTCAATATACTAAAAAGTTAGTTAATTGATTATTTTCAAGTTTCAAACTTTCACCGACTTTTCGTATAACTTAATATAAATTCCTATGAAGAAAAAAAGTATTTGATCCCTTTTGTAAGTTTGCCCACAGACAAAAAAAAAGATTGGTCTATAATTTTAATGGTATGTTTATTTTAATAGTGAGAGACAGAATATGAACAACCAAAAAATAAACCCACAGAAAACTATCCCCACCTTTAAGCAAGGGGATGGAAACTTTACGTTTTGGGGTATTGGAGGGAGGGTGGACAGGGGTAGGGAGCCTGGAAATTCTGGGTAATAATTTACTTCCCTCAGGCCAAGCCACTGAAAATGGGTCGTGGATGGATCTTCCAGTGCGGCAATGACTCAAAATATACGGCAAAAGGAAGAAAGGAGTTGCTCGAGGAGACTTACATTAAGGTAATGGAGTGTCCTAGCCAGTATCTGGGCATCCATCCCATAGAAAATCTTTATCAGAGGTCAAAATTACAAAATCGTCGAGGGATAAAATACTTATTTTCTCGGTAGTTTCAAATTATACATTTGAAGCATAACTTCGAAGCTATGACTAAGAAGATGAAAAGTAGTACTTTATTATTTTTTTAAGAAGTTGATATTACAACTGTTACATTCCATTTTACAAACAGGGTTTTTTTAAACTATTTAGACAATTTTAAGATTTCATTTATTTTTAAATATAAGGAGTAAATATTATTAATACAATCATCTAAATCAATGCCATTTATTTTTTTTTGTAGAAAAAAGTGATAAATAATACAAAATATTTAAATATCATATCGTTGCTATTTATATATATACATATTATTTTTTTACTCTTCTTGGGAAACAATAAATTATGTCACTACTTATGCGGTTAGATTTGGTTGTGTACTTGCTCATATATGGTGTAGTTGATGCCAAAAAAGAACAAGTTAAGAACGGTACATTTATGACGCCTATTTGAAGTGACTAGTTGGATTGGAAGTTTATTGAAATTTGCAAGTTTTGTTATATATATTTTGCTTCATACGTAGAGTATACACTTTAAAAACGATTAGGCACAGAGTGGACGGTATAAATATATTTGATATCATCAAACACATATCCATTACGCACTGAATTTGTGGATAAAGTAATAACAACATCAATAAATAAATTTGCGTAGAATCCCGTTTAGTAGTAGGGGAGACCGAGGACAGTTTCAATACTTTTTTATTTTTGCTCAAAGGCGGGCGTCTTAAATAAGCAAAAATTTAGCTCAACATAACTACATATGTTGTCTATTGCTTGAATAAGTTTAGAAATTTAAATCATTTGCATTTGATTGCAACTCGTCAAATGTAGCAGCTGTCCTCGTCGCTATAGACGGTTGTAACAGTTAATAAAATCATTTTTGAGCTGGAAAATGAGACTGAGGAATAAAAAGGGAGACCTTTTTAGGGTTTTGAATGATGATATTTCAATATAATATAAGAGATGAAGATATAATATATGCTTGCACAACATCTGCCTTCATTGACTTCACTCTTCATACCTTCATCTAAACATGCCACCAGAAGGCATAATAAAGATAATTAGCATCAGGGATATAGGTTGGCTACATTAATTGCTATGTGGAACTAAGAATTGGGATGTGTGAGCAGGAGCTCCATCCTGTAGGAAGATTACATTACCATCAGGGAATTATTAATAACATTATAAACAGTCTTCCTTTCCATTCCAATTTACGTTGAAACTTCTATTGGACTGTAATCCGCACGAATTATAGTTCTGAATTAGATTCTGATGCCATTCGTTACTCAATTAAAAAATAATAAAGGTTTGTTGACAGCTGATATTTCATAAATATTATGTAGCACAAGAACTTTAAAAAACCGGTCAGTTACCAAGTTATAATTTTTAATCGTAAAGTTTGTAAATTTTTAGTTTCCAACCGCGATGTCTGCTATTGTTTGAATCTACTTAAAGATGATTCATTCAGTAGTTTTTCATAAATTGAGCTTAAATGTGACCCCATAAATGTTTCTACTATCACCATATCTAGTAACAGTTAATAATGTAGTGCTGGAGTTAAGAAAATTGACTGGGGAATTAAACTTTTAAGGCTTTTTAAGGGATTGAATGATGAAACTTCAACATAAGAAATAAAAAAAGATTATGATATATAATAATTTATTTTTTAGATTGGATAAGTTGACTCCCACAATCCTCTTCATGACTCTTCTCTGGTCAAAGTAAATATTCTTGCTGTGAATATAAAATAATAAAGAAAGGCTCTAACTGTTATGTATATATAGGTATATGCTATTGTTAGATACTTCTTACCGAGTTTAGAGTAGAAATAGATGTATGATACGCGTGTACCTTGGTAGAAGCCTCTCGTATTTATTCCATGATTATTCTAAGAATATATTTGTGATAGTATGGGATAACAGTTGGCAGTCCTAATCAACTTAAATGCCAATTCAAATGATATCACTTAAATTAAAAAAAAAAAATAATAATAACGGGCTGTATTTCTACACAAATATTGTTACTTCAAAAAATTACTTGTAATTCTCTCAAAATATGTTTTTATGTCAAAGAAAAGTTGCCAAAAATTATTAACTTTTGTGCAATATTTTTTTTTGTTATACAATTGTCATGTAAATTTTTGGGATTTTTTTTTTTATGTTCGTGAAAAGGAGGTCTTCTGTTGTAATTGGTCCATGTCTCCCCTACCTACATAAATGTACTCTCAACAAAATGGATTTTATATTTTTTTTACCATCACGTGTCCCATAATTTTAGTGTATTTTTTGGACTGGTTAACTGTATTCACATATTATGTATTATACATACAAATTACGCATTCGTCTATTGATTATACGTAATTATAGGCATAAATATAATTCTGAACCCGTGCTCCAAATTGTGAATGAATTATTAAGTATTTTTCTCTTTGAATTTGGCGTCAAGTCTTTGGGGAATCGTATAATATGTACAAATATATATCCATTTATATAAATGTTTAACTGTTGATAGCAACTAAATATTGCATTTGTGTGAAAATAACTGTATCATTAAAAGGATGGAAATATGCTTATCTAAAGTTATTCTTAGGTATAGGTCAAAAAATAAAAAGATGTATTCTACCCCACCTAGAGCAATAATATGTTTTTTTGTTTTTTTGTTGTTGTTTTCTTTGCCATTTCGTTATCAACATACAGAATTGATATAAACAGAGTTATTTTCCTATTAATGTGACATGGGGTACACTCTATAAAGTTTGCCCGGTCATCAAACATTTTCTTTCTATCTTGACATTAGTGACTGTACATCTGTAAAGTCGAAATTCAATTATGGCAACCTTTTTATTATAAGAAAATAACTTTGGGGTAGTCCCATTATATTTTAACAAATTGTCAAACAATTTGATACCCACTACAAGGAACTTTTTTTAACTAAGCTGTTGCATAGACAATCATAAAATATCATCACCTAAAAAAATAATTTTAAAATCAGCCAACCGGTTAGCGAGATATGGGCTTAAATTTGATGATATAATTAGTGTAAAACTAAGGAAAAGGTCTGAAATGTTTTTATGTTTGAAATGGTATATCTTTGTAGCCCAATTTGCAGATGAAGGATTGCACGATTTTTTATTGATTTTTTATTTTTTCAAGAGTTCCATATTCCACTAAAAAAATGTATTTATGTTAGTTGCTTCCTTCAACTTTAATTCAACAATGAAAATTTAATGTTAATTTAACATAAAAACATTGAAATTCATGGTTTTTCTTTAGCTTTACACTGATTATACCATCAAATTCAAGCTCATCATCCTAAAAAACATTTAGTTTGATTCTAAAATCATGCTTTTATCATAAGTATGACCCCTAAAATCAGTGATTAAAGTTTTTCCATTTGTGAGCACCACTGCTTACATGCCGTTTTTAAATATTCTTCAAATAATTCAACCGCATTTATTGAAATATAATGGAAATACCCAAATGCTAACTGAATTCCCACGACGCAATGAATATATTATTGAAGTAGGAAGAGATGGATCTCAACTTTTTAAATATATTTTGACAATTGGTACGTTGGAGAATTGTGATATTAGATAGAAGGATTCATTATGTGGAGAATGATTTAATTTTGTCTCAGATGAAGTATTAGGGGGATGGAAAAGGACTAGGAGTCTATGTATCTGTGGACAGAGGGAGGAGGCCGGAGGAATTCACATCTCCTTATTAGAGTAGACACTTTTGTAAGGGAAAAAAAAGTAGGAGATGGCGGATACACCTGAATTAAGACCCTTTTTAATATCTGCTCCCTCTGATGTAATTTGAATTCTGCTATAAAGAGGAGAACCGTTTATATTTAAAAGACCACTGGTGCAGGAAAAGTTTTAAAGATATTTAAATTAATATATTATATTTTATTAAGTTTTTTTAAAAATACATCAAATATGGGCAATAATGTTATTTGAAAAGAAAAAGTTAACACCGCAAGGATCCAACTGTTTTTGTGGTGATTTGTCAACATATATGAGACATTGGTATAAAAAAAATATGAACAGAATTAAATCATTTTCAATTGATAATCGCAGTCCTTGATTTTCAGGACGATAACTTTTCACCTTACCCTCATAAAGGTAACATCTTACATACATATAAGATGTAATCTAGATGCTTCTAATTTAATAATATATATATCAACAGATATTGCAATAATTTGATTACCTACTTTTTTGAGAGTTTTTTTTTTAAAGCTTTTTACTTTAAAATAAATTAAATAAGAAAAAAAAAGTGACAAAATGTTCTACAACTTTCTTTTTTAAAGTCATCATTGGTAGCAACTTTCAAAAAATTTCACAACTGAATGGAATGAACTTTTTTGCTATTAGTTTACGAGAAAATTGCCTAAATCAAGGTGAGTGTGAATTAAAAAAAAAAAAAGTATATGTTGGTAAGAGAGATATGAATGCTCTTATTAACAATCTTCCTTAGTTTGATAAATATAAACTTTGGTTTCATCTTGGATTTTTCATATGTCATGAAAAATACATCTGCAGAAATTCGTGCTGGACATTATACAGTCCCTATACTATATAGTTATAAACCTAGTTGAAAATAATGTTAGAATGCTGAAGTAAAAGAAACTGAAAATTAACGTGGTCAGACTGATAATTTGATGATAAAAGTTTGGAAGAAGAACAGCTTAGGGAACACGACATTTAATTAAATTAGCTGTTAACAGCTAAAGGATGACGTAAAAAAACACCAGCAATTCAATGATGATAAATCAAAAATTAATCATGATATATTATGACATTTTAAAAATGTACATGCATTATGTATTTTGTATCAGAACCTTTCATCCTCTCCTTTGGCGGAAAATATGTCTGGTATCGATTTATTGATAAAAAAACAACCTTCAATTGATGTATATTTACAAGAACAATTTTTTAAATCATTTTTGAAGCACTTTTTTATACATGGGAAAAGATAAATATATTTTACAAGAAAATTAAGTGTTTCAAGGTCAGGCCGCTAATATTAGATTAAGTAAAAAGCTCTGAGTGTTTTTTTGCTAGATGTCTTTAGTGAGCTATATCTTATGATCAATACAGTGCATCAAAAACACGCTTAAATTATGCTTAAATGTTTAGCATACACTTAAAAAAAGTTCATTTACAGTTTTGTGTTTAGTGAAGCCAGTTGTGTGTTACAGCGTTCCAAAATAGATATAAAAAAAGTGAAAATTCGATACATTCTTCAGTATCACTATGACCAGGGTAAAAAGCCGAAGCAGGAAGTCTAAAAAAAATTGTGCTATTTATGTACTCAATACATCATCGAATGCAACAGCAAAGCAGTGGTTCCAACGATTCCGTTCTGGTAAGATGAGGCACGCTCGGTAAGGTCAATAATCGAAAATGCCGATAAAATAATGAAAATTGTCAAGTTGAACCGGCATGTGAGCACTTATTCCATTGCTCCGGAACTGAAAACTTCCCAAAATTCATTTTGAACCATTGGACTAAAAGCTGATCTTAAGAACAAACTGGATGCATGGATTGAATTGATGTTTGTGACTCCTTGCTGAAACGGAACGAAATTGATATATTTTTGTAGCGTAGGGTGACGGGCAATAAAAATGGGTCACATACAAGAACAGCCGAAAAATATCGCGTTATGCACGGTGAAGCGGTTCAAACGATCCCCAAGCTCGGATTAATAGCCAAGAAAGTTATGCTTTGTTCTTTCTAAGATTGGAAAAGAATCATACACAATGAGCTGCTTCATTGAGCAAAATACTACATTTGGACATATATCGTAAACTACTGAGCAGATTGAAACAGGTGATCGATAAGAAGCAGCCAGAATTGGCCAATAGAAAGGGTGTAGTATTCCATCACGACAACACCAGACCAGAAACACCTTTAACGATGCACCAGAAGCTCTAAGAGCTTGGATGGGAAGTTATATTGCACCTGGCGTATAGTTCAGACCTGGTGCCAAGCAATGATCACCTTTTCAAGCATTTGCAATTTTTTCTTTATGGTACAAAACTGGCCTCAAAAGAAGCTAGTGAAAATAAGCTGGTTAAGTTTTTTACCAATTTAAGGACGAACACTTCTTTAATCGTAAAATTATGAAATTGCCTTCAAAATGTACTAAAGATATACAACAAAACGGCACATATATGATTTAAATCGGATAATCGTAACTATGTTATTTTTATTGTCAAAATAAAGCAAGAAAACGCTCATAACTTTTTGCTTCACCTATGATGCACAATCCATAAATATTACATATTTTAATAAATTCATGCACATTAGAGTAATTAATTTCTTTATAAATATGAATCCACTTACAAACGAGGAAATTTTATGTTTAGTTAAAGAATATTAAAGAACAAGTTCATTGTCGAACAGCTATTTAGGTACGGACTGCCGGACGGGTTTTTTAACATGGTCTTGGCCATCCTTAGGAACTCCTCATCGAGTATCGACATTTCCAGTGCTCATTCTAAGTTTTACATTCAGCACAGAGCTCGACAAGGAGATATGCTATCGCCATCCCTCTTTCTAATCTTTATGAATTGATTGAACGAGATTATCAACTACAAACTCAGCCTTGCAGGTCTGAAAATAAATGAATAGTCACTGAAATGATTATTATATGTTGATGATCTTACCTTATTTCTAACGGGAACACAATAAACACTGGCATATTACATCCCCCACGCGATTGAAGTCATTCAGGATTGATTTTTTTTTTTTAATTCGGTTCTCTCCATCTGAAATGCTTGAAATTGTTAAAAGATCGGATCACACTGTATATTAACAATCTATGAAAGAAAGGGGTAGATACTAGCCACTACTTGAATTATAGATGTTATTAAAGTACATGTTTCAAGGTTAACGTACTTAATGAAGGCGATGAAGTACATTTCTTGAGTGTCAAAAAGAAAAAAACAAAACAAATAATGAATTATTACTAATAATTACATCGACCTTTCTCCCCTTTTTGCTTTGAGTCATGTCGAAATGCTTTCTCTTACTATTGTGTTGTTCGTTAGAAAAAGAAAAAAAAAGTGTTTTATTTATTTACTTCATAGTTTTTTCTATTTATTTTCCTCATAGATGTATGCGTCAACATAAAAACAATATTGATCAAAAATACAAAAATTAGAAAATCTCCATTTATTTTTTACTTCATAAATAAAATGCATACAGCCCAATATTTCATAGTCATATTTGAGTCCGGTATAGGTGTTGCGTTCATATTTGAGTTACGATAGGTAGATTAGAATTTTAGCTATAGTTTCGAACATTTATTTTATTACAGAGACTTATATTAGCCTCAATATAACGCCTTTCAAATAATTATTTTATTGTAACGATCATTAGGTTCAGTGCAATTTACGACGCACCAAAGTGGTTACTATATAAATGATTTTGTTTTTATAAATTGAGGATCTAATTCGTTAAAGAATGCAAATGTAATCCAAACTTAATTTGGAGAAAAATCATTTTAGGTTGCTTTTGCGTTGACGGAGCACATATATAGTATGTACAGAGGTCTATTCACATATTTTTATTTATTCTAAAAGTTGTATAAGCAAATAGTAAGAGGGGTGAAACATATAAAACATTGCAAAATAAGTTGTTTTTTTTTATGCTTACGCATTAAAATATGTGTATGGCCTTCAAAATTATGATTACTCCATGGGGATTGCCAAAAAAGTTAGTTTTTTTTTTCTAATTACGTAAAATTCAAATTATCAAAACAGTTTAGTTTTTTTTGACGGATTAACATGGATTGCCCAGGATGCGACAACTTAACTTCCTTTTTTATAATGAGTGACTATCAGACTGTAGAAGTACTAACGGGGTGGTGGTAGATTTATTTTAGAGGCTAAAATCTAAGTTTTCTTGAAAGTAAAGTCAATCGTTACCATGCGTTGGAGTAGTGAGGAACGTGTATTTACCGTCAAAAATCTTTATATATTACCAAATAATGGTTTGATAAAATCAAACTAATTACAATTTAGCTTCTAATTTTTTTATTGGTATTTGTCATGAAAATCAGTCAATTACTTCAATTTCTAATATACAAAAAACTATTTTTTAATGCATTTTCATAATTTGAAATTAGAAAAAATATGTGAAGTCAAATTGCTCCACATATAACAAAGCTAGAGAGCCAAAATTGATGTTATACAGTCAGGTGTTATTCAATCATTTTAAATTTGTGTAATTTGTCAAAATCAAGTAATTGAAATTTTAAAAAAATTGGAAACCCCAATATTTTTAAGACCTTGGGAGAATCGCTTATAACTAATTATTCAATCAAATAATTATCCAACATTATAAAATAAGATATGTAGTTGATTAAAATTTGTATTAAAACTCTGTAATACAAAAATTTTCAAGGCGTGCTATAATTATGAAACAAAATAAAACTTTTTTATTATAAAAACTTGCTTTATTGCCTTTGGAAAAGTGTAAGTTATGTTTCTGCACCCTGTATGGATAGCCCGTTAACACAAAATCAATCTGGAGTTATTTTTCTAAAAAATTAAGTAGGTATAAAGTTTATAAAAATACTTTTTTGGCAATATTATCCCAGAAATAGAATAATTGATCAAAAAACGTTAATTAAATATTGAGTTAAAGAAGAGAACGGAAGAAAATAAAAGGTGCATTTTCTCCCTATCTAACTTTTTTTGTACAATAGTATTTTAATGTTGACCTACCGCATATATACTTTTTTTACAAAATATTAAAAGCTTATTCCAATGAACAAAGCAAGGAAATTATTGTCGTACAAAATTTTTTGGTAAAAAGAATGTTTATTATACCTAGTATATAATGTACCAACGTATAATGTTTCAAATAGTTGATTTTTTCCATAGACGTCACTACATGAGTTATTTTGGGGTTTTCACAACTATGTCTATAATTTTTTTGTAAGGCCATAAACCACATCTATTCTTGTTGGGGAGGGGAGTTAACATAAAACTACATGGATCACAGTGTTACCTCGCTTACACAACCTAAGTATTTTGATGTCATCTATATATTCACTCATCTCACTTGATACGTCATGGCTATTTCATAATTTATTATTTTTAATAAATAAACGAAGTAATAAGCTATTTTATTCTTATGCACCGTTTCCAAACGGGCAGGAATACAATTTATTGTTGATCCCTCGTCGTATAAATAAATATATGGGTCATTTTATTATTTCCATGAAGGAAAAAATGCCTATTATATACAAATACAATACGCCTTTTTATCGTATTATAATACAGTATCAAATAGAATACCATGTAACTAGGATACTAATATAACGAAATATATACATATATGGGATTCATTTAAAAAATGTGGATAGGTAATATGACAAAGATAGTCTGGGAGGACTTAAAAAACAAATAGCAGTTGGCATAATTGACGTATTTGGCTAACTACAAGATGATTTTGGGGCTTTTTTCTGCTTCTTTTTAGAGGAAGGGTTGCATGATACAATAAAGGTAACGACATCAGATATGATGAATATGGCACAACGGTATAAATGACGTCATGGGGAACAGGGAACAAATCTTTGGAAAAACAGAAAGAAGATCGACATTTCCTTTTCTGAAAAAAATTGGACCTTTTCTAATATAAAAAAAAGTAGTTTTTGGACATGGAGAGAAATACTGTTATTAAAAGAAATTCTTAAGAACCTCCTTTTCAAACCTTTATTTAAAAAAGTTTAGTTTAAAAACATTATTGGGAGGGGGGTAGTTTATAGTTTTTTAAAATGTTTATTGCTCTAAAACATAACATGACAATATAGGTCCTATCTTTTGCATACATTAAATATATGTATGTGAAGTATGTAACTTTTAAACGTCGCTTGCTTTTTGCAATAAAGATACTTAATACTTATATTACATATTATTTGCAAATGTTATTACTAGCAAAATTATATTTATATTATAAATCTATTTTTTTGTTATTGTTGTAGATTTTTGAAGGTAAGAAACTCATAGAATATACGAGTACGTATAATATATACATTTAAATTACCTTGAATCCGCGGCGTAGTTGTTGTGAAGCGTGTACATATATTGTATAAAAAGTTATTTTTCCAATTCACACGTTTTTGAATTTTAAATATTTACTATTGTACAACATAATATATTTATAATGTCTCACTGCCAGGAAACGAATATCAAAAATGAAAAAAGAAGTTGTCAATTGATAGGAAAATAGTTTTATAAGTCAAGATGGTCATGAACTGTCCATAGATTTCCTTTGCAAATGTGCCAAAATGTTATATTCTTACTGATAATCTCGATTCTTAACAAAGGTGGGGAAAAATAATCAAAATTTTTGTCTCAAATATTTTCTCAAAAGTACAAGTCTTTGAATATGAAGGTCCGTTTGAGTCCTTTAATATTTTATGGAGTCCAATTTGAGTATTTGGATTTCATTTGTGTACATTTCAAGGCCATCAATCTAAATCGAACTGAGTTTTATCCCTTTATAAGTTATACTTTATATCCAATTATAATATATTATATTATATTTACTTTTTTCTTTCCAAATCAAGTCACGAGTCTTATATTCGAGTTATTTTCAAGTCCATCAATATAAATCGAATTGAGTGTTCACTTCTTATAAACGATACTTTATATTCAGTGATTTTTTTTAATCAACAATAATTATTTGGCTTTGGTTTCGAGTGCAAATTGAGGCCTGAGTCTTATCTTTCGAGTACAAGTCAAGTCCTGAGTCTTTGATTGTGAGATTAAGTCTTCAAAACTCGAGTCCATGTTGAGTTGCAAGTCTAAAGTCCAAATTCCCACGTCTGGATCTCATCACGAAATTACTTGTCAAACAGTGCTTCTCAAACTTTTTACATTATGTACTACCAAAAAAAATAGCATATCTAAATACCATAATTACATCAAACTTGAAAAATTTGACATATTTACTTACTTTTTTGGCCTAAAATTCGTATCCCAAAAAAAAAAAAAAAAAAATCCCAAGTTAGTGAATATTTTTTTCTAAATGGGTATCACTTGGGTTTCTCATTTCCGCAAAAATTGACCTTCAGTGAGATGAAAGGACACCTATTTTACATCTAGGATGAAATAGTAAATGATAAATATTGTGAAATTTAAGTAATTTATTATATAGCTTTAGAAAACAACCTCAATTTTAAAAAAGTATCACCCATACCCATGCACATTCTTAATTTGTTATTCTTTTATTGTTACAGTTAATTTTAGCTCCTTTAAGCGGAATTTACGGGGCCCTCAAAGGTTAATATAAATGATTTGTTGATAGAAATGGACAATCATTTTTTTTTCAAAGAATAAAAATGTAATCTACACTCAACTTTGAGAAAAATCATGTAAGTTTGTTTGTGGGTGTTGACGTGCCACATATACAAAACTGATTGATATGTTTTTTAGTTCTATGAACTAGCTTTTTATTATTTTTGCATGTTCAGGGAGCGGGGATCAAATTTTCGCCTACTTTAAACCTTGATAACTTGAAGACGACATTATCAAATAGAAAACCGGATACCAAATAGGAAAGCTATTCTCGTCAGCTGACGATACGTAGTTCAGTTAGCATCATGCCGTCATCATATGAGGAGATAAAGAGCTATAAGTGGAACGAGGAGATTTCGAGGTCCGCCGTAATCATGGCATTGGTTAATAATAGAGGTGAAATCTCCAATTCAATGATTGCTTCAACCTCAGGAGTGAATTTACGGACTGTTCAGCGTATCCGTAAGAAGCTAAAGGGCACCTGGGATGTTGATACCACCATAAAGAGGGCACCCAAGGAGGAGGGTGCCGACAGGAAGGTCAGGGACACCGACTTTTGTCGACAAGGTGAAGAAGATGCTTGAGGATGACCCTACCAGGTCCGTGAAGGCCATAGCGAGGGATCTGGGCTGCCATGAGAAAACAATAAGGGACTGTGTATCTGAGGATTTAAGGTGCAGGAGCTACAAGATGCAGGTGGGCCAGATCTTGACCCAAAAGGCAAAGGACAACAGGCTGATGAAGTCAAAAAAATTGCTCAACAAGCTCAAGCACCCAAAGCAGCCCGGGATGCTGTGGTTTTTCTCTGATGAAAAGAATTTTTGTCAAGATCAGAAGGTCAACAAGCAGAACAACAGGTGGATACCCACCTGCACCAGCCATGTGAGGAAGGTAATGAAGGCTAAGTTCCCTGCAACGGTCATGGTGTTCGGGGTGGTCAGCACTGAAGGTCATGTTATGCCTCCCCACATGATTGAAACGGGTCTAAAGGTCAATACAGAGGTCTACCTGGATGTTATGGAGAAGGTGGTTCTGCCCTGGATACAAGGGGTGGCCGGAGACAGACCCTGGGTGTGGCAACAGTACTCAGCACCCTGCCATGTGTCCAAAATCTCCATGCAGTGGTTAACCAAGAACTGTTATGACGTCGTAACCAAGGATTTGTGGCCTCCTAACTCTCCTGACCTTTAATCCTTTGTACTATTTTGTCTGGGGCTATGTCGATAGACTTACCAACAGACATCCCCATAGCACCAAGGCCAGCCTGATGGACTCCATCAAGGAGGTATTCGGCAACATGGACAATGAGATGGTCAGAAGACATTTAGATAAACCACGGAATGAACTTTTGCTCATCCATTATACTTTAATCTACAATTTATTCGATCCAAGATGACTAATATGTTGTTAATATACGTACTAGTCTTGGTTTCGAGTATGACTCGAACTCAAAAAATACTTGACTATACCAAAGTCAACAATTTTCTAAAAATTACTCAAACTGTTCCAAAATTTACGCTTGAGAAAGTTTGACTTTATAGTATAATTACCAAGGACAGAAAAATTACAGACCGCGGTGCGTCAGCATAAAAACAATATGTAATAAAAATCAATCTATTCAAAAGAAATCTATTAATATTAATTTCCTTGGCAATCAAAACAGTGCTTACATGACGATCAGACTCGACTAATTACATTATTAGATCCAAATTTTTGACAATTTTCCTTCTAGAACCTGGTACATCTTTGACATCAAAATCCAAAATTGCACGTGATTTTCTACTACAGTATCAGGACCAAGTGCATTATTTACATTTTGAACCACCTGACTTGCGTTTTTACCTTCATTGAAGACAAACTGAAAAGTATAGCCTATTTTCTTTTTGATGAAATCCATCATTGACGACCAGTCAAACAATCACAAAACTGTCTGAGAAGATTTAAGTACAAAATGTTATCTTCCTAACCCCGTCCAGTGTAAACCAATCACACTTATGCAACACGAGAAACACATAACTAAATTTGGAAAAATAATGGATTTCTTTTTACCACACCTATTATAATATATAGAAAAAAATGAGAAAATCTCAATTTATTTATTTATTTCATATACATACACATATACATACAATATAAGTTTTTATAGATATATTTGAGTCAATTATAAATATATATAAACAAAAATGTTTACTCGAATCCAACTCATAGAATCAATAACACAAAAATTACCGTATATTTTTCGTTTCCTCTAACGAGGGTCCTGAATGTTGATTAGTTGAATTGGAGATAGCTCTTGATAAGCTGTAAGCAACATTATTGAGTAATCATTCCATAGTTTCCATAGTCTCGAAATTGGCCAACTACCAACAGATTCTGGGCTTTTCTATCTTTCATTTTGTATGAAAGGTTGCGTGATATAATAAACGTAATGATGGACATATACCAAATATTTCTTTTATACATGCCCAGACTGAACTTCTTCATAGAAGCAAATTAGATCGTTCAGTAAAATCCATAACGGTTTTAGAGCGCTCTAGGATTTTCAGACCGAGACCCAACAATAAGTATTACATACATATACGAATAAACTATATAATTATGTCTATGTAAACGTGGGTAGAGACGACTCAAATGATATATAATTCCTAATATATTTTCCCTCATACTAACTTTTTTTTTTTTTTTTTTTTGTTAAATACAGATTCGGTTGAGTTAATAAACAATCTCTTTTAATTCATTATTATTACGTAGGGATGAAGTTTTAAAGATGAATGAAAATATGATATCCATGTGTGCGTTTAAAAGAGAGTGACGTCATTAATAAAATATTAAAATACATTCAAATAGTTTACGTCAACAGTAAATATATTCCCAGAATTTATTATTTAACTTATTTATAAGTGTAAAAGTTTATTGTCACTACCCATAAAAAAACATGAAGTTGATAATGCCTTTACTCTCACTGTACCATAAAGAAAACATGGAAACCTAAAGAAAAATGTGGCTTTCAAAGGAACAAGGAAGATGATGATTGGTTGGTTGTTCTTCAAGTATGTAGAACATGACGCTATAAAGTCGTTAGTCTTTGTTCATAAACATACCTAGGTACATAATCTGTACACTGAAAATAAAAAAGATTTCTCTTCCATCAATCAAAACCTTTGCACTACCCACAGGAACTAATTTCAAAAAGAATTTTAATAATTGTAAAGGTTGTCAGTTTTAAGGAGCTTTATAATTATGAAAAAATACACATGTGTACGAACTAGATATGTGACCGGTAAAAAGATAAATGACTACACTATAATGTCTGACTGGTCAAGACCTACTAGCTGAAATTACATCCACGTGCCAGTATTGCCTCCATGTTCATTTATATAGATGAAAAAATACATCATAATGGGGAGGGACTTTTTGTAGTTGCATTCTGTAAAGTTGTCTTTGTGTTTCTTGAACAGAAAATATATAATATTATACACTGGTATGTTCTAAAAAACCAAATGAACGTGGGCACACTGATCATTTGAAGAACGTTTGAGAGAAAATCAGCTTAGTTGCCATGACGCTGCGAACAGCTATGAGATAAAGGAAATACACAAAGGAATGGCATAAATAGCATTCGATCTCGATCCTCAATTCTAGCCCGGGTCCAGAAAGGGCATAAACATATAAGTTATAGCTCCTCAGCGTTACTCTCTGTCATTTATGAATAAACACATTCATGGTTACACTTTATACTTATTTATTCTCGTCTTCAGAATCAAAGAGTAATAAGATCAGCTTGAGAAAAAAAGACATATATTTAGGTATCAACTACAAAACTTCCATTATAATATTTTTTTCATCTATGATAATAAGTAGTGGGGATGTCCATGATCATACATGTAACTCCAGTGTGTTTTTTAGCTTGACCGTTAATTTGTAATTGGTAGCAAGTTTTATAGAAATACAAGGTTAGACCATCATGTAATCCGGCTTGCTACAATTTTCCATTTGATGTATCGTACCGACTGCTGGGCAAGAGAGGAAGATTTTGACGTCATAGAGAATAGAAAAGGTGCCAAATACAAATTCTCAAAAGGCCAAAATTAAGAACTGAGACTACGTTGTGGGCCAAGAGAGAGAAGTTTGGTATCTTGGAGTATGATATTATATCTTATTTACATTTTATTATATATATATTATTGCTAATTGATTATTATTATAACGATAATAATACCTATTCGCCATTCCGAAAAAGTCTAATATATTCGCGGGATTAAACTGTCAATTGTGCAGTTGCCATTTGTGATTATCCTAACAACATAAATTATCATCATTTTCCAAAGGATCCCTCAAAGAGGAAAAAATGGGTAAGTGCTGGTCATCGAAAGGACCTCTTAGGAAAATACCCTGGAATTTGTGAGAATCATTTGAGAAAAAAGCTTATAAAAGGTGAATTACTGTGACCACTTTTTAAAAAAATCGAAAAGAAGATGTTATTCCTTCTGGAGGTATCATACCTGGACAAGGATTTGATCAAGCTCCAAGGAAAACGAAATGAATTAAGATAGTCGACCATTTTGAATAAGATTTTAATGAAATATATTTGGAGACATTAGACAAGTTATCCCAAACCAACAATAATCAACTCAAACACTTGTGTTAGAAAAGTTTCACGCATCTAATCAACCATATGTCCCGGATTAAACAAATTAGTAGGGCTTCTAATACCAGAAAAGTCCCACTTATTCTAGAGCTCAAGTCACTAAGGAAACAGAATGCAGATTTACACAAAAAAGTGAAAATACTTGATTCGTAATATAGATTATTAAAATCCAAATATAATTTTAAGGAAGCGATGAAAGGAGAACTGGAAAAGAGATGTACTAAATCTCAATGTAAACTCATTATCAGTGGAAAGAGGTTTGGAAAATGGAATGCGGAGGATTTTGTTAAAGGACTGGTACTGAAGTATCTTTTCTCAAAAGCCTACCGTTACATTCAATCCAGTGGTATACTTCTGGTTCCTAGTGTAACAACCCTCAAACGGTGGATCCGAAATTTTAAAACACCTCCTGGAATACAATCAATTATTATTAAAATTATCGCTCAACAAATCAAATCCAACGAAACTCCAAATAGAAACTTAGTTGTCTTGTGCATTAATTAGATGAAGCTCCGACAAGTATGAAAAAAGGTATTTGGATGTGCCTATGGAGTAAATTTGAAATACAAAAGGATATTCTCCAGGGATGATAAATGTGATTGGAAGAATGAAGCAAATTAAGAGAAATAAAAATGGTGAAGTGGTGTTGCCTAAGTCATCTGCTTTGAAGCCCTACCAAAAGGGCATAAGTATTTCTTCAAAATCTTTGATATCATTGTATCAATACATAAATATTGAAAATGACCTTCCATATATATTGACATCTCGTTTAAATCAAGATTGTCTTGAAAACTTTTTTTCAAGAATAAGATATATTGGACGAACCCACTCTCATCCTAATGCAATTGATGCCATGGATCGATTTCGGATACTCGTTATAAGTGGCTCAGAAAAAATGGTTGCTGAGAAAGCTCCCGTCAGATCTGATCAGTTCACCCAAGCCCATGCATTAAAGCATTGTCTAGAGGGGACTGTTTCAACCATCGGAATCTTTTTTGGAACTTTGCAAAAAAATAGAGAAGCATTTCATTAAGTTTCATGTGAATTTTTTTGATACCGAACCATATGTGATGGATCGACTCATCAGCATAATTGTTGAAAAGTATCCTAAGGAAGAATATGAAGTGATAAAAAAAATTATTCGCACTCGTACATTCATTAGACTAAAGTATATTAATATTGTAAACAAAAGTAGCATAAAAAGTAAAAAATAGCAAGTAACGTGCGAAAAACTGCTCATTTCATTGGTTAAAAAATAGAGACGAAAATTATATGTATTTTTTTTTTTTTGAGGCTCATTATTTAATTTTGAACAATAAACTTTCGAAATGTGAGTGACTGTGTTCTAGCTAAGTCTAAAAACCTTGTCAAACAATTCCTCAAAAATTGGATGGCCAACATTATTTTCGAAGTAAAGGAGTTCTTCTTTAATACAACTGTAATGCTATTGGGAGCGAAGTTTTATTCTTGTGTCAAATCCTCAAAGAGTCAATATGGGAACTGTTTGACTGTGGATTAATCAGTTCTATTTCAATAAAGTATTCGTTTTAAGATAATTAAGTTTAATTAAATCATTACATAACAATGCATATCTTCATCTCAGTATCTTCTATTTGATGAAGAATGCTTATGATAATTTATAGCCATCCTAGCAAATGACAGTCAGTACAAATAACTTATAAGTAATTACAATATATATGGAAAGAATATATTGTTCTTGGATTGAATGATGGAATTGATGATGACAAGGCTGAAAAGTTAACACCGCATAACTAATATGTCTTCAATTTAATTTTCCTAATGGATTTGAGTGAAATCCAACAATCTTCTTCGTTCCTTGCTGTAATTCACTATGGCAAAGTGATTCTCTGTAGAAACTGATACTTAGCTTCATATGCTTCACTGCGGCGTGGACGATCCTCAATGGGCTTATTAAATGAAAAACACGTCAAATTGTAGAATCAAGAATGTAGATTGTTTCTTTTTTTATACGATGGGAAATGTAAACAAAACACACAACTACTTATACACTATGACGTCACTATTAAAAGTGTGGTGGAAGTCAAACATCATTGGTAACCACGTTAGGTTATAACCTTATTTTCCCATATTAACCTTCATTGGTAGTATAGTATTATTATTTAATTCCTGAGTAGTGAACAATCCTATCCTAAATAAATTCGATTATATTCTAAACCTGTTTGAACGTTCGTGTGTCCTCATAAAAGACAGAGGACCTTGAGGATTTGTTGGGGAGATATAATTGTAAGCCCTTGTTGGACTCAGAGTAGAATTGGGGATAGATATCGGAGTAATTCTTACCAATGTATGTATGCAACCCTCATGCATATTATCGGTCTTTTATGATCACAAACACTACTAATTACTATTACCAAGATGTTTCCTTCTCAAGAGAGGCGATTTATTGATTTTGTGGGGTCTTCCTTGATCTTTTTCTTCAGGGTCATCAAAAACTCAGCATCTCGTTTCAAGTTGTGTCCCCCACTTCCTTTTTTCCTTGAGAGGTATTTTCCATACTCTTTCATCTTGGCCACCTTGAAAATGAGGCTCATGGAGAACTTCACAATGTCTATAACCTCTGTCACTTCAGTTTTGTCATCCAGAAGGTCTAAGATCCTTTGCCTTTTTGCTTCTTGCTTACTCATGATGAAAGATTTGAGAAATTTTTATTGTTGTTTACTCATGCAGAAAGAACAAGAGATTCGGAATAGGTAGGAAAAATCACAAAACCTCTCTAATTTAATTACGTAATTAGCATTGATTAACAGTCCACGTTTTGCTTCCGACCCCTGTATATTTTTATAGCACAATTATTTTCTACATATAACTTATAACTACCTTCAGCTATAAATTAAATCTATATTTGAAGGAAATAGAATCAAATGACTCAATAGTATATACTTAGATTGGCTCTAGAACATATTATTTAAAAGTAATAATGTATGTTGGAGTCGGAGTCAGCGACATTCAAAATACTGGAGTTGGAGACATGGTCTGGCATTTTATGTACCGACTCCGCATCCCTGATAGCAAAATCATATAGGTGAGAAATTACCCCGATGTTGATCCTCATTTATGCTATGTAAAAATAAAAGAAACCGCAAATAAACGTGGCCCCTTGACAATTTAAAGACTGTTTGGGAGAAGAGCTCTTCAGCTCTCATGCTGTTTCATTAGAACAGCTGCTAGCATCCGTTAAAGAAAATAAATAAACAAAAATCCCACTCCATATATAGCAAGAACATTACTTGGTTGTGAATCTTCATTTCTACTCCTAATCCGAGTCCAATAAGAACTCATAACTTCTTAGCAAAGTCTCATTGTTACTCTCCGACTTTCATGAGCATACCCTCTAGTTATTAATTTATGCTTACATGTTCCCTTCTCAAGAATATTATTTATAATTATAGTAGCTTTGGAAAATAAGATATCATATTCAGATTGCCCAATAGAAAATGTAACTCCCGCATTCTAGAACATATGTTGTGTTTACTTATCACTACTACTAAAAAGAAAAGATAAGATGAGTCAAATCTTAAATATTTTTTGTTTCTAATAAATAATAATACTACCTTGACTTAGTAAAATAAAAAAAAGAAGAAGAAATGTGTAACCCTTTACATACATACTCGTACATAGAATTAAAAATCATGCATACACGCAATTGAACATGTGTGTGTGTGTAGATTTATGCTTAAATTCATAAACATACTGCATATTATGATTGTAATTGAACATGATATATCTAAAGAGATTATCTTAAACTTCAAATTAAATTAATGCAATAATTATTTACATGAATGATATTTGTTGTGAGAAATTAGTGTAAATAAATGTTATGATTACGAATAGAAGTTCACAATCTTTCATTTTGTAAGGTACATTTTATTTTTATATAAATATGGAATAATGATATCTACGTTTGTTTTTGTCTTTTAAGCAAATATTTTATTTTTTTACCATGATAAAGAAGAGGCAATCAATCTATGGTGCGTTATTATTTACAGAGATTTGAATACCGAATCAGAAACAAAAACTCTGTGTGATAGTGTTAAGTATATTATGTACCATATTAATAAGGAAAATTTGTCTGGATGTTTGTATGTTTACCGTTAAGTCCTTTTTAATCTCAGAAATAGCAATATAGCATGACGTTACCTAAGTTGTATCAGGCAGTCTTTCCTCAGAAAAAAACAGAAAAAGGCCAAGATCAATTGATAGTTAGCTATTTTGCCCAAATTAAGTTGTTTTTGCAGCATAGCAATAACTAGTTTTAATTTAACTACATAAGTGTTGAGTTATCAACTTACGACGTTTCTATTGATAGACGATTCAATTGATACTAATACAAATATATTCTATACAAAGGTACATTTTTATATTATATACATACAGGTGTAATCTTTACATCTGATGACTTCACATCTCTCACCGAGACGTCAAATAATATATTAAAATTACTAATACATGATATTAATACACATCACAAAACATTAAATACAACACTGACGGATAATTATGCAATGATTATATATTATGTAAGTCGTTTTTAAGGACATTCTAGTTGATACATTTTTAGTAAGCGTCTATTCCGTATAATATTCTTTCCTTCTACATCAACAAAGTAGGATCTTCCACCCTCCTGGTTGTTTGTAATTACTCCACGTGTGTCCCACATCTTTGTGATTGTATTTTGGAACCTAATGTGATCTCTAGGAATCAAAGGGTTTCGATTGATAGATGTGCGATCCTAGTATTATTTGGATTAGATGTCTTTCTCTTTCTTCTCCCCCCCCCCCTCTTTCAAAGTCGGAAGGTAATGGGCAATTCTTTGTTCATTCTTTATGAGTAGCCAAATACCCATTGGGCTGGATTGAGTCCGCCAGGTATTTCTTCATTCCAGGAGTGATGAACGAAATGCAGCACAGTCATTAGATTTTCTGAGGATCATCTTCATGTTTAATGCCTAAATCTTTGCAGAAGTCCCGAATTCCTTCCGGAGTTGTGGTTCACTGTCAGTTCGAATATGCATTGAATCCCCCGATCTTCAAAAATAGTCAACAAGATATCAGTGACTGACTTATTTGAAGTCTTCAGTAACTGACTTATGAGGAGCCACCCTGAATAGCGGTCCACGACGAAGAGATATGTTTAAAATATGGGAATTTTTTGTCTAAATTATTAATTTAGGAGCCATGAGACTCTAAATTTGCCATACTAAAATTATAGAAGATTGATTTATGAAGTGATATTAACGATGACTACATTTATTAAAGATTGTTTTACGTCGTTACCTTTATTGTATCGCGCAACCTTTCATCGGAAAAGAAACCCCCCCAAAAAAAATAAACTTAGAGAGGTAGTAGAGTGTTTTCTATTAGAAATTTTTTGTGTCCCATTCAAGCGGTTCTTTAAAATTTAGAAAGGAGGCAGGGCCTCAAATTTTTACGACCGATACATCCTTAATTAATACTAATTTTCATACATTCATAGCATATGATAATGACGTGTTAAAGGGTTCAAATAGCTGTATTTTTTAAATGAATGAATAAATATCTTACTTTCCTCTTTATTATTTTTCCGAAAAGCAATTGAAAATAAATATTATTGAATTATATCAATGATCTAAAAAAAGAAATATTTCGTAATCATTCATTGCAGAAATATAAGGAGAAACTACATATGAGGAATACAACAAGAAGATTGGTGAAATGTGATATTTGTATTATTTTATGAAGTGAAACCTTTAAAAATATATTATACAGATATACCTAGGTAGGTAAACAAGGATGTCATATTACATGTTTATTTAAGACATGACATAAAATTAGTAATGAGTGGATTAAACAGATAAAATAATAAATCAAATTTGGTAAAATATTATATATCTGATTCTGGTAGTATTTTATGCGCTGAATTATAAATTATAAATACCTTTGATGAATTATAATTGACCTTTCAAACAAAAATAAAAAGAAACTTATTGTATAATATGAATCTGTCTGGTTGATGGATTAGCTAAAATGAACTCATTTGTAACAACTAGTGTGTTTAACTATTGCTCATTGTATCATATTAAAAAAAAAGGTTGGTCATATTGTAAAAAATTGTATAAAAATGAAGGAAATCTCTTAGGTGATTTTAGGTAAAATCATATTTAATACGTGTTTTTGTTTTTTTAGTTGTCAAACTGAACAGTGAATTTTCTTCTCCTAAGCTGTTGTCATTCCCAAGGAGTAAACTTCCTTTTAGCATTATACATTCAAAACCGGATTAAACATTTATGTGTGCTCATAAAAGACTATGATCATTTGTTGCAAAGTTATAATTATATGTCTTTGTTGGACTCAGAGTAGAACTGTGGATCAACATCAAAGTCATTATTGTCCATGTCCTCGTATATTTCCTTCTCCTTCTAACCCCTTGTCACGGTTGTTTGTGCCAGATCTAATGAAACATAATGACAGATGTGTTGCTCTACTCCAAAACATTCTTCGAATTGTCAAGTTTACCACGTTGATTTTTGGGTGTATCCGAAGTAATTTTTTTTACTGCTAGTTTTGGTGTTTTTGGCAACTTGAGAAAAGTGTGTGTGTTTTTTTCAAGCCGTTATCATTATTATTTCATTCTTGAGGAAAAAGCATCTAAATATTGAGTAATGACGGTAACTGTGCTCATGAAAACAGAGATTAACACTGAGGAATTCTTGGTTTATGTATTAAATAAACAAATCTATGTTATTAAAGAACGTTCGTCTGTTTGTTTACGCCTAGTAACTCCTGCTAATGCCGAGTTTTAATGCGAGTATACAGTCAAATCCTGATATAAGAAAACTACACTTAAAGTCAACGTTCTCTCAGATACTAATTTTTTTACTAGCCAAAATACTTGACGTAAAAGAAAACGAAGTAAAAAATCTTGAAAAAGTCAACTTGTATTTTTTTTTTTTTTTTGTTATAAACTTCATATGAATTCATGAGAATGAAGAATTCCCATGAAGATCAGTTAAGGTTCTCAAATTTCATTTTTTTGATAATTAATCTCTATAATTTATCTATAACGCTTAGGTACATCTTTAATAATATAGAAAGAAAAATTAACATATTTTCTACAACTTATGTGTTTCATGTATCAAGTACCTGGCCGTTGGAGAAGGGTTAAAAAGATTTGTTTGCTCATCCAATAATCTTAATATGTTCTATTTTTAAGGTTCAAAGTTAAAATTTTATGATATAATGAGGATCCACTGATCAGCAATTTAATTGACCAATTATTTATTAATTTTCCTATAAATACTAAATACAGCTAAAAGAAGGGCAGTAAATGGCTGTAATACTAGTTATAATATTGTAAAATATTACTGGTGGCACTGTACTAGCCATGCACAGCCACTCATTTAGCTACTTTCTTGTGGTCAGGCCCAAGAGGAATCATAGATGTCACTGCAAAACATACAATCATATGTTCTGTCTTACTCTTGAGTTATTCTCTTAAAGAGTCCCTTCTTACGTTTGTCTTGAATGTTACCTTTATTCTAATGGTAAAATTTTATTAAATGAATGTTCCTGTGAGTTATAAAAAATATGACCTTAGACAAGCGTGATACGTATTGTAGTTCCAACCTGAAAAGGTTTTTTTTTTAATTTTCCAAAGCTGTTATCATTGTTATTTGATTCTTGTGGAGCAAACATCTAGGTATTAACTGCGTGAAATGGAGAGTAACACGAAGGATCGGTTGGGGAGTTATAATCTTAAGTCTTTGTTAGAGCCGGACTAAAATTGATAATTGACATCGTCTATATCTTTGCTAAATACAGTGATTACAGCTCATCTAATAGAACGTCATGAGTAAAGTTGATAATTCCGAAGAGAAAAACGAGTGCAAGTAGAAGGGGGGAGAAAGACTTATGGTATCATTGTTTAAAATACTGATGTGATTATCAGCTGCCTGCTTTATTATGATTTTTGAGGGTATAAAGAAAGTATTTATTAGCAAAATGTTTAAAGAAGATATACTACGTATAATTGACTTAGACGTTTTTTATTCGTTACAGTAGATTTGAAAACGTCACAATTCATGAAATTGTAATTAATTAAGAACCATATTCTCAAAATAATAACTAATGAAACGACAAAGTAGAGTATTTCGAAATATATTTAAAGTTCCAAGTTTAAAAAGAAGACTTAAATTAGATATAATCTACATACTAAAAAATAAAACATCATACATTTATGTTAAATATACAAAATTAAACAATTGTAATCATATAACTAATAATAACAATAAATTATAAATACAGAATATTGAAATAAAAGATTGATCCGAATAATATTTTCTCGTTCTGGCATGAATTCAGTCAAATATGTCATAATTTTAAGTTGCTAAACACAAGCCAGACGCGGAGTTTAATCAAAAAGAAACTCCCTTTTTCTTCATGTTGAAGTTGCTATATACAATTGTGAACAGGATAGATATATCTCTACCGACCATTGAACGTCATTTCCAGGAGCTTATCAACCATAGCTAATCCTTAAGTGATAAAAAAGTAATATTTATTGACTATGTAATATTGGAAAACCTAATGATCATACCCAAATCTTCAAGTGAAGAAACTAATGTCAGACAAACTAGTTGCGAACCATTCAAAGATACTACCCCCGTTGTTGTGACCATTTAATGAGTTTTGTATCATAGTTCTTGATAATTTTAGCTAAAATAGAATCATATTTTATGATTAGATTTAAAAAAATGAATACTTACTGTTAGATGGTACAAAATTCAGAGTTCTATTTCGTAATTTGGTGTGAATGATTCTAAACATGCTGGAAATTATATTAACTTCACAATTTAAAATGGATATTTCTATAAATGACATCATTACCAACATCCTTCATTAATGTAGTGATGGTTCCTCGGGAAGGGAAGAATTTACCCGTGTATTTCTTCATAAATTTTTTGAATGGAGGATGATTAGCAATAGATAAGGGTATTACATGCAATAAGCATCTTTGTGAGATCTGAGCTAAAGTATGACTTCATGTATTCATCTTTAACTTGATTTTATAGAACATACATATTCTTGTTGTGGGATGAGGATAATGAGTGGCGTGAAATTCTAGATAGGGCACTAAAAATTCGACAAACCATCTGTTTATCATCCGGTAAGTATTTTCCAAATTCCTGGGCTTCCCTTTCCAGAAATCGAGACAGAAGGAGACGTTATTTTAGGCATTTTATTCATTTCTCTATCGACTATCAGCATCTAATATTATATTAATATTGAATAATAAAGGCGGGAATGATAACGTTCTTGATAGAAGAAGATGTATATTATTTCTTCTCTTCTCCTCGCACACTTTTGTATTCTTATCAAAATTATCAACCTTAGACTCATGAGTAAAGACAGTGTTAGTTTTGGGTTTTTATTTTTTACATACACGAAGGTCATATTTTTTCCAACTATATATAGTCTAGAATTCTAAATCGGGAGCATTTTTTACCGTCTAAGATTTTTTGTAGATTTTAATCCAATCACTGATTTTATTTTCCAATCTAAATTAGTAGCATTTCCCGATTATTTATTACTGATTGCTACTAATATAATAAAATGTCATGAGTCATGACAGCTAAGATGATCTCCTCCTAGATATTCTTTGAATTGTTATTAGATTCTGTTTTAACAAAGCTGCAGATGATATTTTTTTATGACTATATATGAACTAGAATCTGGAACATTATTCAGCATCCGAGGTTTTTTATAGATGTTAATCTAAATACTCTCCAAATCTAATTAGCAGCATTTGCCGATTACTAATTAATTGACCAAGTCTCAAATTACTCATAAGTTGATTAGATCCAAAAAAAATCCTATCAGCATAACATCAAGTAACTTTAGACCCATAAATATTGTTGCTGAACTAGACCCTTTAAAAACTTTTTTTTAAATCCTGTATTATAATCAGTTATGCATTGACTATGTCATTTCGGTATCTAGAGAGTAGCTTAGCTGCCCTGGCGTTTTATTTGATCAGCTGCAAGAAGCTTTGTAAGAAAGGAAATAAACCCAAATCCCACTCAGTAAGTCAATTTTTGGTGGAGGAACGGAAAAAGTAGAACGACCCCTCATTGCATTATGGATCCTTCCCTAATTGCCTGTATCGTAGATTTTCTTTAGAGTATCGGGAAAAAAGGCAAAGTAGGACTATAAAAATCATAATCCACAACATCCACAAGAAACGGTACGAACAATAGGGAAGGGTCCATAGAGCAATGAAGCATAGTTCTCCTTCCCCCATTGCTCCACCAAAAATCGAACTAGTATATAGATGGTACATATAGGGTGGCATTACTCGTATGTGGATCTTCAATTCTACTCCGAATCTAAAAAGGACTTAAACTTAGATCTTCCAGGCATTGTCACTCTCTCAGTCTTTCATAAGCACACGCATTAGTTGTTAGGGTATACTTAGATACTTCAAGAATTAAATAATAATGACAAAAGCCTTTGAAAATAAAAAGTCCTGATTAAAGTCACTTCCGTTTTCTAGGACATATTTATTACAACTCTTATTATAATGGTCTATCCTGACAAATACAAGATAATTTGTCAAAAATGAAGTACTCTGTAACAAGTACATATACAATACATATTCATCATGGTTAACAAATCCTTCATACCTCTGTAAAAGTTTTTTTGTACATATACGTATAATAGTTGAAGAATGCAATATGAAGTCGTAAACACGGAAGCCATGTACATGAAATGTCAAAACAAAGCGAATGGCAACTATTTCGCTTTGAGAAATGAGAAGCATAAAAAATGACAAACTATGATCAAGGAATTGTTTTCTCTTCAAAATAACGTCATGGCTTTATTTACAACTAATAGTTCCCATATTATTTTTTTTTCGAAATTGCTTCTCCTAAAAAAATATATTTGACCAACGATACAATATAAGAATCAAAATTGTAAAATCAATTTTCAATTTTGAGGGATAACATTTTTCTTATAAGGCGTATTCCCATTGAGATACAAATTCTACTGTAAAATAATTTCCTTTAGAACTACTCCAAAAAAAGTTTGCTTCCAAATTTGAGACGTAATTGATTAAAAAAGAGGAAAAAACTGTTTTTCTCATTCCTTTTATACATTGACTTAGAATTATGAGGCGTAATTCTTTTATTAATATTTATTGATTTTAATAAAAGGGTTATCTCTACTCTGTCAAAAAAAACTTTAATGCGCATTAAAATTTATGAGTCATATTAGGACTTGAAAACACTTTATGTTGGAATACTATAGGTTTTTACATTTTATTACATCAGTTCGTATGGTTATGGGTTATGAGTAGAGTTCTATAAAATATGACATACGGATATTTAAAAATAATAGAAACTGAAAATGAACGTGGTAATCCTGACCATTTGAAGAATGGTTGAGATTTCTCTCGGAATTTTTGATTATATTTGTAGTACGGCTTTTCCGAATCAAGCCCAACTCCTCACGTTCTGAGTCCATTTTGGAGATCTGTAGGACTCCTGTCCATTTTTATGAATTAAGTTATGTCTAGTCTGTGTCTTTTTTTCTTCTTTTTCCCCCTACAGCTCTGACACAGAGGTTCTCAAAATTTAGTGCTCTCATTCATATTTATTGTCATATGGCACAATATAATTTGTATGTATAGCAAAGATACCTGCTTTTTAAAATCATAAATTTACTACTCATGTACGTTCTAAAATTAATTTCAGACTCCCTATTTTTGGAACTCACTGTTTTAGAGGAAAACAATTATTTCGATTCGATCTATTATACAAAAACTTAAATGTCTACTAAAAAAATGATTTCAATCAGTTATATTCAGTAAAGATTCTTACAATCCAATAATGTTTGATTAACAATCCATTAATGAACTGGAATATTATGCATACACTCTGACATTTATAAAAATGTTTCATATTCCTTAAAATCTACATTTAATCTCCAATAATTTCCTTTATGCTTCAAAAACATTAAATCCATTTCAATGCCCTTCTTTACTTAGCTTGATAATGCCTAGATTACAATTTATCAGTGTATTATGCAATTTTTAATCAAGCTTAAGTAAATTTAATTAATTGTTTTGCTTAAAAGTCGTTCCTTGGTTTTTGCATTTGATTTCTTGGATTATTATTCCTTTCAAGGTAAGAACTGAGGCTATGTGAACGGTAGCTACAAAATTATAATATTATAGCTGTTACATATTATATAATATACTTAACCTTATTAGAAATTGATGAATACTTATTGAAGTCACCAAAGTTCACTTAAAGTTATGAATATCTCATAAAAAATGTTATCAAAAATAAAATAAATAATTTTTTTTTTCTTTGAGAATAACAAATAATATTTAACTCAGCCCCAAACTCATGTTGTTAGGAATACTAATACTGAGGAAGTCTAATACTCAAACAAGTATTTTTAGTATTTCAATTGATATTTTTACTACTTTAAAATGGATGTAAATGTTAAAAAGGGATACGAAATGTAAAAGTTGTAATTTTTTTAGTCTTTTAACTGAATATCGTGTAATTAAATAAGTTATATGGGTTGTGTTTATTTTGGACCCAGTTCACTAGCTTTGTTGTAAAAAGGATGTTACTACCAGAGTTTTAATAAGTTTAGTGTCTCAAAATTAGGAATGAATGTCTTCTTAACCTCTTGCCAATATACAATTAGAGTTCATATTTATTACTTCAAAGTACAAAGTATGTTTTTGTTTACAAAACTAGACAAATATGCCCTCAGTTGTTGGATTTGATTTTTATAAAGTAGCAAGAATTTGTGAGGACAATAACTAAATATAATAGTTCCAATAAGCTAATAATAATATGTGATAAATCGTTTTATTTTAATTAGTTACAAATTGTACAAACTATTTATAATATTTGGCCCGTCCTCACAAAATCAATTTGAGACTATTTTTTTCAAAAGTGAGCCTGGATAACATTTGCATTTATAATAAATTAACTTAGATTTATCAGGAGTATGTTTGTTTGACTTGACCTGCTTCTCTATTTCTGAAAATTTTTAATGGAAGATTTATTTGTTTTTAATCCTCTTTGAGAAGGGGGGGGGGAAATAAAAATAAAAATGTGAATGTATAGATTATTGATCTCATAATATTGTAATTAATTATTTTAACGACTTCTTTGTATCATTCCCTAATCATATTATTTATGTTGGTTGTGTAAAATTGTGATTCTAAAGAATTTAATATTTAAAAAAAATACCTTAAATTTCTATTTACAAATTATTTTGATAAATCATTTAAAGATCCAAGAAATTACACGTAAAGATCAAAGAAATTATCGATCAGTTATAGAAAAATGATAGAATAGGTTTTATTTGAAAGGCTATATCGGAACTAAACAAAGACACATATCAAATGAAAGCTCCAGACTATATTTTATATTCTTAAGTATCTCAACACGCCCCACTAATTTTAATATGAACTCCATAATTGAGTGACGAAAGGCATTTAAATAATGGGCAATTAGTAATGAGAAAGTATACAATATATTGGATTTTTTTTGTCTAAATTTTTGTTCAAGATTGCTTTCTTTTTGAATATATTTAAGAGATTAAATCCCAAGGATTTAAGAATTTTACTTTAGCTAAAGTCTAACTTTGTTATTGTAATTATATTCTTTTATACAGAATGAATCTGGATTCTTATAAATAGCCTTATTTACTATCTACAAACGCTCGTAATCTCACATTGACATTATATATTTTTTTTTCATTAGTTGATTATAAAATCATGTGTTAGAAAATTTAGATGCTGTTATTATGGATAAAAAGAGAAGTTAACTCTAACAAACATTATTCAATGTTTTCCAGGTTGGTGTTTAATTTCATTTCAAAAAGATTGAAAGTTAATATAACTATGCATATATTTAAATTATGTTGCAAAGACATAAACAGTCCTTATGGAAGTTTTCTTCGTTTCATATTGCTAGTGATACAAAAAAAAGAAATGTACGCCTCAGTCATTCCTTCTTCTTCATGCCCCATGCTGAGATACCTCCCCAAGTTAAAATACCCTCAGCCAACAAAAATTATGGAAATATATATGTACAATGTGCATACTAGTGTTGGGGTTCGGTCTGAAAGTTCTGTAGATTTTTAAAGAAGGAACTAATTCAGTTCTTTAAAGAAGTTCGGTCTGGACTGGTCTCAAAGAAAAATTTAGCTTGAATAACTCTTATTAAAAAAATCAGACTGAATGTCTCTAATTTAAAATGTCGTCAAGACTGATTCTATGTTTGAAACGTTACAAAATAATTCCTTCGTCATTGAATGTATCGTCTTAATTTTGTATTTTATCCTTTTTTACTTTATATGTCTCCCGTCAAAACAAAAGCAAGCTAGAAATGAATTTGATCAAAATTGAGTCTGGATTACATTTGTATTCTTCGACAAATTATCCCAAATTTCTATTACCAAACCAATTTTGTATAGCCTTTGGGTCGCTCGTAAATTGCACTTAAAGTAACCAAAATTGATTGTCATAATAAAATAATACGAAATTAATAGATTTTATGGTTGAAAGGAGTTATATCGGACTCAGATAAGTAACTTTAATAAAATGAAGATTATAAATTTCAGCTAAAATTATGGAGTAATCCCAGTAATTTGAATACAAAACCTGAGGTTTACTCAAATATGGTTTGTTCAAAAAGTAAGGTTTTTTTTTATTTCTATATGTTGGTACAAACATATATTTACTGTTTCACCTATGTAACATGTTAGTTTGTGAATAGAAATATTTTGTTTTTTCGGCAAATTTTTGCAATTGAAAAGCACGCATCAAAGAATTTGCATCAAATTTTGCGTAAAAAATGAAATTAATTGCTTCAAAACACTTGAAATGTTGACAAGGACATACGGTAAAAACTGTTCTAAATTTTTTTTTAAATGTTTAGAAGTGGTAAAAATACTTCCCAAGATACCCAAGAAATGCCCAATGACGAGCCTCACTCTGTACGCCCAAGCACGCCAATTACAGATGAAAATGTTGATAAGTGAAGAATAATGTTTTTGTAAACCGTCCAATCACTATCAGAGTAGTTTTGAGGATATTGACAAATCGGTTAGCTCGTGCCATAAATTTTTTTGAACATTTTGAGGATGAGATGAGTGTCAGCGAAGCTTTTTCCGAAACTACTTATTTTGGCCAAAAGAATTATCGCATGACCTGATGACAGACGTCAATGATGATCCTTATTTGCTCAAAAGGTTCATGTTATTTTTCCAAAACTGAAGAGACCTCTATGAAATGAAGGAGATTTGCAACGATTGATGAGATAAAGACTGCATCACTCGAAGAGCTTAGCCTATACCTAAAAGTGCTTATAAGAAGTGCTTCGAGGATTGGAAAAAGCGTTGGCACAAGTGTATTGTACTGAGGATACTAAATTTGAAGGGGACAACATGTATATATTGTTAAATAAATTAATACATTTTTTATAAAAATATAAAGTCACCTTACTTTTTGAACACATCTCCTATGATTTTTTTTTAAATAGGAATTTCCTCTATTTCTTTATTTCTGCTTGTTTTTATATTGAAGCTTGATTTAATGATGATACTATAATTTAATCAGTCAAAATGGACAAAAGATTACGCAAGTCAATGAAAAAAAAAAATTGCCCCCATATGTATGTCTTTCATTACATGATCAGGAATCACATATTAGTCTTTTAGTAACAAATCTGGCTTTTGAGAAATTTGATTTTTAGAGTATTTTCCCGCCTTTTATTATTGTGAAGTAGAATTTTAGCGTAATAATAAAATCAGTAATCAAATTAAACATAAGCACATTTCATTATCGACAATGAATAGAATATATAAAAAGTATATTTAAATCTTTAGTAAACTCGCTAAAATATAAAATGGTTTTTTTTTCTGTTTTGAATCATCCTGATCCTTAAAGTTTTTTAAGTTAGCTTCCCATTTATTTATTGATGTGAAATAGGAGCAATATTTGCACAAAATGATTTTCATGATGGATAATTTGTACCTGTATGTATAAAATAGAGTTTGTGTGTGTCCTTTATGAGTGCTAACACACCGTTGAACCTAGGAGGCTGAAATTTTGCATGGGTGTTTCTTTGAACCTGTACAGACTAAGACAGGGGTGATATAAGGGGATCTTATTCTACATCCAAAACAGAAAAACTGATTCGATTTTTGAAGAAGACTAGATAGAGGGTTGAGCTATAAACCAAAAAGGGATTGGCGTCTCAAAAAACAACAATACGAATAAGTACATTTACTAAATTTATGCAAAATTAAAAAAGTTATTGGCAAAATAACAAATCGGTAAAAATTGCACTTTCGTTTTATTTCAGTTGCAAAAAAATAATTTTTCAATGAAATATTAGATTTTTAGATTTAATAAGGCCTGTAAAAATGTGTCTAGAAATTCGTTTGCATATAAATTTGATCCATAAAAATTAATATTTAATTGAAATATTTGTAATTTTCTGAATATTTTTTTTTTTTGATTTTTTTTTCACTAAGAGTCAATTTTCAATTTTTAAGAAGAAATTGCACAAAGCGATGCATTTTGTACATAAAAATTTTAAACACTAGAACATCAAATTGACATAGAGTCTAACATTCACTAATTAATATTTTCAATCAATTTTCGGAACATTTTAATTCATAATTTGTATAATATTTGCAAAAGTTAACCAGTAATTATGTGTTATTTTTTCGACGAAATTATTTTCCATATTTTTTTTGTTTTTGTATGTACGAAAAAAATATTCGTAGGTCGTATTTTGTTTTTTTTGTGTATTTCTGTTGCCCTTTACAATTCCAATAAATTATATTTACTACTTTTTTTTACAAAATTAGTACAAAAAAGTTATTGTAATTTTCTTCGCGAATTTCGATTTGCCAATTTTTTGACAAAAATAAAAAATGGAGTTCTTTTCTAGACAAATTTTTTCATACATTTATGTAGGTATTTTGTTTGAAATTTATAACACCATTTTTTTTTTTAATGCACAATAATATTTTTATATATATATATATATAATGTTCATTATGAGGCTCGCTGGCACCGAAGGGGTCTCAACTTTTAGAAGGAATAATATTGACCATTGTCAATGTGATTTCCTGCTCCCGTCTTTGTCTGAGCAACGCCGGATAACCCTTTGATAATTATTACAGTGTGACCAACCATCCTCTTTTCCCCGGATATGCTTTTACATTCTTGTCCAATACTTTTTTATAAAGTCAAAAAATGTTCAGTTTTATGAAATACTAATGGTACAAGATAAAAATTGAATGAAAGAGAAAATAAATTATCAAATTAAAGAATGACAAATATTTGATTTTTTTTTCTTAAAGTAAAGATCCAAAATATCTTTACTAAATAAAAACAAATGCCAGAATCAATAATACTTCATTCTTAAATTTGTTAATTTCAAAATATACACCTCCTCCGACCTGAAATAAGTTAAATTTAAAAATCAAAATATGGTCACCTTATACCAGGTACAATGAACTTAATTTTACAGATGACATTACTACATTTAACAAGAGCTATTTGATTTAAAATATGTCATACATATGCTATAATTAATTTACTAAACTTAGCCACCATTGGCACTGATTATAGCCTCCAGTCTCTCATGGAAGTTGATGCATACCTTCTTTACATTATTATTATCCATTGCAGTCCAATTTGACTGTTGAATTTAGTGCATAACCGTTCATCTACCTGACCCAATGACCTTGACATTAGGGCAGAAGGAATATTTTTTACAACACTGAAAATGTTACGTCGGCCGACTAGAGCTGACTTAATGTCATTCACAATGGCTCGGCAGCGTTACAGACGTTGGTTATGGACTTTAGGCGTCAACAATACCCTCTTTACACATACCAGACTCTTCTCACCAGTATTCTTAACAGTGTGATGAAGAGTTCCCATAGACACAATTCTTTTGAATGCGTTGGCTCTGCTTGATACTCTCTAGCTCAAGCAAACACTTCTGACCTTGAACAGGCTTCATCTCAATGCCTTTGTTGTCATTCAAACACTTTTTAATGTTGTAGACGATAGCACAGATCAAGAACACATGCACTGGTTATTTCTTTACAATACTATTGTTTTTTTAAAGAACTTAGATATTCTGCATTGGTGAATGAAATAATTATGAAAACAGATTTGGAAAATAAAAAAGCCTGTTCAGATATTAAACTAGAAAAAGCTACTCCCGCTTCTTAGTACATATTTGATACACCTCTGTTCATAACATAACTAGATTTGTAAAATCTAATGATTTTTTGGCATGCTAGTTTTTTTGGTAACTGTGTTATTTTTTCTGAGGCTTCTTTCATAATTATTTTATTCTTGAGGAGAGAACATCGTAGTATTCAGTATAATCAGGAGTGTGTGTGATCATGAAGGAAGGAGAGCAAACTGAGGATTAGTTGAGGAGTTATTAGGATAAGTTCTTGCTGGACTCAGGGTGGAATTGAAGATCAAAGTCAGAATCCTTTCTACATATGTCCTTACTAGAAACAGAGTAGGATGTCTGTTAATTTTTTCCCATCTCATATCTCCTGCGTGTAGCTACTGTAATAAAACGTCGTGAGAGCGAAGCTGATCTCCCTCCAAATATTCTTTAAATTGTCAGGGTTACAATGTTAATTTTCGGTTTCTTTTTTTACATACTGAAAATTGAGTATTTATATTGTCAATAATAAATTTTATATACTCGATGATTCAAGATGTAATTTATACTACAGGGTCCAACCCACTGGCGGTCCATTGGATTTATGACCCCTCAATTCTTTATGATTTATATATAAGGGCAATATCTTTGGAAATAGCTAATATTAATCCAAAAATTATTTTTTGGGTTAGACATAGGCTCCGTTTAACTATGTATTATATGACAAATATTTTATTCCTGATTTGATCTATAAATCCAGGAATCTTTTCATATGAATTTGAATATAATTTACTGTAAGGGTTTACCATTGCGCCATAAATTTTTATCTTAATATTTGATCATTTTACTCAAAATATAGGCTTGACCCAGTAAGTTTTCCTTGCATTGTCATTTGAAGGAGTCGATTTTTTCTAAATTTATTTATATTATTAGATGTCTATTTAATATAAACTTTCCTACAATTAGCAAGGTCCACAAATATTTGATACAATAAATTGGTACTTAAAATTAAGAAAATTTATCTTGATTTGAAAACAATAAATCTTTGAGGTATCCCAGATATTCTGCAGCCAGCCAGCCTTTCATTTAAATCAAACCTAAATATAAAAGTAATTGCTCTTCATAAACTAATCGAATGGTTACGTTTAAAGAGGACATATGTCTTTGGATTTGAAGATTTTGATATGATCAGAAGATTGACCATATCTAATCGTACAAGTTCAGAAATTAACTTATGTGATTTCTTAGATGAAGTAACTTGATCACTAAGAAATACAGTTCAAAGTTCTTACGAAGTTGAAACTATAATTAAATGCCAAATTTTGTTTATTACTATTATCTTTCTACTGGAGACTGAAAGATGAATAAAAATCAACTGACACCATTCAATCATTCTGAATCAATTCCAAAGTGTTATATTTTATGAAATTTTTAATATTGAGCTATTTACTATGGCTTCTTTCCAACAAAAAGTAAAGCCTAACTAACCAAGATTCATTAAATTGTACTATAAAATGGGGTTGCTGGCCGCATATCTATGTACACTCATAATTAATTTTGAATTCCATTAGGGAAATGAATTTATAAATAGCTACATCAATCCAAAAATATCCAAATTTACATTACAAATATTAAAAATACTCGTTGTGTTATTTGCATGGAAGTTTGATATCCTTCAGCACTAGTGAATTATTTTTCTACCTTTATTGTGTATTTCTTCTCTTACTTCATTGACAGTTTCCCTTATTATCTGTTGCCCAACTTTGTGTGCATTTGATTTTTTGAAATGTAGATATGTAGTAACTAGAAAAGTTGGGCTACAATTTACTTTGCTTATTTTCATAAATTATCACACACGACGAGCTTTTTTATTCACTCGCAACTTTTATTTCACAAAAAGTAAAATTTAATTAAAAAAATTGTAGCTCTGTTAATTTTCGACATACTAATGTTGAAGTTTGAGCATTTGAATATAAAAAAAAAAATTCCCATAATAAAAGAAAAAAATCATCTCAAAGTACTAAAAAAACTCTAAATTAAGAGGTAAAAAGCATATAAATGGGAAATAATTTTTAATTTGCATGTTCATCTTTTATTTCGTATTATTTTTAGGGAGAAGGGATGTTTGTGTAGTGAAATTACAAAAAAAACTTTCCTGTCAATGTTTTTTTTGATCGAAATTATTACTTGAATAGGTGAACATAATTTAGTTACCACAATATAATTTGTTCAATTTTTTCTTCAATTGTCTTGCCACCTACTTCCTTAGAGGAGGGTTCAACAACCTATATTCACTGACACCTGCAAATTAGAACATATTTCCGTAGTTTGTGTGTTAGTTTTTACAATTATTGTTGATCAACAACACTTATTGATTAGAACTGTTGAAGTTAGCACTTTATACCTCAAAGGTCGCCTATCCCTGCCTTAGAATCTCTTTAGAAAGGAGTTTCTGTAGAAAAGATATTGTCAACCTCAGATTGACTAAAAAAACATGTTTTGAATGATTTAAATACGGTTGAGTTAACGTTATATTATATTTTGTGGATTATACGATTTTTGCACTGACCTCGAGTGTGTTTTTATTGAAATCAAGTCAGGTTTTGTACAAGAAGTTAATCGTAGCTTAAACCACACTTCATACTTAGGTACATAGTATGTGTAATATACAAACGTAAATGTTTTTTTATGTTTGTAATTTGAGCTGAATGATTTAGTTTCTTTTACTTTTCTTTTTTTGCAATAGAATATCATATAACTACGATGTTCCAAATTAAATTTTGAAAGAGAGCCAAGGTGTTCCTACAATATACGCCGATTTAATTGATCATTATGAATTAATTATATTTGGAAATAAGAAAACGAAATGAAATTGTTAAAAACATGTGGAAATATTCATTTAAGTAAACTTTTTTGGAAAAAAATGTGTTAAAAATCAAGGGAAATCCTGTAATTTTTTTTTGTTGTAGGTACAATTTTTGCATTAAAACTTAAAACGGAATTTTCATAATATGAAGTATAAAAGAGAATTATACGATATGAAATATCTAAAATAAACGCAAAAGCTAATATTGATGTATATGTTAAAAAAAGTGAGATTAATTATTGTGTGTATTTCATAAGGCAAAGTTACCTTGCCTGTAACCTAAAAAAATATAGAATATATTCCGTTGTCATACATCCAATTTTCAACTTCTTTCTCCTCGATCAGTATTCTGAACATTGATTGGTTGAATTCAAATTAGCTCTTGTAAAATACTCTGATTAATTCCCAGGAATTATTTCATACATAACACTGGCCAACACAATTTTTCTTGCATGGGGTTTTTAAAGTGAATCTAGCTTCATTTTGGGTGCTGATTCCAAATCGGTCATTAGTTTTTGCCTATCTCATCAAGTTTTTGAATAACGGGGTTATGAAAAAATAATACAACACATAGCAAAAATCTTTAATTAACGAGAGAAAAATAATACATTATTTTTGTTTTTGTGATTTTATTTGCATATTGGCTTCTGATTTCAATGTGTCACTAGTTATTGATTACCACATGAGGTTTTTGAACTATAGGTTGATTAAAAGGTTTTATTTTATTTTTCAGTACAAGACACAACAATCTAATTTTGTTTAAACATACAAAACTAAAAAAAAATACAAAACATGAAAGTACAAACACAAATTTGACAAAATTCAATATTATTACAAACACCTGAATTATCCCTCATCAAACTCCAGCAGTAATCTGCCATCATATACGAGTCCTAACGACCTTGATATCTGTCTTCCATGACTTTAATGCCTTGGTGGAACCTCTCACCTTGTTCGTTGCTAACATCTCCAAGGTTGCCTGGAAATGTGTCCATGTGACCATGTAAGTAGTGCAGTTTGATGCTCATTCTGCACCCGAGCTCTCGTAGACTAAGGAGAAGTTCATCCACAATCTCTTGGTAATTGTCGTTTTTCTTGTTCCCAAGAAAACCCTGCACCACATTAGTAAATGCAGTCCACGCTCGAGATTCGACAGGGGTCATCCTCTCAATGAAATGTATGTCCCTGAGTAATGTTATGATCTGGGGTCGGTCGAATATCCCTGCCTTTTTCTTTGCATCACTAAGACTTGGAAAGGTTGAACATATGTTTTGAAAACAATCACCATTGTGATCAAGAGCTTTTACAAACTGCTTCATAATACGGAGTTTGATGTGCAATGGTGGAAGGATGATTTTTTTTCAATCAACTAAGTGGTTCATTAATGGTGTTCTTCTCTCTAGATACCAGCATATGCCATTCCATTCAAACCCAGTGATCTTTGTCAGCTCTACTGTCCCAGTAGCAAAGGAAACAGGGGTATTTTATGCAACCTCCTTGTTGACCCAAAAGGAAGTTCACCATTTTTAAATCCACACAGATTAACCACTGGTGATCGAGGTATTTCAATCGTTCTAGTACTATTTTGATGTTTCCATACTCCTCCTTCATGGAGACTGATTGTCCTATAGGGATACATCCATATTTGTTACCATTATGAAGTAAAACACACTTTAAACTTATTTTTGAGCTGTCAATAAAGAGTCTTCACTTACTTGAATGATACGCAGATAATCACGTAGTTACAAAAGGCCCTTCAATGTCATTGCAGTATACAAAGTGATTGTCGGAATCAAAGAACTTCCTCAGTTCTGTATCTTTGTTACGATAAAATGTGACACTTGTGCCCTGAGCAAGCATGTTTCGTCCTTGCAATCTGTAAGCCAACAACTCAGCAGATTGTTTAGGTAAATTCAAATCTCGAATCAAGTCATTCAATTCAGGTTGACTATACAGAAAAGGTTGACCAAACAATGAACCCAATGGTGTGTAATTTGCATCTGTATCTTCTTCATCATCATTATCGACTGAAGTATGTGCTTCATCATCAATATCTGCTAACTTGGTGAAAACTGGTCGTATTGCAGAGGAGATACTAGGGTATGTCATGTATCCCTTGTTCTTTTTTTTTAATCCTTTAGCATTTACAAGGCAGAAGTAGCAATCATCTAGGTGGTTTATTGGTTCTCTCCAAATTATCGGCCAACCAAATTTGAGCTTAGAATTTTTTCCTTGAGTCCAAAATCTCAGAGTTTCGTGACAAGTCGTGCATACTATGTGAGGTGCCCATTTTTTGTTTTGGTCTCCAAGCGGTACTTTAAAATAAGCAAGGTACACACTCTTAACGAAGTGAGTTATGTTCCGTCTTTGAGGTGATAAAGTGAAGCATACACAGATATATCAGAATGTATCTGGGTCACTACATCACTTTCTTCTCCGTGAGGATGTAGACATGGCTAGCTTATACACATATACAGATGTGTTCGGATTTCGTAAACAGCTATGATGGTGATTCAAAAAATATTTAATATATAATCTCCAATGTTAACTAAATCCAAATGAGAGCAACACAAGAAATTATATCGAATGAGAGTTTTACTGGTATAGATTGGATTAAATAAAGGATATATTGATTGATATAGGAAGAGCTGGCACACATCTAGATATATATTAAAACACGTTAAGTACTTGAGTCAAAGAGAGAGAAAGATACATACATAACACGAACACGTGGTATCATTATAGGCTTTTTTATGTAAACATCCACAAATATTACATATCCGATATCACAAAAACTTGTGATGTGGCAAATCTAAGCATCTATTCGGAATCAGCAGCCCAAATTCTATAAGAATCCGTCGTCAAAGGGTATGCAAGAAAAAAAAAAAAAAATTTGTTGACCAGTGTAATCATTTGAAAGTTTTTGAAACTCCTCACAACGTTAACTCACTAATATACAAATGGAAACTGTGTTTTTTTAATCAGCTGTATAATATTTTGCTGCTTTTTCCCTAGACAGTGTTCTGAACGTGGATTGGTCAAAGCTGAGAACAATTCCCAATATTAATTAAACAATAATTCCATTGCTAAGCGAAATAGGCTAACTACAACTTCGGGTGAAAGGTTTCGAGATACAATGAAAGTAATTTTGTGTCCTATATTCCTTCAGAGGCTTCAACTTTTGTTTTTTTATGACCCCACCAGATCATAAATCCTTGCAGTATACGGACTTGCTGAGATTTCCCGTATCCAATGATATTTTTGCTAAATACAATAATAATAATGTAATTAGTAGGGATGGGCATTTAGGAGAGAACAAATAAGGCGGGAGAAAGACTTATCATACTACTGAATTATGACCCATCTTAACATCAACTGTCTCTAGTAGGATTTTGAAGCGAGAAAATATATTATTGTGCTAGTAGTAGTATTCAGTATTGCCCTGAGTTATTAGGGGACGACAAAACGACAAAGTTTGCAATAATAATATAAAAGATAAATTCCCAATAAATCTTCTGCCTTACTCTCCTTTTTTATGAGCACAGTCTCACACTTAGCTACTCAGTACTGAGGTGTTCTCTTTTCAAGAATAATAATAACAGGTAGATATTTTTTTTAATAATATGACGAGCCAGAGAACAGATACGGATATACTACATTTTTTCTTTTAGAATTACTTTTCCTTCTCTTTTTCTATCTATATCTCTCTGTCTCTCCCTCTTCTCTTCTCCCCTTGTCTCTTTCTATATCACTCTCTCTGTCTCATTTATTCTGGTTTCATTCTTTGTTTCTATTCCCCTCTATTCAGGCCTTTAACGTGGGAAACATCCACTAGTATACAATACATGTTAAAAATGGTATAAAATATGAGCAGCTGATATGTAAAAATGAATAAAGTCTCAGATGTATAAGTCAACTCCTATTTAATGCTACATATACTCACTTTCCTTTTTTAACGCTTCAAAAATGTTTGTAGACTGGACAGAAATTCATATATATATATTAAACACAAGCATTTAAATGAACTTTGCTTAATTGATGTAACACATGAACTGAAAATTTCCGGGCTTAACAAAGAAAAAAACGGCGATTTTTTCGTTCAAAATTGGCTTTATTCATCAATAGAGCAACACAATCACTCCAGTGCTGCTCTAACATTTAAATCCCACTTTCATAAAATACTTTATTTTTTGCCTAAAAATAGGCATCAGTTTCAGCAATAACCTCTTCATTAGAGTAACATTTATTACTGACGAACTTTTTTTTTTTTTTAGGTCTGGGATCAGCCAATAGTCACTGGGAGGCAAATCTGGAGAGTAAGATGGATGCAGAAGCAATTTGAAGTTCAATTTATCTAGTTTTGCGATTGTTCTGATTGACTTGTGACACGGTGCTTTATCCTGGTGAAACAGTACTTTCTTCTTCTTCAAATGGGGCCGTTTTTGCGTGATTTTGTCCAAACGCTCTAATAATGCTTTATAACATTCATTGCTGATGGCAATTCCCTTCTCAAGTAGTCTATGGATATTATGACATATGTATCCCAAAATAAAGAGGTTATAACCTTTCCAGCTCATTGTTGTGCTTTCGGGTGCTTTGGATGAAGTTCATTAGTTGTCGTCCATTCAGATGAAGATCTTTTTGATTATAAAGTAAAGTGATGGGTCCATGTTTCATCCATTGTCACATATCAACGCAAGAATTCTAGTCTGTTAAGTGTAAGCACGGCCAAGTACTGCTCTGAATCATGATCACGTTTTTTTTTTTTTTTTTTTTTTTTTCAAAAGTAAGCAAACATACCACCTCCATTGAAGAGATCTTTCTCATGGACAAATTTTCATGCCATCTAAAGACAACACATTATTTTGATATTGTTACAATATCAACTAATTTACACAACTTCACTTTCCGAACATTCGAAAAAAAATTATGTTTTATGTTCTTACAACCTCATTTAAACGTCCACTGCGTTCTGCAACATTGGTGTCTGTACGATTATGATTAAAGTTAGCAAAACATCGTTTAATTATTATATCTGATGGAGTGGAGTGCCCATAACACTTTTCAAGCCATTGCTTATCTTGATCCATTGTTTTGGGAATAATAAAAGTTGCGTCACACCAGCACAATAACTCATAAACTAAAAAACAGGTTCTAATGAAATTTCAACAGCTGTCTTTTGAAGGTTGGTAGTAACTCAAAATGAGGTGGAAAAAAAAATAGTGCCATCTATTTGTGAAGCCCCGTGGCTTTGATTATAAATAAATCATCATTTGCTGAAAAATATATGTATATCATTGAGCAACTCACGTAAATGCTTGATTCAATACAGTAAACAATTGTATTATTTAAAAAGAATGGCGGGAAGGAAGGAACAATATCCAAATAATAATAATTAATTAGTATATTAAAATTGAGATCCACAACAATATTCTATTATTAATACAGTAGATTGTTGGAAAGTCATACAATTTGCTTATTCAAGTTACAACTTGTACAAAATGGAAACTTGTGCAGCATATACAAGGGTGGTATGAAAAGTTATCGACCTTAACGTGAAGATGATAGCACTCGTAAATAAAAGCTATTCACATTTAAAGATTTAAAATAAAGTATTGCACCAAGGCAGCTACCCTATAAAAAGTCAGTGCATCCGCGTTGCCTTTTTTTCTTACAAGATGTAGCTTTTGAATCAACCTTCTTAAATCACAATTCAATTCCTCTTATTAATTTCATTTAAATTCATATAATTATCATTCATTCAATTCTACATACTTAATTCTTTCTTCACTACGAAATAATACAATATAATTTTTTTATATCTTCAATGAAAAAAACTATTGAAACTATGAATAATAAATTAGTTGTCTTGAAGGCTATTTCCAAATTTAATTATTTCAATTCTGATTTGCTCAATAATTTAAAAGTTATAAATTCAAAAAATCGAAGTTTTACTAATGAATCTATCAAAGACACATTTAAACTACGAATGGCTTCTGTTAAATAGGGCTATAAGTAATTAAAAAAATACATGCCTCTTCTATGTATAAGAACTCTTCAAAAAGAACTGAATTTTTCATGTTCAATAACGGAATTTTAGATGAAGTTTTTGAAAGTTTAAACATTAAAATAGGATAAATGTCCAAACTGATTGGAAAGCTTCTTTAATGTTAGACGAGTGTTCAATTAAAGTTTCGCTTGATTATGTTGGTAAGAGTGGCTCCATCATCGGAGAATCAAACTTTTCTAATTCAGAAGTAAATGTCACCGAAAATCCAGTTTTAATTCTCTCAGGAGTGTTCACAGTTTGATGGAAACAAGTTGTAGCATATTACTATACACCAAAACCTTACGACAGAACAAACTACGTCCCAATAATAAGGGATATACTTATAATCATGAAACTGGAAAGTATATAACAATTCTAAATACCATTGATAGTTAAGAAAATTATTTTCATATCTGAGAAAAATTCAGCAGTTTTAAATTTAAATCCAGGGATATCCTCTTTTACAAACATATATCTCAAGTCACAGTTAGAGCCACTTCCTTCAGAACATCGAAAAGTAAGAATAATTTTTGATGAATTATGTTCTTCTAGACACGTCAAGTTTATTTGCAGTAATTTTTATGGAGCAGAAGCTGATGCCAATTCTACACGATTATAATTATAAAGACTTCGCCCCCCAAAGCTGAATTTAAATTTTTAAATTAAAAATTTAATCTATGAAGCTAACAGCATTTGGCAAAAGAAAGATTATTATTACAAGTTAAATTATGAATTAAATTCCCAATTTTGAACTTGTTGTCAGTTCTATTTCATTGAAGTATTAGTTTTAAGATACCTTAGTTTAATTAAATCATTATATATCAATACGTATTATGAATTTTTTAAACTACATTTAATCCTAAAAGTTGCTTGCTTCGAGCAATCCTTGTACATAGTCCGAAGTTGAATTTATTTATTTCTTCTTATAGCTTAAAACGCACACCATAGGTTAAGAGTGTAATGAAACTGTAGGAATGTTTAAAATTAATTATTCATGATCACTATCTATAATTAATGCTTTAGTCATATCTAAAGGACTCAAGGGAAAGAGAGGACAGACAAAACATCAACAACAACTACATAATATATGGAAAATAAATAAGTTCTCATCTACGCATTTACGGAGCACTATAAATAATTAAATAGATGGAGTAGGTATGCTAAAACTGTAGAAGGCGCAAAAAAAAATCATAATCGGATGAAGTAGTTCTACCATATGATTCTTTTTCAGAATAGTTATTCAGTGAATCTTTATTATTTAATACATTGCTTATCCTTGATTTGAATACTATTAGTATATTCAATTTTCATAAAGTTTCGATAGATTTGAAGTTACAGTATAATATATTTAACGTATTCTTAAAACTGTCCAGCAAATTAATAAACTTCGTGAGTTATTACTACATTATTTGTCATTTTTTCAGATTATCGTACCCGATATGTTTGATATTTTTTGACTTTCGAGTCTCCTTGGTTGATTTCAGGAATATTTGAACATATTGGATGTAAACTATAGACTTTTATATATTAAGTGGCTAAATTGTATCATGCTATACTTAATGGCAATACTCATAATTTCAAGTGCAAGATAAATTATTTAGTATTAATAAGTATGCGTTTTTATGTTTATTATGAAATTTGACACAAATTTGTTCAAATAGACTAAACAAACAAATACTCATGGAAAGTGTGAAGATTGTGGGTGATAAAAAGTTTTAATTTTTGCCAAGAAAAATTGCAATGACTCCAACTATATCCAACAAAGTAAGGTAATTTTGGCATCATTGCGTTTTTCAGCTAAAATTAAAAAATAGTTATTATGTAAAAAATACAAAACTATGATTTATTTTTAATTTTTGTTAACATACCCACATGGAAAGTGAACGATTTTCAGGAATATACAATTTGAACAAACAATAAATTCTATTTTTGACAAAGGAACATTATATTCATAATAATTATAAACGAAAAGTATCATTTAAGTTGTTATTTTCACTCTCAATCTTAGGTTCAAAAAAGGTCTTATCCATTTCTAATCAAATATTTGGAGAAGTGTTGGAATCCTCATCATCACTTTTCTGATTCACTTTGTCTTCCTTAATTATGAAATTGTATTCATAGTGTGGGAATCAAAAATAGTGTCGATATCATTCTCGTTATGCTTAGCTAATATTAAAATATGTGATCAGATAAATTTAAAATTCGCCACAACCCATGGATTCGAAAATAAATAATTGGAATTATAACTTAATGAAACAATAAAAGCGAAATCCATAAGTTGAAATATATTTCAATATACAAAAATAAATTTTAAGGGACCATGTGGATGCCATCATATATTTTTTTTAAATATTCACATTCTATTAAGAAAAAAATAATTATCAAATTGATACAAAGTATGAATCAAGAGTATTTCACTCAAAAATGTTTTAAAATTAAAGATAAGTTATTTAAACATCGACATTTTCTTCCATTTCACAAGGGATCAGAGGGCTCTGATAAATATAATATTTGGATTTCTATAAACTAAATTAAAAGAAAATTTTAATAGATGTTCTTCTGCCGTCGTTGCTTTTAAAAAGAAGCTAAAAAGTACAAATTCCTTAATAAAAGTTATTTTGACTTCCACGAGAAGAAATGTTGGTCACTTTCATCAAAGCCTCTCGAAATTACTATCATACAAATAACTCTATTTAAGTTAATCATCTATTACTACGTATTAAAAAGTAATTCATGAATGGACAATGTTCAGTGATACTCTCCTGAAAAATCATGATCCAAAACAGTGTGAGATCTTCGTTATCTTCGTGAGTCAGTCCTTAGTCACAAAAAAGACAGATTCTCAACTTATTTCACATTACCATCTAAATGAAGATGAGAGTCAATCAAAATTTATCTAGGAATTATTTTAGAAGAAACAGGTAGACTTCGGCAAGGAGACGAAATAATGAATTAATCTTGGCAAATTAATGTTTGAATACATGAGATAAATTCACAAATAAAAAGTTTAAAATAAACGAGAACTTTGGTTTTTTCAGCTAATAATGTACAAACACTAAGATATTATTGCATTGCCCCAAACTCCACTGTCTTTTTGGAGAATTCCTCAGAAAAATTATTCTCAAAATGAGCATAAAACAAATAATTTAAGTACAAAAGAGCTAATCTACTTTTATAATAAACACACTACACATTTGATATAACCATTATAATGCATATATTGCAATTATTGGCTAATTATAACAAATAATTAAATTAAGCCAATAATATAGTTAATAAAACCCATCCAAGACCTTTCAATCTGATCTAACGGCAGCTGACAATTTTAAGGCAGTCAGCAAGGAGAAGCAAAAGCATGCTCTTACTCTACTGAGTGGCCGTTCTTTCCCTTGAGTACTTTAGTCACATCAATTGACAGTATTTCACCAAAGTTTCAGCCATTTTGGACGCGCAGTGGTTTGAGTGAGTTGATGTTAGTGTTTTGTAAAAATGAACCAAATTAAGTATCGCTCTGTTGGCACAGTTTAGGGCTAATAAATACGAGTTTTGGCCCCGATAATTTTCAATTAAAATATTTAATTTCAGAGTGTAATATCGAGCTAATATGAACATAAAACACAATGACCTTGAATTTAATATTTTTGAGTCTTTTTGATGAAATGAATACATTTTATGTAAACTGTTACTAAAAATTAACAATCTAGTAAGAGATTTTGTGATTAGTACTTTATATTATTGCATATTATTTTTCTTATTTACCCTTTTTCTTCTTTTTATTAACTTCATATCATACTATACTACCATATATTAATTAGGTATATTGCAACTAGTGTTTAAGACTTGATCGAAGACAGGTTTTTTTTGTTTTTTTCGATTCGGTCGTAATTGATTTTTACAGACCGATTCGGACCAATATTTCGGTCCAGACATCAATCTCAGAACGTAAACCGAAATTTTCTTTTTCAAATCGCAAACCGATTGTTTTTTATCAAAATATAGACAGGCTTTTTTCCAGTCTCAATCTATGGACCGATGTTCTCCCTTATCCGGATTTTAGAGTGGTATAAATACGATTTATGAACACGCTTAACTTCGTATGACGTTATTTATATTTATATGTTTATAAGTTTGGAACTAAGTTGACGTCATCAATAGTACAGACTATAGAATTTTATATGAGACAGATACAGTACTAATTTATCTTTGGAACAGATAAGTACCTTCATTTTTTTTTAGGCCGGTCCAGACCAAACTTCTTTAAAGGATCGAATTAGTTGGATCTCTAAAAACCATATTAGACTCAGACTGCTCTAAGATTTTAGACCGAAATCAAATATTATTTTGATTTGAAATACTTATATTGTTCTTTTAAAAAAACCTCGATCAGAAAGAGGCAAATCTAATTATTCCACTAAGCTATTGGGGGTTTTAATATACAATCAAATGAAACCAAGATACCATTTTAATAACTAATCTATTTATGCAGAATAATTCGAAGATAAAAGGTGTTATATAACCGATATAAGAGGTTTAATCTGTTTACATAATTTTTTTCCGCGTATAATGGATTACAGAGTAGTCATGCTTATATAATACCATCAATATTTAAATTTAACTACCTGAATTGTTTAGTTATTGGTTCGGCAGCGTTTTTAATTATTTAGTGGTTTCGTAATATTAACTAAAACATTGGATTTGTGTCAAGAATAAACTCTAATAATAAGGATTTATGAGAATGGTTAAAAAAAAAGATTTGTTTAACTTTATAAGCATTGCGTCTCTGAAAACAATAAAATAGGAAATTTTATCATATGATTTTATATTTGTGAACTAAAGTAAACCTGTATTATCTCTCAATCCCATTAACTTGTCACTCTAATTATTCTTTCCTAAATTCATTTTATCTTGTTCTGATAAAAGTTTTTTTTTTTTTTTCAAAATCAGGGGATATTATGCTTGAGATATTTCAACTCAAAAAGTATGATCAAGGTTAAGCATACTTTTTTAATAGCATAAAAAATTGTGTAAAATATTTTTTTGCATAACTCAATAGTTATTATAACATTTATTATATCCATCTTTCAGATGAGTGGATTGCAAACGACAATCTAAACTTGGCCTAGAACTATTTTAAATTTTTGTTATAAAAAAAAGTGTTAACCATGGCCCCTATTTTCGACCATAAATTTTTCAAGGTTGGGCCTTTTTTGTGTTTTTTTTAACTTTAACCATTGAAAAGTAATTCATTGATAAATCTACAATGTAGGGTGCTGAAGTCATAAATTAGGAATAGTGCTGATATTGATAAAAATTAGAACTTTATTTTTAAAGTATTTTTGATATATTATTATATTTTACTTTAATTTTAATTCCTTTTACATTTATGTTTTATGAAACTTTACTTTTTTAAATATATAAATGAATTTATGATTTTTAGGTATAAATTAAAACTACTAATTCCATGACTTTCCGTTGAACACAAAAAAAATGCAAAATATATGTTTTTGTTTGAATTAAGTATTTTAATCATTTTAAAATATAGTTTTGAGCACGTTTTAAACTAAATATGAACAATTAAAAGATTTTGAAGTATACACTAAAGGACTAATTAATTCTATACCCGTGTTTTGTTTTTCAAATTAAGTCAATTGCACTTTTTAGATTAAAGTTAATATTTTTTCTTTCTCCAATATTGTAATTTATGAATTAGCATATTAAAATTGATTTGATTATTCAAACCAGATGAAAATGAAAGATAACGACAATGGATAAAAAATATTCCAGTATTCGAAAGATAAATGATTTATTAAGTTATGCTTAGTAAAATTTCTACTCTACACTTGTTTTAAAAAGATTTAACAGGGTCGTATCTTTAGATGGTGAACATTTTTTAAAAATAAAAAGGAAAATATATATATATATAAATAATGCTAAATTTTGCTAACTGATAGCTTTGCAATGGTGTATATTATACTTCCATATCAATAATCAAAAATTCTCAAAAATGTTCATTTATTCATCTTTAAGACCTCATAACTCAGAGTTGAATTGAGTACAGATCCAATATATCATTTCAAAGTAGGACTGCTATCAATGATACCACATACAAAATCTGAGTGAAAAAGGTTTTTTTGTGAACATTTCTTGTGGACTGATCTACAGGCTTATAATATATAACTAAATTTGCAACTTTCTTATAAAAAGCCCCCAACTTTGTGTAAATTTCAAACTCTGCCACGGCATTACTTCATGAACAACAAAAATTTACACGTAATTTTGTGGTAACTGGCGATTGTATTGCTTCTTTTCCCCTAATCATTGTTATGAACGTTGATTGGTTAAATTAGAATTAGCTCACTACCAACGGATTTTGCAAAGTCTCTATTGAATTTTAGCCTTTTTCTGTTTAAAACATGTTATGAAATACAATAAAGGCAACGATGCACTGGTTATGATCACAACTAGAGTTGTATAAACCGAAAATGAACGTCGTTATCTTTACAATTTGAAGAATGTTTTGGAGAAGAGAAGCTTAGTTGTCATTACTTTTCACTTTATCCGCAGTTGTGAGTGGAAAGACTCAAACAAATCCCCCCCTTTATTTAGCCAAGAAATATAGGCTAGAATTACTCAGATGTAGATCTTCAATTCTACTCTGAGTTCCACAAGAGTTATCACTTATAACTTCCCAAGAAATCAGCAGTGTCTTTCATGAGCACATTCACTATTGTTTACTTTATGCTAAATTTTTTATCTTCAAGAATTGAATAACAATGATAACACCTTTGGAAAATAAAAAAACAATATTCAGATTACCAACTACAAAAAAAAACTTGCACGTGTTAAAGTCATATTTTTTATAACACTAATCTTGCCCCACCAAATAGAGAAATACTGACTTAACTTATACCATATGTGAAAATAACACGAATAGTTATTAGCCTAATTTAAAGGAAATGCCTCTTATATTTTTCTTTCTGCATAGTATGGAAAGAGTTACAACTTTGTTTCTATGCTAATTTGTTTAGCTTACGCCAAGAAATGATGAATATTGACTGTTGATGGGCAATTGCGTTAGATATTATTGATTCACTCTCTCTGTGAGTAAAAATACAATATGCATAATTAAATATGTGATAATTGTCTAAATGCTCGTGGTTGTGACATATCTGCTGACAGAAATCACTATATAAATTATAGACAATAGGGACTGTTTGAAGTACAAGAATAGCTATCCAGGAAACTCGACAGCATTTCAAATTTTAATTAATAAGAGGAAGTCGAATTTCCGCACGAAAAATTCAAATGACTCCGTGGGATTATTTTCTTGGGATATAAACTTTGGTTGGATCTGGAATTTTTCACATTTCAGAATGTTATCTGTCCTAATTATAGTTTAATATCATATTTTGAGTTTTGTCACAATACTAGCACCTGGTATCTGTAGACAAGTCGTGCCGGACGTTCAACAGCCCCTATAGAGCCTCCTGCACGCAAATACGTTTGAGTTTTCAAAATAGGGAGAAATAATCAGAAAAACACTAATATCTTCCAGGTTACTAGCATATAGTTGGTATTTAATCTATTATCATGAAGATTTCGACAATTTTCTCATCCCTAAGCTTAATATATATTATTTTGTGTACAAATTGTAACTTGTCTAAGTAAATTCTACAATTTATCAAAAAATGAAATGAAGGATTTTCCGTACTTGTGGTGAAGATAATGCAATAATGTTATTGCTTTCGATTTTCGTTTAGTATTCTGTGGAACTTTATATAATTACAATGTTCTCAAAAATAGATAGTAAATAAGTCATTTTAATAGCTCAAAATGTAATGATAACATCGATTGATATATTAGAAATTAAAATGGCTGATGTTTTATTAAATAAAAAGCTTCACTTCCTTTATCATGTTTTTTTTATTATTGTGAGGCCTAAATATAATAATCAGTAGGACGATATACATATCCCTCCCCTCTCGTTGCTTACGGTCCTAATCCTTTATTAGGGTGCGAGTTTCATTGTTGTTGGCAACTTGAACAGTGTTTTTTTTTATTTTCTATATCTGTTACCATTATTCTTTCTAACTTGAGGTGAGAACATTTACATAAGTATTAAGTGTAACCACGACTGTAACGCTGAGGATTTGTTGGTGAGATATAAGTGTAAGTCCTTATTGAGATTAAAGTAAAAATGAGAATTGAGAACAGCCTATGTCCTTGCTTAATACAGATTGGGACTTGTATTTATTTATTTCATCTCACAGCTAATTTAATGATACGTCATGACAGTTACTTCCTTTTCAATTTCTTCATTTTTTACATACTGTAAATGCTTACAATTAACAGCTCTATTATAAAATAGTGATATCTGTCAGCAAATATATCGTCGATCATTTTTATTTACAAATACTCCTATATTTTAGTATCACTCCAGTGTTGCCTGGTTTATAATTAGGGTTGTAAATCCTAAGCATTTTTTAGAGTAGGAATATTCTTGTTGTTGGCAACCTAACCAGTCTTTTTATCATTCGCTTAATTTCTCATCATTATTCTTTCAAACTTGAGGGAGGGGGGACATCTAAGTATTTAGTGTGAGTAAAGCTGAAAATTTGTTTGTGAGTTATAAGTATCAGTCCCTCTTGGACTCACACTAGAATTGAAAATCAAAAACGTAGTAATTCCTGCCCATATCATTGCTACATATGGAGTGGGCTTTGCTTTTATTCCTTACTCTTAAAGCTGCTCGCAGCTAAACTAATAAAACATAATGACAGCCATGCAGTTCTTCTGTCTACATTCTTAAATTGTCGGGATGACCGATTACATTTTGGTTTCTTTTATTTTTACATAATTACCAAACATATTTTATACAACCATATACTTAGCGTCGGAAGTCCTTAGTATTTTTAGAGTGCGAGCAATTTTGTTTTTATTAACTAAATCTGTTAGTATTATTGTTTCAAACTTAAGGAGGGAAAATCTTAGTACAAATTGTAACCAAGAGATGTGTGCCTTCCATGACGAGGAGTCACTCTAAGGATTTGTTGTGAACTTGTGAGTTTAAGTCCTTGTTGGACTCAGAGTAGAATTGAGGATCGAACATCTGTGTTCTTGCTATATAGGGAGTGGGGTATGTTTTTATTTCCTTATGTTTATGGCTACATGCAGCTAATTTAATGGAACGGCATTTATAAGCTGTTCTCCGGACTTGGACTCACGAGTTACCCAACAACTAGCGAGTCCCACTTCAAGTCCAGGCTAAACCCCTAACTCCAAGCGAGTTCAATCCATACTCTGCAGTTCTGGTATCTAGTATTGTGAATGTATGACTAACACTAGTAGAATCCATTAATTAACAATTATATTTTGTATTACTACTATTAAGATTTTCTTCATAAAAAAAAATTTTAATAAAAAAAAATAAAAAAAATCGGATTTTAATCAAATAAATCAGAAAAATCAACAACCCTGATAGTTACCCTTATTTTCTTTGCGATTATCCCTTTCAAGAGTGGTGAAAATGTAGTATAATTGTATGTTTTTGGAGAATATATCATCAAGTTGTTTATACAAATTATGTAGAACTCAACTAATCCTATTTATATTGTACAATATACTGTTTAGAGACTCAATATAAAAACTACTAGCAATCTGTTGTTATTCTTGGCTTCTTTTTTCGCTCTTACACTTAAATATCGAGGTAGTTAAGTAAAAAATACATATTAAATAAACATTTTAGTTAAAAATTAAAGCTTTGGGGTAAAAATACATCGCAATGTTACTAAAATTTACAAAAAGTACGTATATAAAACGGATAACTATCGTAGTTGAGAAAAACACGGCATTCATAACAAAGAAACTAAGATATTTGATTTAAATACTAAAAATCAGCCTCAAATTTAAATTTCAGATTGTCTTAAAATCATTTTTAAAACCTTTAAATGGTGTCTTTAAGTTGACAAAAGGTACTTAATTTCTTCTCCAACCAAAATCCACGAATTATTTCCCAGAGACGGAACTTTAATGATAAGTGCAGCATATCTTGCTGCTGCAGCAATAATAATTGCTCTCAGATTCAGAGGATGTAACACACCATTATTTGCAATATTGTTTTCTATCAAGGCTTTAGAGTTTAGTAAAGCAAAATCTAAAGTCTTAGTTTCCGATGAGACTCCTCTGTTCCTTTTGGAAATCCGAAAAAAACGTACTTTTGGCAAGGTTAGTATTAGTATATACTAAGCCTTTTATTTTTAGCTTTATAAAGGACTTTAAAATACCCTCCAGGAGGTCAATCCACGAAGGCATGTAGAGTGTCATTAAAAAGTTTACCACAATCTTGCATGCAATAAAAACTTAATTATTCCAGCAGCGTAGCATTTTGAAATTGAGCAGTAAACTTTCTGCCATCCTTTATTCCTCTCAAAGAATTTAATTTCCTCTTTCTCCAGTTTCCAGGAGCCCTAACAACTTGATATCATCATCACAAAAAAAAATCACTGACATTGATGAGATTAAATAAGGTTTCAGTTAACCACTCAATACCCAAATCATTACATGAGGAAAATATGTATCAATTTTGTATACATCTTTACGTACATATTAATAGCCTCAGGAAATTTGGAAAGTTATACAAGGTGGTCTACAATTAGAGTACCATCAAAGTATTAATATGTATTAATCCTTTTTTACAGATTTAATTTTGTACCAAAACATAACAATGTCTTTGTGCTAAACAACTTGGTGGACACACCTCACCACAGATGTGCATCTAGTACACCCAACGTTTTCCGGAACATTTGCCCAAGCGGCCTCTACACCTACCAACAGGGAGTCCTTTCTAAGCCTGAAAACTGCATTACCCTCGACTATACAATACCCCAGCGTTAGCTCGCTAACAAAAAAAATTGTAGTGTAGTTTGCTCTCAGTTGTAGATATTTCTGCTTCTTTTCTCCTTATCATAATTGTAAAAATTGATTGGATAAATTAGAATTTGTCCCTTCAAGCTGTTACAATATTCAAAATTATTAAATTGTAATTCTATATTTAGGAAGAATAAGGCAAGAGCAAAATAAAGATTATACATTATTCGAAAGGTCTGTACTTGTTTAACTATTTGTTTAAAAAAATGGCGCATACTGAGAAGAAGTTTCAATGCTCAATCTATGCCAGTAATATGCACCTATCTGTTTTTACTTTAATTGTGTCATGCAACCTTTTATACAAAAATAAATATTAAAAAAGGCCAAGAATCGGTTGTTAGTACTTAGCCCAATCTTCCCAACTATGGTATTATTATTCATTAACTGTTGAGAAGTGTTCACAGCTTTACAAAAATTAGTTTTAATTCAATCAATCAACGCTCTGATTCATAGAGAGTCATTTCCGTTCAGAAAATACATAAGTTGACATAAACAATCATCCTTAGTATATCTACGTGGCATTTGATTTGATAAAAGATTATACGTACATATACTAAAGATGATTGTTTATGTATTTTCTGAAAAGAAGTGCACTCTCCATTTATAAAGTGCTCCCTGGCTCATAACACTGATTATGAAAAAGAAGTAGAAACATCGACAGCTAAAAACAAAATATAATGTATATTTTTGTGTTAGTGAGGTAACGCCGTGCTATATTTTATATTAAGAAATATCATGTAATCGCCGTAGCTCATGACGTCGCACTCAGGAGAAGTTATTCACTTGAACTTAATTTGTGTAAGTTAGCGAACAGGTGATTCCTAGAGGAATAAATATATTTTATGTATATGGATTTCACCAAAAGATTTCTAGGTTAGATGGAGTAAATGTAATACTATAGTGATTCCTTATGCTTAATCAGTGCAACTCCATCTAACCAATTAAAGGAACATTTAAAAAATATGTCATCATTCAGGGGGTTCTATTATTTTGCTGCAAGACTCTGTCCCTTTGTTTACAAACAACCATAAAAAACAACGCTCATTCTCAAATGACCAACTACCGACTGATTTGTATCCCTTTTCCTGGGTGTTCTAAAAAAGGTTGCGTGATTCAATAAAAGTAACAAGATCCTAGGTGAAAAAGTTAAAGGAGTTAGGATCAGATGAAGAGGGAGGCCTAAAGTGCTCGTAATTGTCTTTGAAACATACTTGCACTTCATTTGCAGTGTGAGCTGGGACCCATCCTGCTGAGTAACGAAATTTCTTTCCACAACACTCTCATTCTTGATATTTTACGAATGATTTAAGTTCCAAAATATAGCTCAGTATCAAAATTATGTATTATTAGAGGAATTAAGTCACTCAATTATATATTATGCAGTTTGAAAAATATATAATAATGTTTTCTTAATAGAATCCATATTCTTAGGAATAATTAAGTGTTACATAATAAGGAGTCCAAAGATTATATGGAGATGATAATCATAATTATTATGTAATATACATACAATCTACAACTCTCACCCCAGACTCTATGTCCCCTATAAAATTTGAACATGACTCAGTTATTCTATTCCTAAGGCATACACATATCAAGGAAGCAAAATATACTATTTAAGATTTAGCTGCCTAATGGAGGCGTTTACATAAATTAATATCCTATATACAAAGTTGTAAACACACAAACCGGATTGTGTGATTCTAGACAAACTAACTATTATTGTATAATATAATTTAGGATGAGGTGAAATTTTTGTAACATGAAAAGTCAAGCCCCTAAAAACTGTTTCTTACTTCTTATTCACTCTTCTTTCTTTAATCAAAGTTAGTTATATAATCAAAACAAACTTGTAACTTGCACATTGATTAGAACAGAGGGGCCTTGAATCCAAATGGGGGGGGTTAATTCGTTGTGAAGACGATAAAACACGGTGCAAAAATATTGAGTCATATAAATTAATACCCTGATACTGAGTGTAACAGTTCCCCAAGTCATTAAAGACAACATCTCTCCCAGTATTCCTTAAAAACCGGACTTGTTTATAATACTAATCAGTGATATTGAGTTCTATGTTTATGTATATCAAACCAGTGGTGCATAGTACGCATTTTATGCGGCAAATAGAGTCTCCGCGCTGTGTACGACACTAAAGCGATGGATTAGTGGGTGAGTAAATATTTTTAATATTTTGTAGCTCTTTGTGGATGTATAGCTGATATGATTTATATGCACTATTATAAATGGATATGCAGGAGTTGGAGAGAAAATAAAAAGTATCACTCCAATCAGGCTCTACTTTTAACAAACTGTCTGTTTACAGCACTGAGATATGAAAAAATAAAGGAAAAAAGAGTTGATAGGCCTGTAATATCAAATGTGTCTACATACCTCACGGCGTTACCTCGCTAACACAAAAATACCCAATGTATTTCTTATCAGGTGTCGATTCACTCCTCTCACAAGATACTATTTCATAAGTTATTATTTTTGATAAAGAAACGAAGACAAAAGTTGTTTTATACTTATACCCTGTTTCCAGAAGGACAGGAATACAATTTTTTGTTGATCCCTCGTCGTATATATATGCATATAAGCCATTTTATTATTTCTATGAATAAATTTTGGCTCTCATATAGAAATACAAATGTATAGCTACGCTTTTAATATAATATTACTAAGCAATATTATAATACAGTATTGAATATGTAGGATTTGATTTTAATGTCATGAAATAGATATTAAGTAAATCATTGTAAAAAATCTGGAGAAATAATATTAGAATGATTTCTGGGAGTTCTTAAGAAATGAATGACAGTTGGTATGTTTTACTTAATTGGCTAAGTGCCAAATTATTTCGGGCCTTTTTTTTTTTTTTTTTTTTTTTTTTTTTTTTTTTTATGAAAAGTTGCGGGAATCATTAAAGGTAACGACCTGGGCTTTTTGAAAACCAGGGGAACCATTAGGTGGGGGGATTTACAAATTAATTGAAGACAATAATCGAATTTATCTTTGGAGACAGAATCTATATATTAAAAAAATATGTATCTCCTAGGATCTTTGTTCAATTTTGTATATTTTAAGTGATCTCATTTTGAAATATTAAAATTCTATACTCATCGAGAATATATCTTTATTGTTTCAATCCTGGTATCTCATTCCCAAGAAAGGAGTCCATTCTACTTCTTTATGAGGTTTAGTAGTTCTCCTCGGATGATTTTCCTCTTGTTGTCCCTCGTGGAATTCAGAACCCAAATTCGAACATCTCTTGAGATTGATGATCAAGTTAACAGTATCTTCCTTTGATTGCCTCGATCTTCCTTTTATGAGGCAATACGCCATAAAATTGGCATTGAAATTAGAAAAAAATATTATGTTGACTATTTGGTAGTAGACCCCCATAAAAAATGGGATCACAACAATATGGAACAAAAATCCTTGGAGATGTATATTTTTTAAATATATCTTTTTTAAATAGTACTTTTAATATTTTTCTATAATATTCCTCGTCACTATATATTTTGAATAAGTTATAAAAGAAAAAAGAAAGAAAAGTATTTTCATCATTTTTCAGCCTAAAAATAGAAATTAAATTCAGAACAGGATACAGAATCAATTAAAACCTTTTTTTATCATAAAGAAACACATTTACATAAGTTTTATTAATCCTACTTTTAAGGGTAAAAAAGGACTCTGAACAATAATAGTCCAGAATTAACATAATCCCAGATATTTCAAAATTCCGATGACTGAGAGAAAAACTGTGATCAGTTTTCGATTGTACGCTCAAAGATAAGTTCATTTTTTTGCTTGAATTCATTTGTACAAAATGAGTGTTCCCCTGTTTAATTAAACGTATTTTATTTTTAAGGAGTATTCAAACTCCTTGATCTAAAAGATTATAAAGGACAATCTTTATGCCATTGTACTAAGAAAGTATTCAAAAATATATTCATTACAGCCAAGAACCTTATTAAAACTCAAAAAATTAATGTCTTAAGACATATGTGTAACCAAAATCCTGCAAGATCTAATTGAAGAAGAAACAACGCCCTACCCGATTTTCATAATATCAAGGCAAAAATTGTCTGAAAATATTTTCAAGTTCGTGTTAAGATGTACGTAAAACTTTCTCGAAAGAGACGAACAGTAAAAGGAGGAATGAGGAACAATCTTCTGGCTAGTAAAAGTGCAAGTACGCATGAAATTGTGTCTTGATTTAATTAATATTTAAAAGTATTATTCCCTAATAATATAATTTAAGTTTATAGAATTAGAATTTTTACTCGAAGTTGATCTATTATTTCAATACACTGAACTACATTTTACCATTATGAAAAAGATATTCCAAATAGTAAGTATTTGCTAATTATGATAAATAATTGAATTATACCCATAAAGTAGTAAATAAATTGCCTTCAAGAGCTTTAAAATAAACCTTATAGCAGCTGACAATTTTAAGCCAATCATTAAAGAGAAGGAAAAAAACAGGCTCTGTTTCTCATGAGTGTCCACTCTTTCCCTTGAGTCCTTAAACATTGACCACTATCAATGATATTTCTCCCTCCCTCCTTGGGCCGAGCAATGGCGGGTAAGCCTTTGAAAGTATGTAATAATTTAAAGCTAATGGTTGTGTCATTTTTCTATGAAAACTCATTAGTTGCTATCTTACTACCATTAGTGACTATTATGAAATAACATAAAATGTTATGATGATACACAGGTAAATTTCTTGAACTAATTTATATAATGTACTTCTTTTAGAAGAAGAATTATTAACTATATCATGATATATTATAGTTAAAAAGTTAGTATTTTCTTTACAAAAACAATGGAGTAGAGCAAAAGCAAAATAAACTTTTTAAATATAATCTAGTAGAAAGGAATCTTTGTGCCAGCAAATATATAAGTACAACATTTTTCATTTTGATGTTACCGACGAAATAATTTCCTATATTATATATAACATTTTTTTTAGTTATTTATTAAGAGTACCAAATCTATGTTTATTGAACATGCAATGTTAGAAACATCATGCAAAAATAATTGCCTCATACAAAAAAACAATTTATTGGGAGCATTTAATTATAGATCACACAAGTAGTTATCAAATTAGAATTATTTAATTCAAAAATATAACTACTTACGTACACAGGGGCAATGCAACGAAGGTGTGTGACACCCCTCCCGATGAACTATGAGTAGAGATTCAAATAATATGAAACGCTGAATATGTTAAAAAACAAGAAACCAAATATTAATGTGGTAGTCATGACAATTTGAAGAATGTTACAAAGAAGAGCATTTAGCCGACATGAGGTTTAATTTAATTAGCTGCGAGGAGCTATGACATGAAGGAAATAAACACACACCCCACTCCGTATCTAGTAATAATTACGTCGATGTTAATCCTCAATTCTACTCTGAGTCCAACAAGGAGCTACACTTATAACTCTCCAACAAATCATCAGAGTTACTCTTCGTCATTCACACAGTTTTGAGTATTTTATACTTATTCTTCTCTATTATTTGATTAACATGGTTAAACTGGGCACCACCAACATGTATCAGTGCATCAATTCTTCTCTGTTGTAGCTCCTTGGAAATGACTTGGACTACGATAAGGTGCTGCAGCTCCTTACAGACCACAAGCTGGAAGAGATTCTCAAGAAACCCCCAGTATTTGAGAATATGAGTAATATTGATTTAGTGATCTCTGTTGAGAATGTGGGTGGCGTGAAGGAGAATTCCGACATCATAGCGAGCTTCAACAGCGCCCCCATGACATCTGTGGACTGTGAAAGATCCTTATGCATTTTCAAGACCTTCTCACCAATAAGAGGAACAGGCTAACAGAGGACCATCTGAGGGATCAGATGCTTATTTAATGGAATAAGGACTTGCTGGAATAAGAATAAAAAAATGAAATAAACCCTTTTTTACTAGATTTATTTACACTTTTGTCATTTTCTGCTTTTTTATTTCTATTTTCGGGGGTTTTTCCTGCATTTTCAGCTCCATTTTTATGCCTTATTTAGGCATTATTGTTAATAACTATTCCCTTAATAATAATAAACAGTTGGCAACAACGAAAATACAGAAGGCTTGCTACCAACATTTTAAATGTTTACTTTCCCTTTCGACAGTCGAGGTAGAGAGTAGATACAAAGCTAATCGTTAATGATGACGCTTGGGTAAATAAAAAAATATTTTTGGGTGGTCTTCAAATTTCAACGTTTTTTTAGCCTCTAAGAATGAGAGTCGGAATTTTTTGATTGTTTACGTTGATAATTTTTTAAATTCAAATGAGAAAAGCATTACTTTCATTTAAAAAACTTAACCAAATTAGTTATTAAGATGGTGGTTTATTATTTTTGGGATAAATCTACATGACAATATCTTATTTTTAAAATAAAGTCACTTCATATTAGAATCTGGAAAATTGAAATGTCACTCGGAATATACTTATTTTATTTATACATTACAAAAGCTTACTTTATCTTCAGTTTTAAATATTACCAATCCTACTTCCTGGTATCAGGTTGTGTTAATAAAAACTTGTCAAGGGTTTAATAAAAGAAAGAGGAATTAAGTAGAAATAATCTTGAAGTACGTCTTCATGAATAAAGAAAAAAAATAATTTATATGAAACTCTTGTTAGTAGAATTGAGAAATGAGAGCCGTGAGAGTGCATCATTTTGGGAGCCCTGAAGTTCTTAGTGTGGAGAACGGAGTTGTTCTTCCTCCTTTAAATTCAGGAGAAGTTCTTGTTAGAGTTATATATTCTGGAGTAAATCCAGTTGAGACATATATTCGAGAAGGCCAATACTCCAAGCTCCCCGAACTTCCTTATACTCCCGGATCTGATGCTGCTGGCTATATTGAAGCCCTTGGCCCTAATATACCCCATGAAGATTCCGATTTATGTGTGGGTGAAAGGGTTTTCGTTACAGGAAGAAATTCTGGTTCTTATGCAGAGTTTATAATAACGGAGTCTGTTTATGTATTCAAACTTCATCAGAGATTATCACTGGCTCAGGGTGCCGCTTTAGGTTCAAAATGATTATTTTTTTCTTATTAGTAACATGATTAATTATTATATTACTCATAGGTGTTCCATATTTTACGGCATACAAAGCTCTTATTATGGGAGCTAAAGCTCGTCCCGGAGAAAAAGTTTTGATACACGGTGCTTCTGGTGCTGTAGGAACTGCAGCTGTACAAATTGCTCGAGCTCTGGGGGTTGTTGTTGTGGGTACAGCTGGAACAAAAGATGGAATGGATGTCGTATCCGCCTGTGGAGCTCATCATGTCTTCAACCATAATCACAAGTCTTATGAAAAAAAGATGATACACCATATTGGAGGTGATGGTTTCGATGTCATCATCGAGCATTTGGCCAATATTAACCTCGGGCATGATCTTCAAATGCTCAAAGAAGGTGCTCGAATTATGGTAGTTGGCTGTCGTGGATCTGTTGAGATCAATCCTCGATATCTCATGCTTCTTGAAGCATCAGTTAAAGGAGTTAGTCTTGGAATATCTTCTCCGTCAGAATGGCGAGAAATTGGGGCAGCCATTGTTGCAGGAATTGAGTCTGGATGGGTTAATCCAGTCATTAACAAAGTGTACTTAATGGATCAAGTTCAGAACGTTCACTATGATATCATTCATTCAAAGGGAGCGAAGGGAAAGTTGGTCCTTAAAGTTGCTGATGATTTTGAAGAACAACAAGAGATTCATGTACAAGAACTTCAAAACGGAATGATGCATCATAGGATCGAATGAAAAAAAAATATGAGTTGTCATTTTACTAAACTCACTATCAACTGTTTTATTTTGCGTTTGTTAACGTAATAAGTTATATCAATTAATTATTATTACTCCTTTGTTTTCATTTTATAATTTATAATATGTTTAGGTTAAATAGTTCTTATGAAATTATTTTTGTTATTTGTTAAGTTATTTTTTGATATTGGACTTCAGCTTAGAGCTGTCCTTAGAAGAAATAAAAATTGATAAGTGTTTCTTATTTTTGAAAAATTAATTTCTTGGTTTGATAAGAGTCGTATCACCTATATATTTATATTATCACTATTCTTCTAAACCTTATTGAGCTAGATGTCCTAACAAATAGATTTACTATTTTGTTATTCCTTAATTGTCTGTCACTTCTTTTCAAAAAAGAGAGTTCCTTATTCATCAATATCTTTCATTTTCTCGCTAATTTAACTATTTTTAATACCTACTGTTCTTAATAAATATGCAACGTTTAAAATAAATAATTTAAGCATGAATTCGGGAAGTTTGAATGACTTGTTCCTATTTTGTGGAGGGTGCAAATTACATTTTGTTAGATTTAACTAGGACATATAAAAAAGGGGACTTACCAATATTTGCTGGCTACTGTTGAGAAGGAAGAATATTACTATTAACTAGCTAAATGTAGAAAAGAAGAATTGGCACTGAAAGGAAATATAAATTGTCATTGTGTATCTAATTAATATTGGAGCGGAATTAAATAAAAGTATTTATAATTAATTGATAACAATGAATGTTACTTTTTGTGTCCCAATGTGGATATCAGATTACTCTAGCATTCCAAAGGACTTTTTTTTCATAGGCTTCCTATAAAAAATGAAACTCTTCTTCATAGTTGATTCAGGTCTATACCGAGGTACCATTTAATTATATGATGTCTTAGCAATTACTATGTACTTATTTCTCTTTCAATAATATTTTAGGTTAACTTTGAACAAATGTATCAATATACAAAGTTTCTATTAATATACTTATAGGAAAGATTAGGAACCGAATAAAAATTCAAGATTGTGCCTCTAACATTTTAGGCAAGAACAAGATACTTTAAGACTCGAAGTATCTTGTGCAAGAAGACTATAAATCTGAAAGAACAGATTTAAACCCCCATAGAAAGTTACCAGCTATTCTTTCTCGCGGTACCTTAAAGAAAGATGCAGTTCCATCTATATTTGAGGGTGATGTAGCCATATTATTCAAAAACAGTCCAACTCCGAGAACTACTGCTTCAAGTTCGGTTAAACGTAAAAAACAGTAAATTTGAAGCTAATACAAACGTTCCTAAGTCTTTTTGGGGCACAAATATATATTATATATATATAATAAAAGATTCCAAAATGAAACGAATCGTAAACTAAAAGCAAAAGTAACTTATTTTAAATAAATAAAATAACTTCCCTATTAGATATTTTTTTTAAATCGATTTTAGTTCTTTGGCGTCTGATACTCATCTTATAATAAAAGGAGATAGTCTGCTTTTTTGCTATATTAATGGAACAGTTCCCCAAATTTATCAATCCCTTCAAATATTTGATTATTTAAAAATTACATTTTAACACTTCTTTACACTGAAAAACGATTACTATATGTTAAGAGTGGAATGAAACTGAAGGATTGTTGAAAATTAATCCTTTATGATCACTATATGTAATTATATTCCACTTCATTACAATGACTTTTTCTTTAATTACGGAAGTGATGAAGAAACACTATCTATCGTTAGATTCAATTCCGCACATTCGTTATTTGATGAAGAAGGCTCATGATAATTGATAGCTATCCTGAACAAATGACAGTAAGTACAAATTAGTAATTACAATAAATATGGACTGACGATAATTGGGTCTTCAATTGAATTGATGATGACAAAGATAAGAAGTTAATACAGAACAAGCGTTCCATTTGACTTCCCTTATGCCTGATAAGTAATGGGTTGGAGTGAAATCAAACAGTCTTTTTCGTTCCTCGCTGCAATCCATTATGGGAGACTTATCCTCTTGAGGAGCTCTTCACTAAGTTCAATATGCTTCCTTACGACTTGGAAGATCCTCAATGGGTTTGGATGTATGTAAAAGAATGAAGTCCACTCGGGACTCCAATTCTTTAAATAAAATAGCATGGACAGAGTTGTTATATGATAGCCTAACCCAGTAAATTGTCAAAAAATAATTGAACTAATTATTTAAACGGATAAATTTGCTTGTCAAAGATAAAGTATCAACTTCAGTTCGTGTTTGTACAAGGTTATGTTGTACCAGTTTAATTCAAATGATATTATTTTCATTTAATAGATATTAATCTTGTAATAATAAAATAATTCATTCATTATGGTAAAAAAGTGTGTTTATGTAGGGTGTCGAACTGGAGCCGATAGGAAACTTCCTTCAGTTGTCGGACTACATACTTTATTTTTGAAAGGCAAATTTATCCGTTTAAATAATTAGTTCAATTATTTTTTGACAATTAACTTTAGAAAACCTTTAAAAAAATATCTACTTTGATTTTGAGCAGTGAACGTGAAGTGAATCCATCATTTTCGCCTCAAAAACAATTTTTGGAGAATTAAAATGCTAACCCAAAATGGAAGAGTTAAATAAAACACCACGTGAGGTTGTTAAAAAACTACAACAACGACAAACTATTACTCTTTGATAATTGGACAAAGATCAAATGAGTTTAACAAGAGGAATATATCATAAAAACTGATGTTTATCACCATAACAGGTTGCGTGATTGGAGCTTGTGCTCCTCCAGATAGTATAACTAATTGATTATTAAACCAAACGTCAATAAGAACAGACTATGACTATATATAAAATGTGTTGACTATCCTAAAAAAGGCTGGTACCCTTGAGTCATTGTTATTTTCACGTCATAAAAAACTACAAACAAAACAGCACGTTTTTAAATCTCACATTTGAGATTGTTATTGTGTTGGGTTATTAATATTCTGAACATTAGTAGTACTAAAATGACCCACGTGTCCCTCAAAAATAAGCCCAAAATGGCTCTGAATGCCAAAAAGAAGAAGAAATCCGTAACAAAGACTATTAAGGAGAAACCAGTGGAGGAAAGAAAGAAGAAAAAGGTGCCAAAAGTCGTGGAAGAGCCTCAGGAAGAGGCTGAAGAGTCTAAGTCTCTGGACCAATTCCTTGAAACGTGGAGTGACGACGAAGATGAAGTTGATCCCAATGAGAGTATTGGTGAAAAGGTAGATTTTTATAATCAATATCTTAAAAGGTGTCATTATTAATATTTGTCTCCAGGAGTCGAATTCTGAAGATGATGAAGACGTGGATGAGGACGACGCTTCTGCCAAGCGGTATTTGTCCTCCCTTCAGTCCAAGGATCCAGCATTTTACAAGTTCCTTAAACAACAAAATGATAATGAGATCCTCAACTTCGATAGTGATGAGGAAAGTGGGGCAGAAGACGACCAAGAGAAAGAGAATAAATATCCTCTCCATAAGCCTGAACCCAATACCTTAGAAATTGCATCAGATGAGAGTGACTTTGAGATGGATAGCGATGAAGATGATGAAGATGCTCCAAGAAAAAAGCCTAAAAAATACACGATTGATATTTTAGACGCATGGGCGGAGGAGTTGACATCCAAAGAGGTATCATTGGATATAATTAATTCTGTAGCAAATGCATTTAAAGATGCTCTCAAGACCATTGACGAAGGTGTCATGATGGAAGGTGCTTTATTTAACGCTATTGTAAGAACTTGTGTATCCTATTTTGAACCTGCCATTGTTAAATTCCTTAAAAGAACGAAAAATTTCAAGGAAAGTCCCAAATGGAGCAAAATTAACAAGACTCTCAAGTCATACACAACGGATCTTGTGAAGCTTTTGAGCTCTGTGTCAGATCCTGCTGTTGTTACAGTTCTGTTAAAACATGTTCATTCCATGGTCCCCTTCTATCTCCTTATTCCCAAATCATGCAAATTTCTTATAAAAGAACTTATCAAAGTATGGAGTTCTGCAGATGAAGAAACACTCCGTGTTTTGGCATTTATGAATATTCTTCGGCTTGTTCAAAGATCTATGAAAACAGAAGAGGGTGAAACATTTTTTGAAATTGTTCTTAAATCCATGTACATGGCTTACGTTAAGAACTGTAAATTTGTGTCACCTTCCACAAGGCCTGGAATAGCTTTTATGAGGCGTTCTCTTGCAGAACTTATGAATTTAAATCAAGAAGTATCATATCAGCACGCTTTTGTGTACATTCGACAATTGGCTATTCATCTCAGAAATGCACTCACACTTCAGAAAAAAGATATCTATAAAAGTGTCTATAATTGGCAATTTATACATTCGTTGCACTTATGGGCCACATTATTTGGAACAGCTGTAAGCAGTAATTCGAAAACAGTTTTTGAGTCATTAGTTCATCCCTTGGTTCAAGTAATAAGTGGATCTATAAACTTAATTTATATCTCTAAATACTATCCATTACGGTAATTAATCCTCATAAACAAAATAAAAAAATCCTCACTTTTCGAACCCTTTTTCATTACAGATTCCATCTTTGCAAAATGCTCTTAAATTTGAGTAAAGAAACAGAAAAATTCATCCCAGTTTTGTCGTATTATACAGATATTCTGCACAATTATAACTTTAGTACGAAGACAAAGAAGCTTAGTATGAAACCATTAGATTTTAGTTGTATATTAAGGGTTTCTAAAACCCAATTGATGGAAAATGGTTTCAAGGACGCTGCAATTGATCAAGTGTATGCTGGCATGGTGGAACTTTTTAGCAATCATTCACATAAGATAAGCTTTCCAGAATTGACTACTCCTGCAATATACTCTTTGAAAATGTTCATAAAGAACTGTAAAGCTATTAATTACACGAAAAAAATGAAACAGTTGTTAGAGAAAATAACGGATAATTCAAATTGGATTCAGAATCGTAGAAAACGGGTTACTTTTGGAATAGGAAGTCCTGAGGAAATACGGGCATGGGAAATGAAAACAAAGATTGATGGTCCACCCTTGGTGAAATTTTTCAATAATTGGAAAAAAGTCAAATATCAGGAAACACTCAAAGCTGAAGTCAAAAGTATTGAAACGAAGGAAGACGCATATGATTATATTCCAAAGGTTAATAAAAAGAAAAAAGAAAAAACATCCAATGAAGATGATTTCAAAGGGGATATTCTTGCAGGAGATGATGATGATGATGTGGTAGGAATTAATTTACTAATTAAAAATGCTTTCATTATCACTTAATTTATTTCTGCGTTTTTTTACAGGATGATAATGATAGATTCAAGCTGAAAGAGAATCATAAACGGAAAAGAGGAGAATCTGAAAGTAGTGAAGGAAGTGTTGCTGAGCCTCCTGCTAAGAAACAGTTGGCAAGCGATATCGTTTCAAATAAATCTACTCTTCTGAATGGGACCTCCAAGGTCGAGGAAGATTCTTCTGAAGAGGATGAAGACGAGATTGAAGACCTTAATTTAGAAGATTTGGACTCTGATGGAGCGGAAGAGGATGACTTTGATGATGAAGAAGAGGATGGGGATGATGAGTCCGATAGTGACTAGATGTTGTTATAGAACATATGAGCTCCTACATTAGATTGAAAAAATCTAAACCATTTTGGACACTTTTAAGTGATATTGATTTAAAAACTATGTTTTTGTTACATCATGTTACACGAAATATATGGATAACAGTGGATAACTCTCAAAATCCAATTTATTGAGTCTTGGGTTATATAGTTACAACTTGTAAATATGTATTTTGTATTCAACTACTATTTAACTATGAGGATAGAGATTTTGGGTCCCGACATGAACTCATGTTCATATTTTAATGTCATCGCCCATATTGAGAGGCGGACACCCGCTAATTCTTCGTTAGTCTGCTAAACGCTAATTTTCTTGGGAGTGCATCTATTGCTAATTTTGTTGCTTCATGGGTCTGCTAACGTTATTCTTCTAATTAAATTATTTTAATTCTACAAAGTTCTATCAAATAACCCGCGTATTCATCCTCTCCTCCTCAGTGAAAATGCCGACACCCACCAAGGGAATTTATTTAAAACCCATTAAGAACAAACTCAAAACGTTACTGAAACTATAACCTCCATATCAAATCTTCTAACACCAGCAGATATCTAAGTAAGTAATGATGGTATTAGCGTTCTTATGTCAGTATTAGGCATATCACTATTTTTTTTCTTAGTCCAGTAGTTAGAGGATGAGTAGAATACTCATATTATATACTACGATAGTAGACATAATTATGTGAAAAGGAGCTACAAACTCAGCATCGTTCCATCTACCCGAGATTAATTTCTATTAACCTTGCATCGACCATTTCAATGAAATTAGTTGAGTCATTCCTATACGTCATAGCACCAATTATGGGAAATAAGATTGATTGAATAATTAAAGAGCTCATTCTACCTCATTACTTTGAGTCATTATTCATTAATTAACAATGATGAGTTTTAGTGATACTTTCTCAAGTTTTACTTTCTATAGCTAGCAACTAGCTGCGTAGAATAGACAGAAGAGTTGGCTGTCCGAGGCTGTACTGACTCCAGGGGTTTCTGAGGTATGACGTCATAAGTCCTAAGGTAGACTCTCACTTAATGCAGTGTCTGTGTGTGTTTGTGTGTCTGTTTCTCCATGAGTTGTGTTTCTTTAGCTTCAGGTGTCCCTTTGAATATTACTTATTAATTTTTAGATTAAGTTTCCAAGGCATTAGAAAAGTGAAGAGACGAGAGGAAATCCAGTTGTACGTGAAATATTTGAGTTTTGCTTCCAAGACAACATAGTATCCAATATCTGAATCCTTGACTCTGAGACACAAATCCAAAATGGGATCTTCTGGTGAATGTAGAGAAAGGAGACGTTCTCGATCTCCACAGCGACCCCGGAAACATAGTAATCCGAATCGGAAGGAAAGGGACGAAGGGCGAAGGGAAAGGAGTTATGGGACGGAGAAGAAGAGGGGCAAGAATGAAATGGACACGGAGGAGAATCTGGAGAGGCAAAAGCCGAATTTCGAGTGCACTGGGAAATTGCTGGAGGAGACAAACATCTTCAATGGCGTGATCATCAAATACAGCGAACCCGAAGATGCGAGGAAACCTAAAATACACTGGCGATTCTACGTGTTCAAGGGTGAGTTCGCCTCAAAAGACATTCCATGCCTAATGTACTCATTCTTTCTGTCTGTCTCTTATTTCATTAGGTGAGGAAACTTTGCCGATTCTGCATCTCCACAGACAATCTGCATTCCTCATGGGCAGAGACCGCAAAATTGCGGATATCCCCATCGATCACCCCTCCTGCTCCAAGCAACACGCTGTCTTTCAGTTTCGCTTCAAAGGAGGAGAAATCATTCCCTACATCATCGACCTGGAGTCCTCCAATGGAACTTACCTCAATAACCAAAGGATAGATCCAAAACGATACTATGAACTCAAAGAAAAAGATATGGTTAAATTTGGTTTTAGCAGCAGGGAATATGTTCTCTTGCACGACGAAAGCACGGATTAAATTGTAAAAACGAATCTTTCTTCTTCTTTTTTTTCCTTTGCCTCTTAGTCCTAGAACCCAAATTTTTGCACTTTTTGATGCCTATCTCTTAAGAGCAAAACCTTTTATATATATTTATACATATATGAATACCTCGTCTTTGTAATTTATATCATTTATTTAGGGAAACAAAACAAAAAACATGTATTTGAGTACACATTCGAAAAGAAAAAATTTGTGTCCTACTTAATTTACATATAATTGTCCTTTTTAAATGTGTACATGTACGCCCCCTATTTAAAGTCGAGCCGAAAGCTATATATTTTAATAATTCTCGTAAAAAATGCACTAAAAAAGAAACCTTAAATAATATTTTTTTCTTCCAAATCGCATATATTTCTTCAAATCCATTTCTCAGAGACATAGCGATTTTACCTTTCATCCTGTATTTACTTTTATATTCATATACATATGTATACCTCTAGTGATATCAAATCAAATGGCTACAATTATACGGCCTATTACTGTGAGGAGAACATTTGGCGATTGTGTGAAAAACTTATACAATCCGGTGGAAACTTAAAAGCAATCTTTATCTCCAATGATCGTAAAGCAGCCCCACTTTGGAATCAAAGGTTGAGCGATCCTCTTAGAAATGAAGGAGCAGTTCTATGGGAATACCATGTCATCGCCCTTGATGGGGACTCTCGAATTATTTATGACTTCGACTCATCCATCGGTTTTAAAGTTAATTTTGATAAATATGTTGAAATGACTTTTCATCCTGAATGGGTAAATTTCAAACCTTACTCCTTTTCCCTTTATTTTACTTTCGACTTTTAACGTGTAATTATTATAGGAGTTGGATCCCATATTTCAGCAAAAATTCCGTGTTATTCCTGCTGAAGTCTACCTCAAAACTTTTGCTTCTGATAGGAGTCATATGATAAATGAGAATGGAGTCTGGCGTAGACCACCCCCTCCTCAGTCTCTAATATCAACTCCTGAATCTAAGAACAATATACAACAATTCATCTCTATGGATTCTGAAGTTGGTTGGGGAAAGGTGATGACCCTTCATGAGTTTATAAGCTCAGTTTGAAATGTATTTTAATCATTCTTTCGAGCAAGTGTAAAATAAACTCATTGTGTTATTAGGTCAGACAAATATTATATTAGAATACATTATTATTTAACTGATCATTGAAATGTATATTTGTATGCTCAAAATTTATATTGAATAAAATTATTATTGTGTTCATCTGTTATGTATTATTTTTCCTCACGCTTATAAAAAGGTAGGTTCCGTCACAACTATTCAGATTTACACTCTAGTAACGTTCTATTTATCAATACAAGTGTTGGCATCAATACTTGGATCAATCCGTACTCGTGTCCATCGATGACTAATATATATGCATCAACTTAATACTATGTATTCTAAATTATTAACTAAAAATACCTATTTTTTATGTAAATCAACACAAAAATAAAGAAAATCTCATTATTTTATTAACTTATTTGAGTCCATTATGGGCTGTGTATGAGTAGTTAAGATATTCAATCACTTTAGCTATAGTTTGTAAGCCTTATTTGATAAAAAACTAAAAGCCCGATATGGTGTTTCAAATAAAGTATATCTGTTGCTCATTCTTTTATTATAATAGTCAATTTCGGCTAATTTACATACAATTTGCAAACCAATGTGTTTATAAGAATACAATTGTAGTCTTCCCTCAATTTTGAGAATTATCATTTTAACTTGCTTTTGTATTGATGGACTAAATATTGTTAATGAAATAGTGACGTCGGGAGTCAGCTGTGATCTCTTGTTATTTATTCGGAATCTCAAGTATAAATAATAAATACAATACCTCTCAATTCTCTTACATACAATCAATGATTTTTATTAATATCTGGAGTGAACCAAGGCTCAATCACTTAACCTCATGTAGGGGAAGTTTATTTTTTATCATTAAATATCAAATAGTGAACGTTGTGTGGCCGTGAATCAAGTCTGTTGTCAGCGACATGCCGTGGATGGATGTGGCAGCAGGACTCGGCTCCGGCCCACAAAGCTAAGCGGACGCAAGAATGGCTGAAAAGCAATGCTTTTGCGTTCGTACCCTTCTCCTCTTGGCCTCCGTCATCACCGGATTTGAACCCGTTGGACTACTTTGTCTGGTCCTACGTAGAGAACATGACCAACCGCTCCTCTCATAACACCAAGCAGTCTCTCATCACCTGCATCAAGGATAAATTCAGTGAGATATAAGCAGTGCAAATCCAAAATGCCTGTTCTCAGTTTCGTAGACGCATTGAGCGGATTTTAGCCGCAGACGGCGGCTACATTGAATAGATAGCTGCTCTATATCCTAATAAAGATATTCGTTTTTATTTTATCAATAAATACTATAAAATAAGCTTGTAGTTGTTGTTTTTTGAAGTGGCAGATTTTTTCAACGCAATTTTGTCATTTTATTTTAAATTATGAAATTTACTTATTGCACTATTTTGTTATACTCTTTGAATAAATAATAAACCAAAAATACATTTACAAAACTAAATAATAAGGTTACAATGATTTATTTCATACATATGTCAGAAATTGATTATTTTTTATTGCTTTAGCCTACAACTCCATTTTGTCAATGATTTAATATCTAAAATTATTTTATTAAGTATTATTACTCAAACTAGAATTTCAGAAAATTTCATTAAGGGTTCCAAAAATGATTTGTCTTGTTTATGTGTAAAATAATATTAATCCAAGACTGCTTAACAAAATGGTGGGGGATATCCTAACAAAAATACTTTCTAGGATATACTTTGCAAAAATTAATTTTCTATTCAAATATTTCAATGATTATTCCACAAAAAAGTTAAATATATCAGAAGAAAATAGCAAAATAATAAGTTAAGAACTAAGCTTACAGGAAGCATGACATTTAATTTGGTGAGCAAAATGAGCTAATGTGAGACCAGTAGACTAGCTATTAATAGAATAGGACTAGAGATGAATGGGAAAAGTTAATTATTAATTACCTTTTCATAATGTATTCACAGAATGTATTTTTTACTAACACAATTAATTATACTGTTAATATATAAAGCAAAATTAATTAATAATACTCAGTAAAGAAATGAAAATGTCACACACACAATACTTTATAATACAATCATAATATTATAAGTAAATGAATTATCCTTCATCCCTTCGATCATATCTCTTCCTTAATTCTATTTTAAAGATTTACGTTATATATATATATTGTATATCCTTTGACATAAAAGATGATTCCTTACTTTAACGGAAAATGTTCAATCTAAACTTCACTTTTTGTAATTTTTTTTAAAATTAAATTGTAGAAAATTTTTAATGGGAATATCTGTAGCACTCCAAGGTTGAAACATTTACCCTACTTCAGTTTTTTTTTAAACAAATCAAAAAAACTTTTATTTCAGTTCAAAAACGTTGTTTTTGTAGAAAATATATTATTTGTATCACGTGAAATCATTTAGATTATCTGATTCTGATAAATTAACAGTGTTGTCAGATTGTACAAACTTAATTAAGTTGTACCATTTAATTTGATTTTTAACCCTAAAAAAATAAACTTCCCCTGCATGAGGTTGAGTGATTGAGCCTTGTGCCACTCCAGATATTAGTAGTTGATACAATAATTCACAATATTGAGTTATACTTATTAGTTTACATATTACAGCTAAGAGTCCAAAGGATGCGAGTCCCACGTTATTTTCAGTATTCCATGATTCCTGTGACCTTAGATCGAGAGGCACTCGGTATACGGCGTTTTCAGATTCGTCTCAGTCGTTGGGGCTGTAAAAACAGACCCTTTTTCCATCTCATTGTAACTAAAACCTCATTTCCCGTGAGGAAGCGTTGGGAAACGATCGAGCAGGTTGGGACACTGGACCCTTTTGCTAATGAAAATGGTGAAAAACTCGTGAGTCTCAACATTGAGCGTCTTAATCACTACATTGCCCATGGTGTTCTTCTCTCAACCCCCGTTGCCATGCTTTTAGGTAATTTTATATTTATTCTATTTACTATTGATGTTTTTTCAAAGAGTAGCAACTAGCAGTTCTTATTGTCTTTTTATGTGTAATTATCATCTTAATTTACTTAATTGAGCTTTGTTGAAATTGACTTAGAACTATACTAGCGGCAATATTCGACATTACTAGGAGTTATTTGACGTCGGCAAACAGACAAAATTTGCTTTATTAATATAGATGATAAATCCCCAACAAATCCTGAGTGGTACTCCCCATTGTTCATGATCACATTCATACGTTGCTACTCAATATCTATGTGTTCTCTCCTCAACAATAAAATAATAATGTTTACAGTTCGAAAAAAAAAAATGTTCAGGTTGCCAAAACAAAAAACTTATACACTAAAATATGCTTAGGATTTACAACCCTTAAGTCTTTTATTAATATGACTCACTGAGCCATAGCCCATAGCTACTCCCGCTTGTTCCTAAAAATGAGTGTTCTTCAGAAAATCAAACAAACTGACAAACTTTACTTTATTAATATAGATAGATTTATTAATTAATATTAGAATTAGAAATCATTGTTGAACAAAGCGTATACAAGGAATATATTCATAATGACGCTACAGCATTAATTTATACTGAGAGAATCTTAAAAAATTTAATATAATATTTCATAGCTATGTAAACTTCCTCAAGGGTGTAGAATGTGTATAAAAACATTTTGTTTTTCTTATTTACAACTTATTTAAATCAGAAGGTTTTAAAGGACTAAGGAATTATTCTAAGGAATATATTTATGATATTACATTCATATTTGGAAGTTGATTTTGAAGCACTGTCCAACGAAACTCTACCTTATATCAGGGATGTCCGCGGATCAATTTAAACTTAGTCAGACTGCATAATTTTACACCCTTAACAGACGGCATGGGTAAAATTGTACCCATATATATTTTGATTGAAATAATTGTTATTTTTTCAATTTTTCATTATATTTTTTGCTCCCTTTGATGTTCGATAGAACATGAAGAAAAATATGATTTGGAGGAAAGCCTTGAACTTGGTACTGCTATATCTCAAAATCAAAGTTCAACTTAGATCCTGAAACATGAAACTGAATGGCTTAAAAATCCAGTGCCTAAGGTGCAAACAAGATTGCGTAACATTCTTCGACAAAGAGGTGGGCATGTAGCTAACACCAATTTTTTTACAGAAAAGAGTTATTCATGTCTGTTATCAGTCCAGAGATGAGTTACATTATATTTAGAGAAACAAATAGAAAAGGTAGAATAATTTGTGGAGTTTTTAAAAATTGCCTGATACTAAGATATCCCAATGCTTCTGAACGCCCAACACTAATACTATTCGAGCCATTTACTAATGTTGAGCTCAATACATTTTTTTGCATTCTTATTCCTGATGGTGATCATCGAAATTATAAAGAGAATCTTGAAGATATGTGGAAAATAGATGCTCAACCTCTTATACGTGCAACTATGTCCCGTGACCGCTTCAAGATGATGCTCAGAATGATTAGATTTGACAACGAAACCATATGTGTAGGGTGTGCTCTAACGAATAAAGCTGCACCAATAAGATATCTTTGGCAACTTCTAAATAAAAATTTGGAGAGATTCTACAAACCACATGAATGTATTGAAGAACAGTTATTTACATTTAGAGGGTGTAAAAGTTTCACTCAGTATATACCATCTAAACCGGCTTGGGATGATATTAAGATTTTCTGGGATTATGATGCATCCAACGCTTAACCTCTACACGGTAAACTCTATACTGGAAAATCAATAGATGGCCCCAAACAGGTGACTATTGAGGGAAATACAGTTTTGGATCAGAATATATGTATAAAGGCTCTGGAACCACCGACAATTTATTTTTTATTTGATGTATTGAACATCTGGGTTATGCCTTTAGTTAGAACAGTCAGAAAAGAAAAAAAAGATTCCTGCCAAGTAATATGCAATCAAGAAAGGAAAAGGCATTTTTCTTGACCAATTTTGCCCACAATGTTGAGGCAACTTTTTTTTTAATAACAACTTAAGATCAACATGTCAGTTGTGCTTCTGCAATCTATGTATAAGACTAGAGAAGTTGAGGCCCTACAATCAAGCAAGCCAGCTATGTATGTTTTATAACAAAACCAAAGCAATTGTAGACACGATTGACAAAATGCTGAGCGAGTACGCTGTAAAACCATGAACAATGCGCTTGTCTTTGGCAATTTCTATAACATGATAACTGCATTAGCGTCGTTTATTATCTACATGGAAAACAACCAAGGCTAATGAAAAAAGTACAAAGGAGAAAGTTTATGAATGATCTTGCAAAATAGTAATGCATGCTTGCAATGAAATCTGATTCTAGTAATCGGATCGTTATGTGAAACCATTATCTTCTATTTGCAGTAGAAATGGTCTTAGGGGAGTAGACTATCATGCCTCCAGAAAGGCCAGTATATTAGCCAAAAGTACTCCATGGAACTCGTGGAGCTAACACTTTCTTGGCAGTTGTTATATTTCCCGTGATCGGAATCAAAATCGCCGTAAGACCCGAAAAAACTGCGTTACTTATGTTTAGCCTGTTTGTGACGAACATTCAGAAACAAAAGCTGTATGAATTGTAAAACTGTCTAAATTTACTTCGAATATTTTATAATATATGCTTTTTTCGCGATTTATTTTTCATTTCATGAATAACTTCAGACGCTATTCCGCTTAAAAAATACGAGGTTACAATTGTACCTTGACGCCTCTTAAGGGTGTGGAAAAACCTTTTTCCGCTGTCTCGGTAACTTTCCAGTATTTCCGCTCGAAAATTAGCCTAAGTCACATTCAGTAAACTTAAAACGATTTAAGAATAAGAAGAGCTTATAATGCCGTGATTCACGATATTGGAGTGACTATGGCTGACTCACCATTAACAGGACTAGTAAATATGCTTCTACCTAGGTAATTTTGCCGCAGACATTTTCGCCTCTTGGAGATTTTGCTGCCTTTTTATATTTTTATTATATACGTTCGATCTTTACTTTTGCAATATTCATTTCATTCTATCGATAGAGTTTCTTACATTTCTTGAAGCATCAACTAAGATCATAACTATGAGTAAGGCACCACTGGTCAATGAGTGTTTGCAAAATAGACTCATATATCCGTATCTGTGACTTCTCACTCCTTTGTTCTTAACAACCCTATTCTTTTTTTTTATTCCCTCCCTATTTTACATTTTTCTTCTTTAGCATTACTTCGGTAGCACAAAAATACACTATTACGTTACACAAGAAGGAGTACTCCAATCTTCTTTCCCCCCCCACGTATTAAGTTGCTCGAACAGCTGATCGATAAGAAGTTTTGTGACACATAAAACGACATAGATATATACTTCTTTTACATTATATACATGATCACTTTTTCTAAAAGATATTACGAAAAATTTACACTAATAATGTTTTAGCGGGTGTAAACTATATTTGCATTGCCAAAATTCAAGAAAAAATCGCAATATACCCTTTCATTTAATAACTTAAAATGACCTCCGAACTAGCTTCGACATTTTGGGCCAAAAATTACCCTTCTAATTAATAAAGAATTTATTAATTAGTTTTAACCTAAGAAAGCTTGGAACATTTTTCTTTTCATTAGAAAAAAAAATATAAGAATTGATAGAAGAAGTTTTTATGAGATGAATCAGTATGTAAACGGTTCACTGTAAACCCTCAACAACAAATGATGTCAGTACTTCCTGAAGAATGAAACAATCCTGGAATTGAACCATTTTCGGTTATAGGATTAGATTTTCTGGGTACAGTTTATATCAGAGATGATTCTGGTAAAAAGGAAAACTTCATCAATGTCTTTTTACATGTGATATATTAAGAGCAGTTCAGCTTGAACTAGTTAAAAATATTACTTTTACATCATTCTTAATGGCTATCACAGGAATGATAAATTGAATAGGCATGCCAAGAATTATTATAAGTGATGATTTAAATAAATTTAAAAGTACATCTATTCAGTTAAAAGAGATCTAGAAGAAGTTAGACATGGAATTGGTTTCCAGCTCAAACCCTGAGGTGAAATATAAGTTCATTGTTGAGAAAGCTCCTTGGAAGGGGTCCTTTTTTGAGAGACTAAACCGGTCGATCAAAAATGCATTTAGACGAGTAGTTGGAAAAACTATTATAAAAGAAACTAAATTTGTCACCTTTTTGATTAAAGTTGAAGTTCAAATCAATCCCCGCCCTCTGGCAAGGATCACAGCAAATCCAGAAGAGTTGGATCCTATTTCCCCTGATATGATCATCATCGTCAGGCAGTTAAATACTACTACTTTGTTTGAGATCAACCAATGCCAACATACCAATCAAGTTCTTATGTCTCAAATATCTACAGACACTCCAAAAACATTTTTTCAATCGTTGGAAGACTGAATATTTAAAGGAACTTTCAAATCGGAAAAAATGTTGCTGTCCTGTAGACAACTTAGTGAAAGTCGGAAATCTAGTTTTCATCGAAAAGGAAAATACATTACGACTTAGCTGGCATCTATGTTGGTTTACAGAACTAACTCAATCACGGTATGGAAGAATTAGATCTGTTCTGGTTGTTTGTAATGGTCGGAAACATAATCGACCCTTGAATCAATTGTATCCTTTAGAGTGTGAATTAAGGGAGGGATTTCTTTACTGTCATATCTACAAATTGTTTTTGTTTTTGGTTGTTTATATACAGGGTCGATTAGGTAAGTCCGGACTACCTTTAACTGCATCCTGATCAATAAGGGATGCAAGTAGAGGTTTGAAATTTTATTATAAGTTCTAATATTACAAGAGGAAAAAATGATTGAATGTGTTAGCCATTTTCGCCGATCATTCGCTCGATATGAGGCCTAAAGAATTTGCAGGCCTTGCCCACGTACGCGGAGTAGACTTTCTTCTAGAGATAGGCCGAAGGAAGGTCGAAGTTCAGACTTACCTTCGGCCGAAGTCAAAGGTGACATTACATAAATACAGCCTGCAATATATGACCCAATATAACGATAAATGATGTTAATTGAATTTAAGTATATATTTTGCTAACAATTGAAAATTATTTTTTAGTTCTTGAATGAATATATAATATATTTGAATAAATTTCAATAAGTAGGCATTACAGAAAAAAAAATTAAAATAAAAAAGTCCCATAACACAAGTAATCTATAAAAAGTTCCTTATTAATAGTCCTTAATAGTTGTAGTTGAAGAATGGGAGATTCTTAGAAAGAAAAATTTGGTCGAATGTGCCTAACATTTATTACGTGCCCTGCAGTGGAAAATAATCTCTCAGAGTCAAATGACCTAGAGGGACAACCAGATACTATTTTAGCAACTTTAAGAACTTCAGGGTAAACTTTGCTATTTTCCTAGTAGTACGAAAGGGGACACAAATCTTTGCAGCATAGTGGTGCCTCCCAATACAGGGCAAGGGTTTCATCAACCCTTGTTTCAGATACGATGGTATGCAAAATATGATTCTCTTCCGAATCAGAAAGTGTGCCCCAAATTTTTTTCTTCTTATTTTTCGGAATGCCTTCTCTATCTGTTGTTGTGTGCTTAGAATCAACTTTGTGATGGGAAGCTGCAAGGGCCTTCTCTTCCATGATATTTTTGATACGATGACAAAGAAGATCCTTATCCTTCTCTCGACTTTAATTCTCTGGGAAACATTGAGCTTTGAACCTGATTACAGTATTACTTAATCACATGACTTAGAAAACTCATTCTCTTCACCCTTTTGACCTGACTCTTCTTGTACGGCTTTGATCTAAACCACCAACACATGTAAGTGGTAGATTTAGTTGTACTAGTATTGAAGAATCATAAAGGCCGACATTCAGCATTTCACTCCTTACCTTAGATCTGCAGGAGTAGAAAGGAGGAGTTTCTCATGTACGACGTGTTCTTCAAATCGTTTGTTGATGGAGCCAGTTACGTTTTGCTTAAGAGTCTGGACTCCCATCGGTTTCGCATAGCGACTGAATATATTTCTTGAGTGCTTTGATGGTTGGCAAAACCTCGGATATCATAGATGTCGAATCGTTAATTAAAAGAGTGGCTTCTTTGAAAATAGCCAAGACGTTTATCACCCTGGACATTAATCTCCATTGATAGGGAGAGAGTGAAATCAAAGTTGACTCATTCTCATATGTGATCAATGCTTGCTTCTGTTCCTGCAGTTGTTCCATCATATTAAGGGCAGAGTCTCATCGAGTTGTGACATCTTGCAAGATCATGTACTTGGGCATATTCAGTCTTCCTTGAATTTCGTGCAGCTTCGATGTTGCTAAAGATGAATGCTTGAAATGGCCAACTAAACGTCGGCAGCTCGATAAATGGTTCTGAATGGTTGTAAGGCCTAGGATTCCGTCTTTGACAACAAGCTGATCAGAAAAAAAAATACATTGTACAACTTCTAATATAGTATTTAAAGTAATTGAAAATGATTTGATGACATAGTTATCAATGATAATTTGTGATAACTAAATTGATCAATCTTTAATAAAGTCCATTAATTTTTTTTTTTTTTTGTCGTTTATTTGTTTAAAACAACATACTTATTTATATATTTATTCAATTTTGACATTTTGTACTTGAAAAGTATGAGCCAGACAACCAAAACTACCCAGCCCTGAACCAGTGATGGGCAGGTTAAATTATCTTTTTAACTAGTTAAGTTTAAGTTAATTATTACTTGATTTTTTTATAACTAGTTAAATTAAAGTTAATTTCGATTTCTATGAAAATTAACTAGTTAAGTTAAATCTGATTTCAAGTTTTTTGTTTTTTTAACTAGTTAAGCTTAAATTAATTAACTTTAGAGTAATTTAAGTTAAATTAACTCACCCAAACTTGGTGAAGTTAAAATTAATTTCGATATTAAAAAAATAACTATTTAAGTTAGGGGATTGAGAGATTTATCAAGGCTTTATAAATAAAAATTATTCTGTCGGCCTCTTTGGCTGAAATTTTCTCCACTTCCAATTGAACGATCAAAAAAAAAAAAAAAAATACAGATTCAAGTTACTACTAAAATGGAAGTCAAAGACAGCTAAAATTTTAGATTTTTGAGTTTCTATCTAATTTTAAACTATATGTAAAATTGTAAAAATATCGGAGATGATATAAAAATGATATTTTCTACGACACTAAGAAAATATTATTTTTATCGATTTGCTGTGGAATGAACTAGTTGAAAAGTTTAATAAAACAAATAGTGTCGACACAGTGTCTAACTATATCATCGGAGAACTAATGGTTACTTTAAGACAGTTTTTTAATATTTCAAGTTAGAATAATAAAATAAATATAACTTTGACTAATTAACTTAATCAAGATAAATTTCAATTAAGATCATATATGTAGTTTAAAAAATTAATAAGTTAAGTTAAAAGTTAATTTTAATAAATTAAAAATTGACTAGTTATGTTGAAGTTAAAATAACGCTGTTTAATTAATTTACTAGTTAAGTAACTTAACTTATCTATATTAAGTTAAGTTGCATTAACTTGCCCAACCCTGCCATGAACTTTTAAACGCCGCTTTCATATTGGCAGCATTGTCATGAAGTATCAGGAATACGTTTTTGCTTAGAAACCCCCAGAAATTGAGACACTCAAATATTTATATCAAAATACTTTTGGAATTGTGAGATTTGTTAAATGTCGAAACACTCAGCATATCATTATTCGGCGAAAACTCTTCCACATAGTGTGCATGAGTAATTGCCAAGGTTTGAACATATATTAGTGGTAAATGAGAAGATTGTGTTTTTTTCTTGGGCAAGTGATATCATATTTTTCATTTTGGTTTTAACTTTGGTCATCAGAAAAGGGATGATTGATATGCGGAAGTTTTTCCCCATGGGGGTGGTGAGCCTGATTCAAGATTTTTTTTTTAAATTAGTACATAATAAGATTTGTACATATATATAGCTGAAATATGACTAACATATAAAATAAGAAGATTTAAAACACACCTACTGGACACTCGTTATGTCGAAGTCGAGGAAACCGGGATTTTGACTTGGAGAAGTCTTTTAAATCCTTCTTTGTCGACGAAGTTATAAGGCAATTTGGACGTGCTAATCATTTCACCAGTGAGCCGTACAAAGTTAATTTGTTTTGGGTATGATGTGTTGTAAGGATTTGCCTTTGCAAAAGCCTCCTTTAAGGAGATGGATTTAGATGATCCCATGCCGCTAGTTGAGGAAAGAAATAAGGCGAAGGATTGCGTTGATGCGAGCTGGATTGACGAATCTGTAAGAAAATTACAATACAAAGAAGGTTACAAAATACCAAATCCGTCAAAATCTAAAACAATGTCGTTGATAATTATCATCATACCTATCTTTTCCTTGTTGAATTCAAGAATTCAATTTTATGCTTCGACTAGAGATGATCCCTTAATGGAGTAGTGGATCGATTTTCCCCCCAACGTGAAACATTTTTCGCGTAGATCTTACATTTCGCTGAACATTCGTCCACACAGTCGATATCAAAGTGCTCCAAACTAGACTCCGAACCATCATTGGACTGCAAATGGACTAGCAAACCCCTTTTCTTTCACAGATAGAAAAAGTGATCATTAAGGAAGTGCAATATTTCCCCTCTCGACTTTGATTTGCTTAGGATCATGAAAACAGATCAAATGAGTAACTACATTATTCTAGTTTTGACTTAGTACCACGGACCTGAATAGTAAATGGGCACACAGCTTATATAGTAAAAAGGGAAATAAGAGCTACGATATTTTTAATCTTTTTTATTGATATAAAGAGAAACTGAATGATATTTTTTTATATGATATACGCGTACATATTTCATAATCCACTTCGGCGCACCGTGTTGAAACAGGAACTCGACTCGATTGGCCTCAGCTTTCATCCTAGGTATCATTTGGTCATACATAATTTCACAGTAACTGTTGGCACCCACCCTCTCTTTTGGCAGCATGATACTGCTGTTGATCCCAATGACACCAATGGTCAAGATGCTGGCCGGAAACTTGGTTTTAAAGACATGGGGGACATTATCTCTCTCTGTGGCCTACCATCAGTCGTTCTTTATTGTTTCTCATCCGAATAAAATATGATTAAGTTACCATAGAACTTCAAATCATTTAGCACTTTTCTTCCGTGGGCAGCTCGGGTGGCCTTCATTTAGTCTTATCACTCCGGGACTTGTGGGCTTTTCTCTTATATGCCACCTCCTCCTTCCAGTGGTTGTAGAGGTCTTAGACTGTGATTTTTGGATGTCTGAGCATCTTCTTGATGTACGCTGGGATATGTATCGTGCAAGCAAATTCGAGGATGGTGTATCTCCGGGTCTCCGACATCGTAAATACTTATTTTGAATTAAAATTTGCGCAACTTACTTAAAGTTAAGGCTCAAGCTCTCACTTTAAAATTGTAATAACTGAGGTAAATACTTTCATTAATATTCAGTATGTAGTTAAAGATAGTCTGGATTTACCTGAAAGACCCTGTATATACGCCATGTATGGAATTATTGTTGTTATATTATGTCATTTCTAAATTATTAATTTTTCCATGTTCATCCCGTAATAGTAAGTACTTTCTTCGTGTATTTCTTCTAAGAGGGCGTTTCCTCAGTTTAATTCTATCTGTTGACCTGTAGAGGTGGGATATTATTTATTCGAATAATAAGAATTAAACATACTTCTGAGCTCTATACTCTATACCTCTATACGTGCTGTATATTATTTTTGGGATAGTGTGCAAGATTTTACTATAACTTATATGATAACAAATTTAAGATTTTTCAGGAAAGGTTTTGAATTATTTAAAATTTGATAACTTTTTTTTTATGAAAAAAAATTCTTTGATGATCTTTTTTTATTTATATAATACATTTTTTAGAACGTTTTCCTCTATGCTTTTATTGGACTACGTTATTTTCATTACTCCCGCTTTTTATAGATTCATTTCGAATTATGTTGTAGATATAAATTAGCTATTACAATGGAAAGAATAAGATATTTTTATCTAATTATCCAACTTTTCTCGTCCGTAATCGACCCAAAAAAAATTATACATAAATTTTGAAGGATTTTCCGTACACGTTATTTTGATTATATTCAAATATTGAGATAAAATAGTATTGAATACAGGTGTTGTGTCTTTTTTCAACTCTTAAAGGCATTTGATATAGTTAAATCAATATTTATTGCAAATATCAACTTTGAGCCCCAAGATGGCGTCTCCTCCAATTATGATGCAATTTAAGACGTCAATAAGACTGATTAAAAAAGAGGAAGTACACTTTAGGGACGTCATCAAAGACAGAACTTCATAAGTTTGTAGGACTGAAGTGGATAGTATTGGAGGACTTCTACAACACATTGTGATCTTTTGAGACTCAGGCCTTTTGACTAGATTATTTGTCTTGATAGATGGACAAATCACCTTTATGGAGATGTTATTGACTTTTAATAGTGCTTCTTTCAAGTTGAGTGTAATTGTAATAATATTATGATTCTTTATTTTTATTGATTCAAAGTCAATAAAGAAATTAAAAAAAAGAATTTTTATACGAATAAAAAAAATTGTTTATTTCATTTCGAAGAAAAGATAACTTTGAATTTAAAAAAAAACAAAAAACATTATCAGATCGAATTCAATGTAATAAAAGTCTTATGTATTTTTTGCTTTTTACTTAGGAAAATTCAAAATGATTTCATTTTTTGACCAAAATTTACAAAATTAAATTTTTTACAAAACAAATTTGAAGATTTCCTTATTTGAGGGAGGGGGCTATAGCCCCTCCTGCTCACCCTCTGTGGACGCCCCTGTAACTATATACTCGTACATACATAAATACGTTGAATAGATTTATATTTACATTCTATTTATGCAACTTAATTAATTTATGTCTTAAAGGACATGCATTACATCATATAACATTAATAGCACGAACACAGTATTTTAAAGATAGCCAATTAAAAAGATTTTATTTCCATTTAGCTTGTTTGGCTTCAAATTCTAAATTAAAACGATCTACTATAAATATGATTATAAAATTAGTAAATTTCTATTATAAAACCTCCTGGTTAATCAATTTTCCTTGTTTTCTGTCCATTTGATGTAAATATGATCAAACCTGCAAACCCTTATGAAACTCTTGAAAATCCAACATATTATTATTGACCATGTGAAAATACTGATTTTGTTAAATATAAAATGTTTGACCTTGTGATTTACTTCCTATACTTTACTCATTGACTTAATTCCTTTTTTTTTTATTCATACGTAATATACATTCTCCATTTTTCAATTAGTTCAATAATTGGAAAAAAAGAAAAAAATTAGTAGCGAAAAAGCAACCTTTTCCTCTATAGCTCAGGAATCTGGTCTGATCAGAATGACACATAGCTTTCCTTAGAGATAATTTTACAAAATTTATTCCAATTTATTCCAATTTTTAAATATAATTTAACCTTTCAAATTATTAATGAAGAATTTGGGAGATTGTTCAATTCATTAATCATTAATTATTACTATTTAAATTGAACAAAATTTGTGAAATGCTCCAATTTTTGGTCCCTGGAATCCTTTTGCTTTCACGTTTTCCCAAATGCTATGATTTTATGTCTGCATAAATTTTTAAATAGATTTAATTATTGTGAATATATGATTTAATTCAGGAGATGAATCAAAGACATTATCATTAATAAATTGAAGGCCTAATTATTTTTCCTGCACCTGATATTTTTCAAAAGTTGCCCCTCTGGAGGTACAATGATAGCTACACAAGTCGCATGTTGAACGTGGGATTACACGCTTGTAGAAACATGATTTTTTTTTGTCAAAATCGTTCCCAAAACTTTTAAAAACTGTTAAATATTCCATTATGTCTATATATTTATCGATTTTGAAAGTTTAAAAAATATTTAGCATGTCATTTTTGAGAAAATCGATATTTTATGTTTAATTTTCCATTTTTTTATTCGCTCAAAAAGAAGAAGTTTGAACTTTAATAAGTCCTTGATAATTCAAAGAAAAATAAATTTTTTATAAATTTAAAGAGTAGTACAGGATTATTACTAACATATTGTTCTATAAAAAATATTCAGAAAGGAAAATTTAATTAAGGTTTTTGTATGTATCTTCTAAGTGAAATTAGTTGATTTTATCGAATGAATTTTGACAATATATATACTAGGACGTACCAATATTATGTATGCATTTTATTTCGAATTATTTTATTAATACTTTAAATAACCTCAGAATTTAATAAAACTTGTCGATAACCAACATAATAACTAGAAATATGTTCCTCCTTCAACCATCATGAAGATACACACTCAAAACCGTTAATCCTCTTCTCTTTTTTTTAATTCGACTTCCCTTTTTCGGAGACAAATAAGGAATTTAGACATAAAATATAAGTTGTTCAGAATTCTGATTTACGTACCTACAGCTATGTTTCATTCTGATCGGACCAGATTCCTGGGCTCTGGAGGGCAAGTTTGTCTTTTTGCTAATAAGTTTTTTTTTTAATAAAACAAGATCGATTCCCCGTGCATCAAAGTTTTTTTTAAGGTATGCGTCGTAGCTTCGAAAATGCACCCAAAAAATTAAAAATCCAAAGAACGAAAAAAAGAGAACGTACATAATATATTAAATACGAATTTAAAAGGTTAATTATGTAGAGGATTAGCGAGTTTGTCTTTATATGTATTAATAGAATAATTCCAAATAAAATATATATAATACGGTTACATTCTAGTGTGTTATAATATTATATTATAATTCAAATAATATACGCGTGTTATAATTATGTTTGTGTTGATGTGATGTCAAATGGAAATTTATGCCTTTAATTTGATAAAATTGTTGGAGCTTTTTCCGAGAAATACTATGTTTTCGATTGTTTTGACCAACCATATTATTTTTTTCTCGTCTGCTGTCGCGACGTCAAAGAATTTTCCTTGCTATTGCTCGGTATCATCACTCTATATATTTTATCTCTGTGATTTTATTACATAAGTACATTGATTATATAATTACTGACATGTAATGTATTCATTTCTCTTTATAGGAATGGCTGGTCTTTTACCTCAACATCCAAGTAGTTATAGAATGGCGTGGAGAAATCGTCATGAACTTAAAGCTCAAAAAAGACTTAATGAACTAGAGACTCTACTTGGAGGAAATGAAAGTGAAAAGGAAGAGGCTTGATAAAATGCATCATACATATTTTTATAGTTATAGAATTAGTTTTTGTGATAGATAAATACATCATATATTATTTAATTGTATTTGTTTGTGTAGTTCGGATATTTTGTGTTGTGTAGAGCTTCTCATAACGGTCTGTTTTTTTGTATAGGGAACCATCACGCCTACTATTCACTTCTGTCTTACTTTCTTCTTATCTTTATATCCACATTGCCTTTCTACAGTTTCTCTCCAATGGAACTAGAGATTATTTTCTCTTTATAGTCCTACGTACGTAGAAGTTACTGCTGTTGAAAGAGGACATTAGATATAAATCGCATTTTATGGCTTCAGCGTCGTCTACTTCCGCTAAAAACTTATTTAAAGATTCAAAAGCCAGGCTATCTGAGCGCATTCAATCCAATGTGATCAGTGTGTCATCAATTGTGCGACAAATTCAAAGGGGATCCAAGTCCAATGATATGTTAACACAAACCTCCAGGAACTTTGCTTCACATGAAACATCAATTGCGAACACTGAGGATGATATAAAGAGAATGCAAGTCACCCTAGCTCAACTCCAGTACTCAGCTGATTCCTCTTCAGCTCATGTTGGGAGGCTTCATGACGTTCAAGAGTTGATTCGAGATATGCAAAGATAAATTTGATTAATTTACAGTATTTGTACTACTTCTCTATTTCCATGACAAATGATTCGTTTACGAAGAGCAGATGTGATGTTGGCTCTTACTTTTGTAACAATCATGTTTTATATTAACCTGATTGCTCAATATTTAAAAAGTTCTGCATCAACCTCCTCGCCGATGAGCAACGATGTGCCCAACATAAATTAAAAGCTTAATTTCTTTTTTTTATTACAAACATTACTTCCTTTGGAGATGATGAAAACAATTGCTCAAGTATGCCTAATAAATCCAAGATCTTTAAAAGATGGAAATCAATTCGAAACTACTTCCATGGGAAATGGCAAACTATTAAAAGCAGAATTAATTCTTCGACTCTTGTTGGAGTACATAGCTATGGGGCTTTATATCTCGCATAAGCTTGAGGGAGTGATGTTGGATTTTTGAAACGCCTCTTACCTTCGGATTTTAACTCATTCATATTGAATTTCATTTTATTATTAATTGTTTTCTGTCAAAATTATTTTTACATTAAATATGGCACATTGCTATTTATTAAAATGATATATTTTACAAATCCATATTAAAATTATGTGATCAATAAAATATTTTAGTATATATTTCTATAAATTTTATGACAAACCCCCAACTATATATAAAGTTAAAATGTAGATAATGCAATCCCATGATTCATTTGGTTTCTTTTCTGTAATTACATATTATTTTTATATGTAAGGGGCGATTATTCTAGATCAAGGCTAGCAATTGACGGCGCACTGTCCGAATCCGAATTCTGTGTGTAGTAGTTAGAAATCGTAAGAGGAGTAGGAAATACCTACAATAGATTGGAACTTATGGAATTGGACCTTCACTCATAGTTGATGAGTATCTCTGTCGTAGATATACGAGGTGTGTTCAAAAAGTAAGGGGAACTTGTATTTTTTTTGGGAAAAAAATACTTACTTATTTATCAATATTGATGTTGTCCCCTTCAGATACAATACACTTGTGCCAACGCTTTTTCCAATCATCGAATCCTTTTTGGTATAGCCTTGAGCTCTTCCAGCGATGCAGTCTTTAAATCTTTCTCAATCGTTGAAAATATCTGTCTTCTTCAGTTTTAGGAACAAGAAATAGTCACATTTGGCCAAATCCAGTCAATATGGCGGTTGAAGCATGATTGTGGTGTAGTTTTTTGGCAAAAGATGCGACAATTCTTATTGTCAAAATTAATCAGTTTCTGAACAAACTTCGCTGACACTTTTCTCATTCCCAAAACGATAAAAAAAAATTAGGCACGAGCCAACCGATATGTCAATATCCTCAACAACTTCTCTGATAATGATTTGACCCTTTTCTAAAAGAACTTTCTTCACTACTGCAACGTCTGTTGTTGACCTGCTTGGGTGTCCAGAACGATGCTTGCCATTGGCATGTTCTCGACCATCTTGGAAGAGTTTGTACCCCTCATAATTTTTTTTTATTACTCAGAACAGTTTCACCGTATGCCCCTTGCAATATTTTGGAGCGCTTAATTTCATTTTTTACACAAAATTTGATGTATATTCTTTGATCCATGTTTTTCAATGGCAAAAAATCCCCAAATATACAGGATACTTCTAAACAATATGTCTCTCACAAACAAACTCAACATATTATATTGCTGAAACAGTAAATATATGTTCAGGGCGAGTGTAATAACATATAAAAAAAATTGAGCATACCAAATGTACCTTGCCCAAAAAATTCGAAAAGTCGTCATACTTTTTGAAACCCCTTTGTATTACATATACATATTATAGGTATATCATTAAAACTTGTATGTACAACAGTTAAGATATTTTTTCTTGAATATGATTGATAATAAATAATTGTGTTAAATCAATAGCTGCGAAGCTAAAAATATTTATGTAGAACTTCTCCAATGATAAAATTAATAACTCCTTTGTTACGCAAAGTTAATCCAAATTCAACTATTTTCCGTATTTGTATGTTTTTATAACCTTTTGATTGTTAATTCAAAAAGTTGGTTTTGTGAAATCATAATGGAAAAAAACCCCCGCGAGATTATTTATAATTTAAATGAATATGCAATATTCAAATAAAAATAAGTTAATGTTTGGAATAGATACTTTTAGTGGGTCATGAATGATTAGAAAATATATTTTTTCCCTGTGCAGAGCTGTTCACAAATCATTATTTACGATCTGGAGTTACAGTCGAGTCAAGAGCCTCTTCACTCCGGGTCTGAGATGTATTTGAAGTCGCAGTTTCATTAGACTTCAGAGGTGTTGGCCAGGGAGGGGGGGGGGCTTTAGCCCACATCAATTAATTTTTGCATTTACTATAAATATTTTTCTTAAGGATGAAAATTTTTTATGCCAAAATGTTGTAAAAATCTGGATTTTTTTCCAAAAAAAAAAAAAGATTAGTACACTGAAATTATGTATCAGGGGAAAAAATTCCCCCCTAGCAAAAAAAAAGAGATAAATATACTCTTGCAGATGCCCCTGCAATTACAACTTGAATCAGAATCTTCAGTTCTTATTTATTTATCAATATCAAATTCTGAATCAAAGCCGTAGTTCATTGCGATCCAGTATGAGTGAATAAATAAACATAGCCATTTCAATTATTTATATTTGTGATACTTAAATCCAAAGCAATTTCATTATTGAATAAGTTAAAATATGCATTACAAATCCATAATGCCTATTATAGATAGAAAGTCGAGCATAATGCTATGTACATAATTGATAAATAATTAATTGATAAAGCATAATAATGTAATATATTTTACAATAGGGTGATCACTATTTTATTTTTTAGGATTTAGCAAATGTTTGAAAGAAAATTTGTTTTTAGATCTCATACATGATATCTAATTCGTCAATTAGGTTTGGAAAGTCTTCCTTCTTTTTCTAAGCCGAAGATGGACCCTAATATTCCCATGGTTGATCGACTTTCAATTCATGGGCAGATGCCAACTAATCGATAACTTTATTTTTTTTTATTCAGCAGTAAAAATCAACGACATGATAAGTGTTCTGTTGATTTTTTATTTTTTTTATTTTTTTATTATAGTGTTTAACGTTTAGATAAATTTAAGGTTACAAGCTAAATGTATGTAAGGCTGAGTTGGTAGGTTAGATATACTCCCTTATAAAAACATAGTGAAATACATAAAATAATACACCTGATAGTAAATTATTATTTTAGGAATAGTTATAGCTTGGAACTAATTTGAAACTATTCAAACAAATCCTAGTCGTTAGAATTTTATCAATTGAATGAATAAATTATCTTTGAATAAAATATACTTTGGATCAAGTAAGATTTTAGGAAAGAGGAATCATGCCTCTTGTTCTAAGGTTGAATGATAAATAAGATTTTAACACTGCCTAATTTCATATGTTACGATTTATACGCATTTGATCCTAGCCAAACTCCAGCAACTAACATTTTTAACACCACTATAATGAATTCCTTCCAGTTTAGCGTTCAACTACTATCATGGAATAACAATATTAATGGACCAGACATAGTCTTGCTTTCAAAGATGTGAAGTCGGAGAATATTTTAACGACTAAAAACCTGATTTAAAAAAATTTAATAATGCTATTTAAATCACTTAAGATTATTTATCAACGACTCAACATTTCAAATGATTACTTACTCTAATCCATACCTGTTAAATTAAATTGTATCAGATAATCAGGTATCTGTGGAGTAATTTGATGATACATGTACAAATATTAGTGATGAAGCAGAGGTATTTATTTTTTACAACCCGTCCCATTTTTTGGATTAGAAAATATGTTTTTGCCCATATGTCTACACAAATCTGGTGTTTTCCACGAAAAAAAAGAAGTTTGGATTATATATTTGTTGGATTCGCGGCAACCTTTAATTTTGATAACAATAGGAACTTCTGAATATATCCTTGAAAGACACATTTTTTTTTAGTCTAAACACTGGTCTACGTTCGTAGGAGGGATTTCAATTTTAAGAGTAAATCCCGTGAGAATTAGTGGAATGGAACGTTAAAACCCCATTTTTAGCGTTCAACATTTAAAAAAAAAAAAACGTTCTGTTCAATGAACCTGCGTTCTGCAGAACGCTGGTAAATTTCACGTTCTGTTCAGAAATACAATTTATATATGCCAAATGTCCATTAATACTTAGTTTCCTTTTTTTCCCCCTACAAAATAACAAGAGAGAAAAAGAAAGAATAAATAAATAATGCTCCCAATGTTTATTACTATATTTGCTACCGTGCATGGAATGCATAAATTAATAAAATAAATGAACATCTTTTTAAACTAAAAATCAAAAGATGTAATGAAATTGTTTTTCCTTTTTATACCCAGTTTAAGGTGGGTTTTTTTCAGCCGATTTTGATCATTTTTGAATGAGTTTTAATTAGAGATGCGGAGTAGGCACAGAAAATGTCCTACTACAGTATTTTAATTGCCACCAACTCTGACTCCAACATACAATTTTTTAATAGCCTATATAAGTACTATTGATTCATTTGAGATTATAAATATAGATTTAATTTATAGTTGATAGTAGTTATTAGTTAAATGACAAAATGATTATGCGAGGTGTAAAGAAAATATTTTGAATATAAAATATTTAACAAGATGAAATTTATTAAAATCTATCTATTGCTAATACATTCATAAATTCTAAAAAATAATTTATTCATTTGTAACTGAGGAATGACAATACAAACAACCTCTCACAGCAACGTTACTCTTTACTCTGATAACATTGACTATTCACAAGACTAAGAAATGAACTTGCATAGCTAATGGCTATACTCTACCCAGCATAATAATTTAGACTTAATGGACGTTTGGTAATTTTGATTTTATAGACTATGCAGCACGTTTGAAATTTGTAAAGTAAACTTATAAATTAGTAAACTTTCGCGTTTAATACATTAATAGTACTTAATACCTATAATTTATAATCATTTAGAATTTAAAATAATTACGAACACTTAATACAAGCCTTATTATAAATGAGTTTTATTTACATCAAAGGTAGTAATTTTTGTAGTGGGGGTCGGTACAAATTTTCCGACTCCACCAAAAAAAAGAACACCGACTCCCCCTTTGTCCTGTGTTTATCAATGGTGGGAAGCTTTGAACGGTAGGATCCCTTTAGATTCCGACCGGACAAAAAGAAATCAGGGTCTTCTTACAAATACCTAAGTTCATCTAGTGATCCGTTTGGGGTTTGGGTTGGTTTAAGATGGTTCTCTCTACTCTAGAGTGTACATAAGTAGTATTATCCATAGTATTAATTTCGAATGTTATTGATTTATCAATATCCAAGATAATGATTAATTAGTTGAAGTAAGTTCAAAGAGGATTTCAGATTTCATAGAAGAATTAATAAGTTAATTCTTTAATAATAGCTTTTAACAATTTGATATTTTAGACGAGTAGACGAATTAAAATAATAATTTTTTCGTGATGTGATAAGATTTTACTAATATTTGTTATATGGGAGCAGGATGAGGGATTTCTACTATTTAAGTCTTTGAATTCCAAAGCATTATATGATATAAAAACATTAATTTTATAGATTGTTCTTTGTTATGACTAATAACTTTTGTGTAGAGTACAAAATTTAAATGATTTCCAAATTATGGAAAAAAAGAAAACGACTTTCATTTAAAAGTCAATTAACCCTATTGGAGTTTGAACCGAAAGATGGCTTTATTATATTGTCAATATCTTGTGAAATAATTGGACAACACTTAATCGAGCTTGGAGTTTCAATTTGAAAATCCACGTACAATTTGAGTCAACTTCAAAAAAACTCTGACTCAAGGCAAGCCGACAGAATACATGGACAATTCCTTACTTATTTGCCAAAGAAAGGTATTACAAGATTTATTCAATTTTTTTATTGCCATTCGATATATAAATAGTTCATATAGGGGGAAAAAAATATATGCCAATTATTTTTACCCAATCAGAAGTTTTATAATAGTGATTACAATTTGAGGCATATACAAATTTATCTTTTCAAACGTTCACATTTCATACAAAGTAAATTATATTCCGATTAGTAATTATATCATATATGAATCATTCATCCATTTCATGGACATTTGGAAGTGGGTTGAGGTGTTTGTTTACCTATTTATACCACTAAGCCCTGCCTTGTGCCTATCTAAAAAATTTGAAAAAAACTCTGTATGAATATAGCTTTTATTAATTTGCTTCTTAAAGCATATTTAATTTTAATGTTACTAAAAGAAGTTGATTTTTATATTTTGTGACAAATAGATAATACACCAGTGTTAACTTCGTCAAGCCTGACGAGACGAAATCATTTCTCTAACGAAACCTTTTTTTCGTGACAAAGAAAAACTCTGATAAAGATGAGAATTTGGTGGTACCCTTATCTTGCTAAAAGTAGTTCTAACCCACTCAGGTCTTATAAAAAAAGAGTTACCTCATTTTATAAGAACATGTGTTTGATATAAAGTTAGAAATACGCTTATCTTTTAAAATGGGTCAAAAATAGTCATAAATACAATTTTTGAATAGTACCAACGGGCGTGCCGTATAAATTATGAACTCTTGTTTGTATTTAGTTAACTATATATCGAAATTTGATACATTTTTGCAAATGGATGACGTCATAAATACTTAGTTATTAGTGATGGGTCACGAGTAAAACTCGTCATTATAGAAGTACCAAGAATTATATAAGAAAAACCTGGCTCGTCAGTGTAAAAGGCGATTTTTACTCGTAACTCGTCAATTACTCATGGCTCTTTTGGTACTCGTGGCTGGTATAATATCTCTAATAAAATTATGTCAAAATACAAAACTTTGACGAAGACGAAGCAATGACGAAGGCGAGACAACGACGAAATAAAATATAACTATGACGAAACAGTGACGATGTCTGACGAAGACAATATTATGCTGCAGACGAAACTCTGACGAAGACCAAAGCTGACGAAATGATGACTAAGACTATTGGCTGACGAAGATGAGACGAAGACGAGATAAAACTGAAAATAACTGGCAAAATTAACACTGCTCTATACCTATCAAAAATAAAATAATAAATGTGATTCCATTAATCATGACCTGCATATACGAAAAACTGATAGTTTCAGTCTCTTTTGAATCATGTATAAAAAGAAAGAGGGAGACCAATAGATACAATCATGCATAGACAACTGCCTGAAGTGAGACAAATAAAGATATTGAAAGGAAGTGAGGAAAGACCACTTGATCACTTATCCCCCTTGATCAACTTACCCCAGCCTCCCCATATATTTAAGGGTTTACTGATGCATCAGAATTGGCTTTTTGAAGTATCAGAATCGGATCAATAATGCCGATTCCACCAATACTTATTCACACTTATTTGTATACATTATTAAGCAAAGAAAAAAAAAATATTATTATTTCCAAATGTTCAACCAATACAAGGAGGTGATGATCTTAGTATAGAACAATGGGTCCCGAAGTGGCGGTAGTAGAACACAACGGAGGGATCACTATATGATTTCCAGAAAATAAGTGTATACTTTAAATTCTGGCATTAAGCTTAAATAATGATGAATGTACATTTTTTATCAGACTATTCTGGATAATCTTAAAAAGTATATTTCCAAGAAGATAGTGCTCCAAAAAACATAACTAGATACGCCTCTTTTACCACCATGGCTAGCCATTGGAAGATACGCATATAGAAATTTCATGTGACCAAACACTAAAAATAAATTTTGATTCTGTACTCACTGTGGGCTAAATCAACTTTAGATTTACTTATATCATTTAGCTCAGCTTATTTATTTGGTAAGGCCTTTCTGTATTATTTTCGAGTGGTTGTATCCAAAATTAAACCTCGAATAGACCTGCTTTGCTCAATGGAAAGTGCACATCCGTCAAATTAAGACCTTGATTCGTTTATAAATCTATTTGTTCATCCACAGCCTTTAATGTTATTTATTTGTGAGATCCATTTTTGACCTTATTAAAACCACAATAGAGAATTGATAGTATTGAAAAGATTCCAATTAGTATATATGTACATATATGGCAGATTTTACAATATATTCTATTATTTCTTCGTTGTATTTCATATTTTTTTTTTGATTTATAGAATTAAAAACTTTATTTTTGATCAATATACAAAGTCAAAATAACTTATGTTACTTGCCTCTTGCCTTCTCACCTAATTTTCCTATTTGAAAAACAATTTTCGTATGTTTTATGTAGTAAATTGACATAAGCTTATACGCAAGTTCAAAATTTGAAAATCTAGCATCATAATCTGGCTTTAACGAATCTGAGTAAGAAACAACCGTCAATTATTGAAGACAGGTGCTTTTTCAAATCAATACAGATACAAAACATACCCCTCAAAATTTTAGAAGACAAATTATATTTTATGTATCAAATTTGTTGTGTCTTGACGAGGTTGAGGAGACACAATTATTTATACCAAGGAATCCAGGATGACCGAGAGAAATGAGAAGGAAAGGCGTGGAGGAATATAAGACAATACTTATTTACAGGAACATTTATATTATTAATATTACAAAACCTACTCTAATACATACATAAAATACACAACTATTTATACTTAAAATCAGGTAAAAGACTTTACTTTACACATATTTATATATATACACAAGAAAATAAGAGAAGAGAACAAGGGGGAAGAAAACACTAATACATTACAAAATTCTTGAATACAATTCAATTTCAGTGAGATTGATACATATTAGTATTAATAATTCAATGGATCGTGAGTTGATAGTTTGACTTATATAACACATATTTTACAAAAACAAAGAGAAGCTATTAAATTTCTTGTAAATACTTTTCATGCCCACCTTCATCCATTGAAAGTGAAAGACTATTCAATAGTGCGGGTAATATATATAATTCTTCACTTCTTCACCTATTGAGTTACTTCTTTTATTATATTATATATAAGATAATATATACGAAATGACTTTGCATAAAATGTAATGCAGCTTTATATACATAAATAAGCACGCAACTTTTCATGCCCTCTTAAGATTTTAAGGGAATATACATAAGATTTTAAATGACATTAAATCTTTTTTTTTTAAACATATATATACACAATTTAGAAATCAGTATTAAATTTAACAGTTTTCTTTCTATTCCGGTCACTCCTCCTCAACATTCTATGTTCCAGATTTGAGATTCTCAGACAATGTCCCTGATTTGTTTAGACTTAGGAACTTCCTATTTTCAATCAATTCACGATTGTTCTTAATCAATATATATGATCTACCATAATCTCGGATGTCTTTGATTACGGCTTCAGTGTACCAAGTTTTGGAAATAGGTTTTTGTACAAATACAATGTTCCCAATCTTGAACTCTGGTAGATAACCGTTTCAATTCTCGGTAGTTATTGTTTTCTTTCGTTTCTCATAAACATCATTTGAATAGATTTTTTCATAAGGATAAGGTAGTGTTGGCAAATAACCACGTTGTCTTCTTGATGATTGACTTAAATGACTTGACTGCTTGCTCTGCTAAACCATTACTTTGAGGATTATGCGGTGAACTTATTTCATGGATAATAATATATTTTTCCCAGAATTTATCAAATTCATTTCTATACTGTGGTCCTCCATCAGTACGAATATATTTTGGGAATCCAAACCAATGAAACTATGACAATAGAATTTTTGTAACAGCATCTCTAGACTAGGAATTTAATTTGGCTATAAAAGGAAAACCACTGAATCTATCAACCATTAGAAGATAGTGAACACCCCTATACTCAAAGAGATCGGAAGCCACATATGACATTGCATATTCGGCCTCTGAATTAATGATTGGTTCATCTGGCTTACTTGGTAAAAACTTCTGGCAGGAATGTTTTTGATATCATTGTTGATATTTGGCCAAAAGTAAAGTTTTTGCACCGTCTTCCTTGTTTTCACAATGCCTGCATGAGGTATATGAAGTAATTGTAAGATTCTTTCCCGCTCGGCCGAAGGAACAATAATACGATTGTTGTCATAAATGAGGAGTGTGTATTCATCATCATTAAATATAGATAATTGATCCCAGATTGACGATAGTTGTTTTGCCGGATGGTTGATTGGAAATTTCTTCATTTCTGTTCCTGACTTGAATGCCTGTAATATCATTTGATATTCACTGTCGTTTACTACTGCGTCGATCAATTGTTGCACACTAGGATATGTACAAATTTTGTTATATACCCCTATATTATCCTCAAATTCCTCATCCGACTCCTCAGGTGGGTCAAATACAGGAGCTCTTGAAAAAGCGTCCGCTATCTCATGAGATTTACCTGAGACCCATTCCAATTCGAAGTTGTAATCAGTTAATTTCTCCCTGAAAAGTTGTAGGCGTTTATTTGCTTTTTTGAACCAACCAACAAGTGGACGATGATCACAAAGAATAAGAAATTTAGGTGAACCTTATAAGTATACTTTCGACGAGCAACTGCCCATTGCACCGCCAAACACTCAAGTTCCACTGTAGAATATCTGAATTCCATTGAAGCTGAGCTTCTTGATCCACATTGAATTAGTTTTAAGCAGTTGTTGTTATCTCCTTGTACTAGAGCAAATCCTATTCCATTAAAACGTGAAGCATCTGTTAACAATAGAGTAGACAACTCGGGATTAAAATAAAGGGCAATTAGCCTTGAACTAAGCAAGGTTTTGTTTACTTGTTCAAAAGACTCTGTGTGGTCTTCTAGCCATAAAAATTTACAATTTTTCTTCAGCAATGATCTTAAATTAGTAGTCATGTGGGCCAAATCCGGTACGAAGTGTCAAACTTGATATATTTTTTGGTATTGGAAATTTACGTATAGCCTCGAGCTTGTCTTCATTTGGTTTTACACCTTCACCAGAAACAGAATAACCAGCAAAGTTAACACATGGTCCATAAACAAATTTTTTTATATAAATCTTTACATTTTTCTTTCTAAATTCTATTAAAGTTTGACGTGTCCCTTCAAATAGGGTTTCTTCATCAGGTGCTTGAATAAGGATATCGTCAACTATCTTCTTAGCATCACATACCTTTTCAATTATAGGATCATAACGAGAACACCATTCATCCGAACTGGCATTTAAGCCCATAGGTGTGCGTGTAAATAGAAATTTACCATCTGGTAAAAGAAACGTAGTGAGATTCTTGCTCTCCTCCTTTAAGGGGATTTGGAAATAGCCATGAACACAATCCATTTTAGAAAAAAAAATCGAATCAGGCTTGATACTCCGCATTATATCTTCACTTGTTGGAAATGGATGTATTGGACGTTTGACATATTTGTTCAGACGTGTGTAATCAACTACTAATCGGACTCCCTTGCCTCCTTCTTTGTTGACGAAAAATCCATTCAGTCGGGTTAGAAACTCGTTCAATAATATTATCTTTAATTAATTTATCGATAAGTGCCTTTGTTGATGTATGTTTATTGGTCAAAGTTTTATGCACTTTTATATGTTGAGAGTGATCCAACTCAATTTTTCACATTTCATAGGATAATTACTTGCATTGAACAACTGTTGATTTGTGGTAGTGTAAGCAAATCCATTTCCTCTTATATAATCATAGGAAATTATACTGTTGCTCGTCCCTGTGTCCGGTAATGCCATAATCTTGAAATGTTTCAAGCATCCTTTGAGACTAGATTGAACTTTCAATTCCATCCTCTTCAAAGACATCGATCCTTTGATCTGATTAATATAAATTTTTAATGATGAATAATGTTCTGGACTGTTCACTCTTGAGGTATATCGACTATTGGATTTTGTATTTAATTTTGAATTTGGATTTGTCTTAGTAAGACAAAAGGAAGACAAATGCCCTGGTTTTCCACATTTGAAACATGTAATTGATTCTCTACGCGGGCAATCTTTGATATGAATAGTTCTTCCACATCGCTTACATACCTTTCTTACATTTTTATCCTTTTTGAAGAAGTTACTTTTCATCTTATTTGATGTATGAGATATAGGATTCTTTGCCACTTGACATGATGTAGCTGCCTCGTATACATGACCTGTGTGCTTCACTTCTTCTCTTGTGGGATTTTCTAAACTTAGCAATTTTTTTCTTAGTTCGTTGTCTGTAGTTCCATTAACGTAACGAAAAACGTGGAGATCATCAACATTAATCTCAGATAGCCTGTGCTCCTTTTTGTTTCAAGTTTGCAACAAAATCGGCCCATGATTGTCCAAATCTTTGGGAATATTGGAAAAAATCTAATCTTCTATGGAATGGAGGGTATAGATGAAGAAATTCATCCTCTAAAGCTTTTACACATCCATTTTTAACCTCAGAAAAAACAGGAGTAGCGCCTTGTATATTAGGACACACAAAAAAAACTTTCTCCTCAATAAAATGTGTTTAACTTAAATTGCAATTTATCCAAAAATTTGATTTATACTATCAAAACTTTTATTTTGTATCTACAAAAATAATGGAGAGTGTTTAATCCTTCGTTAGGGTGGGCTAACTGAAGTGCTTATGCAGCGCATTTATTCTTCCTTTTTTATTATAATTATACTGCATTCAATTTTTACAACAATGGCTCCCTTCTTTTTTCTTTTTTGATGACCTTTTGACAAAATATCTCCTTCTTCAATAAATTCCATAATTTTCTTATGATTTCTTCTCCTTCAAGAAAACAAAAATTACGTAGAGAAATTAGAACGGCTTCATCGGTTTAATGTTCGAATAAGTATGATTTACTCACAAGTTCGAACCATATCATTATAAGGCAACTATAATATAAAAACATAGAAGAAAAAACAAAATAATTAGTAAATACCAAGATTAATAGGCAATGAACCTTGAGTAAATACTACAATCGATCGAAATTTAATCATGATTCTTCGCCAGGAATTAAAAAAATCTTTTCTTCGCTCTCATTTACATACATCCATATAAGGAGGGTTCATGCATTTCCTAGAAATACGTTGGTTAACATTAGCAATCTGATTTTTAGCGTTTAACTTGTAGCTTTAAAACAAAAAAAATCCGTTTTGTTCATTGAATGCAACGTCTATCAATTTTGTGTTCGGTTCATAAGTCTAGTATATACCTATGTATGCCATGGCCCATAGTTACATCATACTAAATCATATATGTATATAAATTTGATCTTCTTACACATAAATCTTCTTAAATATCCTTTCTAATAATATGTACTTATGTATTCTAAAATAACTAGTAAGAAAGATTAAATATTATACCTTGTTGAAAAAAAAATGAAAAAAAAAAAAAAAATGTTCAATTTTTAAATATTGTCTGTTGTTAAGAGGCAGTCGAATCTTTAGATCACTTTTTTCCGAATGGAATGGAGGGTGTGCTTCTGAAAAATTTTCTTCGGTCTGCTCTCTTTAGAGATGTCTCTTAATAATCAAATTCAATTAAAATAATTTTTTATAGGGATGTCCCCATCTCCATATTGTGAGTGAAGAAAGTGTGCTCCATTTTTATTTATTTTTTAATTTAGTTTATTTTCTGAAGTGTTTTTTTCCTTGGACCTTCATTTCGGGGATTCTTATCTGGAAAGTGAGATACCTTTTTAATAGCGACTCGACAACAAAGTTATATTAGGTGCACCGTTGTGTTGGGGGTTCACAACCCAATACGTTCCCCCTTGTACTAGAAAATTTGTGGTTACTCATTCGAATGCTATAATTTTCATGAATGTGATTTGGCTCAAGAAATGCTCTTTTTTGTCTCATATATGATCTAATAGGAGAGGAAGAAATCTTAATGGGTTCGAATAAATATGAATGAATATTTTTAAATGTTTAGGAGTGTTGATAGGATCTGAAGATGAATTGGTCATTTTGATACAAGATTCTACTTTTAATTCACTTTTACTTAACATGCTCTTAATTAAAACTCAAAAATCTAGGAACTTCCGGAATTCATAACAAATAGGATACAAATACAAATGTGTGTATTTAAATGTCTGATATTGTTAGAAAACTTGGACGGATATGTTAGAATCTAAATTATTTCAATAGGTACTCGTCCATCTTTTCTAAGTCATTTAACTTGACTCCAATTTATATTGTATTGCCATGTACATGCTTATTAATTTTCCAATGTTGGATGTAATGTCAAATATATATCTATTTAAGAAAGAATTTTGGTTGAGTTATAAATTATACCTAGAGTATAAGTTTGTATAGATTGGATAATTCATTAGTATCCAACCTCCAATTTTTGGAGGACTATACTGCAGCCCTTGCAACACAGGAGAGCAGAATTCATCATTTTTAGTTGCCCATTTGCTTACATTCACGTCAAAAGGATGAGCCTTGGCCCTATGATTCAGAATTATTGAACTGGTCAATTTCCTATGTTTGAGTTAACGTAGATTAAACTAGAAACTTTCATGTTCAATAAGAGCATTCAAAAAGTGTCCCTTGTCTCAAAATAAGTCTCTCAAATGTTCGTCTTTGCTTTATCAGACCTTTAAATTATATTTAAAAAGTAAAAAAATATATAAACCTTGATTTCTTGAATTTTTTGTAAGTACCATTGGAACGGAACGCTAAAATCAGATTCGTATTTCTATAGCAGAATCACATGATATTCTATCCTCCAAAATCATAACTTTAATCAATAGTACTTTATGTCTCTTTCTCGCATTTTCCTCCCACTTGCTCGATGTCCAGCTCTACCTATACTGTATACATAATGAACTTCTTTCTTTTTAAATAAAGTGCGAAGTGGTGTCGGCAATTCCGTTATATTAGGAACAAATTTTGCAATTTGAATAACATTTCTCTAGTATGATCTCAACTTTTGTCGGTGCTCTTGCATCTTGAACTGCTCTTATTCTTCCAGGAACTACCTTGATTCCATCTGCTGATATAACGTAGCCCAATAATTTCTCTTCAGTAACTCCTCTGATACACTTATCCTCAATCAGCTGGAGTATATTTCTATTTAAGATATCTTGTACCTTCTTTAGCCTAACATCGTGGGACTCCTAATCAATCCGAGTGATCAAAATGTCTACGATATGTTCATGTACACCTTCGACAGGATCTAATAACTTGCAATTTTTTGACTGGAAGACCACTGGTCCTCTAGAAATTGCAAACGGGAGAGGATTGAATTTATATCTCACTATGGGATTAATGAATATAGTGAGGACACTACTCTTTTCATCTAAACGAATATGATGGAATCCCATAACTTCATTCAACTTTGGAAAATAACCTCCTTTTATGACTTGGTTTCACAGGTATCCCATTGGCCAATATAGTAATGTACTATTCTGTGCCACACCCTTCCTCCTGAATGGCATCGAGAAATACTACGGAGAAGTGTTTATCTCTTGAATATCTGCTGTTTCATACACAGACTCTACTACTCTTTTGCGTTTATACTTGTTATTCCAGCTCATCCTTTCATAGTGTCCCACTTGTCCACACTTTCGATACTTTGCCTTGTATTTTTGAGCTGGGTATTCTTTCTTTTTTTAGTGCTGTTAACTTGCTTCAAACTATCTACAAGCTTCCTTTTCTCTCCGTAACTTTTTGACTTATCCCTTTTTAGATTGTCCATGTCTTTGGACACGTGCCTCATTGACCTTAGTTTTTCTGTTTTCTCATATAGTCGCATATCCTTTAGGAATAGATCTAAGGGAAGTTCTGCTCTAGATATTAGTGTCTGCTTCAAGTCTTCTTGAGAGTCCCGCATTGCGAATACTAATTTGTCTCTCAAGTGTCTTTCCCGCTGAGAGACAAAATTGCAATTTGCAGACATTCACCTAATCTACGAATAAAATTTCTCCCAAGTTTTTGCATCTCCATTTTCTACAGAACAGAACATATAGGAATAAAATATTACCTTCTTCTTTGGACTGTAATGCCCCTCGAACTTTCCTTTGGCCACCTCCTAATTGAATCTTTCGGGGTCTGATAGTGCGAAATCTCTGTACACTTTTAACGCTTCCTATTTTTAGTTCGAGACCAAGACCGAGTGTATTAGACACAATATCAAGACGAAGACTTTGATGTGTCGAGATCGAAACGAAACCAAAACTATATATTAAAAAAAACAAAAAACAGTCTCGAAAGCATTTTCAAGACAAAGACCGATCTCGAGAACCACAGCACTATTACGTAATATGTGATTTTGTACAAATTGATCGGATCGCAATTTTTTTGATATTTTGGTTGCGATATAAAGATCAGGACAGATTGTGATACTACGATCAGCGATATAATATCGCTATACCGCAATTGATCGATGATCAACTCCGATCAACAAGCCTACACAAATGTTCAATCAGGTTTTTAATATAATTGAGTTGATTTAGGAAAGGATGTTCACTAGTCAGGAATTAAATGATAATGACAACTACTAAGGAAAAGAAAATTCATTCTTTAGATTACCAATTCCAAAAACGTGCCAGCTATAAAGTAATCCGGATTTCCATAACTGTATATCATAATTCATAATCATATACCAATACTGGTACTAGGAAAACTATCCTGGAGAAAATTGCCATTTACGAAAATTGCCCGGTAGAAAATTGCCAGTATTTTGTTCAAACTTCATGATAACACATTATAAATTCGCTTAATATTATTAATGACAAATATAGAACTATATTTGTTTCTTCCATCCCCCAGGGGAGTACCGTCGAGTATGAGTAATATTATTGCAATACAATTTCCGTGCAATTTATAAAATTCAATCCAATATTCGAAGAAATGGATCGAGAGGATTGGTAAGGAGGGCGGGGGAATAAATAGCTTACGGCCTCTTAAAATATGGTTTAATACCCTCCACCATCGCATTGGTCCGAATGTAGTGTGGGATCGATAAAAACTACAGGCAATACATCCAAGGAACCCCTCTAATACCAAAAAAAATAATTCCAAGCTTTTCAGGTTTTACGGGTTACTTGGGAGTACCCCTGGATCCTTAAAAACTACCGCCAATTCATCCAATACATCCAAGGAACCCCTCTAATACTAAAAAATAGTTTAATCACTCGGTTTGCAAATTGAAAACTACATTTTTTATGTTTTTACGCCATTTAACTATTTTTTTCTTATAGATGCTACGGTACATACAAATAATATTATTTGTATTTCAATAGCCATATCAATAATTGTTTTTTCTTTAATTTTGTAATTAATAATGTGTTATTATTCATCATGAAGTTAGAATAAATACGTACAATTTCCCTCCAGAACAATCTTCCATGTGCAATTTTCCCAAGGGCAGTTTTCCACACACGACCACTACTAATCCAGGAAGAAAGGGGAAGAAGGAAGTATAATAGACAGGGAGCACAGCACAAAATGGATTAAATCTCTCAGGCCTTTAGTTTAACTCATGTTAAACAAGAAAAAGAAAAAAGGGGAATCCTTTATATGAAACTTTAAAAAAATGAATTTGACTTTGGCTGAGGTTAGACAGCGATCTAAGGAACTCCTTTGCCGATTAAATCATATATTATATCGTTTATTTTAGTGGTGTGCCGCGAGTTGAATTTTGCTGCATGAGTATTTTTTAGTTTCTAAAGAATGCACGCGAAGAAATACGAGCTATAATCGTTACTTGCTTGAATACTCGTTATTCGACTTTACTCCAAGTACCAATTTACGAGTTTTGCTCTTATTATTATTTTATTCTTGAAGAGAGAAGTTTAATAAAATAGTTATATATTCTAGTAATGTAGCTTTTATTATAAAATCCGAACGAGATAGCACAGTTTAGCAGTAATTTTAAGATATTCTGGTAAATGCATTTTAAAAGTTTTGTATTTATAACAGGCATAAATAATTTAAAAAATTACAATTTAATGACTAGATAAATGATGATAATAAAATTTGAATCCTCTAAATTCAATATTGGTGAAGATATAGTATGTGTACGAGGACTTGCAAAAAAATTTCATCCCTTTTTATGATGATTTTAAGATATTAAATACATTATTAATTTCTTTTCAGCCAACATTAACTGGTCCAAGAGAAATATCTTTAACAAATTAATCATAATTATAGAAGAATTGGGCTTGTGATATGTCATTGACGAGAAAAAACTTCTGGGAAGACATCCTAGTATTTAATTGAAATGCCTTAATCTATAATATTAACAAAGAAAAATAAACCTTGGATTGCCTAAACATTAAGCTCATTTCGCTAATGCTTTTATTAAAATATTTATGAATATATTCTAGAATTTTCAAATAAAGCATGGAAAGAACAATAACAATTCAGTAAAAGGATTTAGTCAAAATGTATCTGTTATTTTAAAAGCTTTTAGCTATATTCGTTTTGAAATATTTCAGGTTAGTTGATGATAACATGTATTCAGAGAAATCCATGTAGGAATTATTATATATTCACAAAAATTAAGAGTTTAACAGCCCTATTAGAGTTAAGTAAATTACTTCCAATGACTTGAATACAGATTAAGCATATTTTTCATCTAATTAAACCATACTTTGTTGTGAAACCCTTGAGTAGTAGACATAAAAATGCGGAGTTTTTACAGCACAAACTAACATAGATGTATTTGGAATAAGAATGGCTCTTTTAAAGTTGACCATTTCTAGTGCCAGGCAAACATATCATTGAAAAGACGTCTAGCTGCCATAAAAAACACAATTTTTTTTTCTTGATGAAGATTTCGTAGCATACCCTCGCCAAGTTATGGCAGAGAATCCACTGAAAAGCATTGGGGTTTTCATTTATATTTCACACTACTTACGTCTAGGTATGTTAAACAATTTAAAAAAAAAGGTTGAAGGCAATAATTAACTTTATTTCGTGCAGCTTTTTCTCTTAATGTCAGTGACGCCAATATTTTTTATAGATTTAAAAGTACATCGACGGAGTAATCTAAATTTTTCGACGGAAATCCCGACTTTCTCTTTGTGTTTTTACAAATTGATTGAATAGAGGGGCATTGTACATCAAACAGTTCATATTTGGGAGGAAGTGTCAAACTGCTACCAACTGATTTTGGGCCTTTTCCCAAAGTTCCTTTTTCAAGAGGTTCCAAGGTACAATAAAGGCAAAGATGTGATGTAAGAACTTTTTTTATTAATAGGGAAAATCATTCTAATGAGTTCTAAATTTGTCTACATATATAAAGAATTAATTATACTATTAAATACTGGTAGATATGGAATACAATGTGTTAAAACTGATACAGGAGGAAGAAAAAAAAAAAAATTAAATAAATTGAAGAGTATTGATTTTCTTCTTGAAAATGAAATCCAATGTTGAACATTATTTGTGCAAAATTACTGGATATTATTATGATAAATAAAACAAAATAAAATGACATCATAGTTTGAGAAACGATATTTAATACATTTAATTATGGGGGAGGGAGAAAGAAATCACATTTATAAATAATTAATTCAATTAATAAGAACAGAAGGAAACTCAGATAAGTATATATTTGTTTAAAATAATAAACTAGAACTGAAAATAAAAACCAATAGAGTATGATTCATCTCCTGTCATAAATTACCAGGTTCAGGAGTATCATTCCCAGACTTGGAAGCCTTCATGTTTTTATGCATTTGATGTCTACTTATATTATGACTATGATACTTTTTATACCTAGCAAGTCGTCGGGGGTTCTCACTTCGAGATACATCCGAAGAAGAGGAAGTACTAGGAACAACATTAGGAGTCCTTTTTGATTTGAATTTGACTTTATTGATGTTATTGTTATTTCCATTCGATACTTGAGGCAAGGAATGAGTAGACGGCGAGGGTAGAGGTAGTTCATTACGCTCCGTGTTTTCCCCAATGGATAGCACAGTCATACTATTTTCCGCTTCAATATCAATAATGGCTCCATTCAACTTTTGTTTTTCAAACAAATTTTTCATAGAATTTTGTAGTTCCTTAAGATCTTCTGTTAAAGTAAATGACTCGGGTACTTGAACCACGGGGGGAGGACTTTTAAGGAAATGAGAGAAATCGTAGTTTAACACATCTTGAACAAGGATTTCACGACAAACTGGACAACGTAGATCCCGTGTCGTTTGTTCCTGCTTTTCCTCCTCCTCAGCTTTTCTATTGGATATTTCATTTTGAATGTAGGAGCCATAGCAAAGGGAATGGAAATAGTGATAGCAGGGGGTTTTGATAAAGGAGTCCTCTTTTTTTAAGTCACAAAGACAGACGGCGCAGGAACATGCAGGGACATTGGACTCGGTGAGGAATTCTTGCGTATATTCCACTAGTTGATACAAAATGGGATCCCCCAGATTGTCCCTACATTTTTTAGCCAAGCCTTTTTCAAGAGAAGAGATTCCAGATTCGCCGAGACCACGAGGATGGGCTATGACTATACTGGGGCGCTCCCTTGGGTAACCTGAACCAAATTCAAGCAAAATCAAGTACATTATTTTAGATATGAATTCCAGAAGAATGAGGCTTTACCTAAGGGAATGCTGAGTTTCAAAGTGAGGGACACAAAAGCTCTCTCTTCATCACTGGCAGTGAGAGGAGTCATGACCAGCTCCAAATCCGTTGGCCGCTCAGAACCTTCAATACCCCTTCGGATTCGAATTCCCTCCAAGAGGGTAGCCTCTAAAGCTTCAACCTCTTCTATAACTTCGATGTCCGCTTCGGAGGCTCCGTCTGTCATTTCTAAAACTTTTATTTCACAGCTTTCAATCAAAACGTACAACTGCAAATGATAATAATTTCAATTTCATTGATCCCAAATCTGTAGCTGACAGCATAAATAGCTAAGACATCAGAGTAAAGATCTAGACTAGAAGGGAAAGAGCTCATTTTCTTATTTCTAGTTCTAATTCGTCTAAAATTGCGTATATGCGCTTTGAACTTCTTTCGCACAGTTCATTCTTGTCACGTGTTTTGACTAAGATTCATATAGTGTAGTTTAATAGAAGTCAACGTTTCGGACAAGGTTATTTATTTTTCTTTATATTTCACTAGAAACCTAAAATATTACTTAAAACCCTACTTCATAGCATCTCAATCATAATTATACTCTAAAAAATTATAAAAGTTATTGCAAAACAAAAAAATAACACTTATCATCTAGGAAGGGTATTTATATTCTATATTTTTTTTTATTGAGGTTACGTGAATCCTGAACATAATTCACTTAGTATTAATTCACAAATACTTAGTTTTTTGTCTCCTCTTTCCTTTTTAGTCTTTTTAGCTAAGAGAAAAAACAAGCTAACCAGCCAGATGACGTCACGAACGGGATAAAAATCAAAATAAACTCAGGGATACTTCCTACTTTACTTGACTGAGAATTAAATAAATTACTTTCCAATATAAATATAAAACATCCTTTGGATCTAAATAATAATGGACTTGAATCTACATGGAGAGAAGGTAACCAACGGAGAGTCCCACCCCATAAAAAAATAATCGTCATAAAATATGTGCAATCTTTGGTTGCAAAAGTCCTGATTGTGTCATATACCACAATTTTACAAAGAACATGGTTCGACAGAGGATTTGAAGGAATCTTTGCAAGAGGAAAGATACATTTAAAGCAGAAAATACACAAGTGTGTAGTATGTACTTTAATGATGGAAGCTGCAAGAGGACCTGGAACATGAGCTTCTTATTTTGACTCCCAGAAAGAGGCTAAAAACAGATGCAGTACCAAGTCTGCTACTTCCACTGTTCCTAACCCTGAGGATCAATGTGATAAAAAGTTCCCGAAAAATTTGCATGAATCAACATCCTCTCAAACTCCCAGCAGTGTCGGTAATCAAGGTGAAGAACAAGTAGATTTTGTTTCCCCTCGTTCCAGGAGGGAAATGAGGAGGCAGAACAAACAAATAGTAACCAATTTATTGATAAAGGAACCGGAGCAAAAGAATAAGGATATTGGGATACAGACAGAACATTCCCTTTTTCTGGAAAATACTGATAATCTCAAAGCAGAATTAAAGAAAACGAAAGAAGATTTATGTAAACAAAAAGTCAAGGTAAACATTCTCACAAAAAAACTCGAGCTGCTTAAAGCGAAGGAAAAGAAACACTCCAAAATTGTAAGGACTCTTCATGATAAATATACTCCAGCTCAGGCTAAGAGAGTTTTATTCCCTAATCAAAAATGGGTTCATTACTCAAAAGAAGATATTGCCCCTGCCTTAATAATAAGATCAATGAGTAGACGGGCTTTTGAATATTTAAATATATATCTAAATCATACAAATGCCAAGCATTCGAACTCAAGAGAGATAGCTTCAACATTTTAAAATGAATCCAGGATTTCAAGATGATAGCTTCAAAGTCTTTCAAGAAATGATCAAGACCAACATATTTCAAATACAAGTTCTCTGTACTATGCTTTGATGAATGTCAAAGCAAGAAAAAATATGATATTGACATGAAGATGCAAAAGATTTATGGGCCTCACTCTTAAGTTCAAGTTGTTATGATGAGAGGATTAGTTGAGAAATGGAAACAGCCGATCTGGTTCCATTTTGATACCACTATGACCAAGAAGCTGCTTAATGATATCATAATCAAAATGGAGAGCAATAGTTTTGAAATAAGACCAATTGTTTGTGATCTTGGGAACCACACGCTTCGTTCTGAACTTGGGATTGACAAAGGAAACTTTTTCTTCACCAATCCATTTGATTCCCGCAGAGTTGTCTACATTTTTCCTGATTCTCCTCATCTTCTCAAACTCTGTAGGATTCATTTACTAGACAAAAGGTTTATGGTTCCTACAGAGGATGGAACATTAGTCCCTCTTGTTAAGACTGATTTTGAGGGATTATTGATGAAAGATTCCGGATAATTTAAAATTGTTTTTAAGCTTAAACCACTTCACTTTTACTGCGAAGGAGGAGCGAGACAACAAGTAAGATTGGCTGCACAAGTTTTGAGTAATACAGTAGCCAAAGCTTTCACCATTCATAGCCAAAGTAAAGAAGCAAGAGCCAAGGAAAACGCAGTAGAAATAATCAACAATTGGTTTGATGTAGTTAATAGCAGGCAAGTTTATGACAAGGTCAAGCTCAGATGTGCACTGGGTATCAATTTTGAAGATTAATTGATTGCCTTGGAGAAAATGGAATTGTTTTTGGATACATTTAAGGTAATTGGAAGGGGAAATAAGATTGAATGGCCATGACAGCGCTATGCGAGTTTCAATCAAATTAACTCAAGTCTTGTACCATGATTTGATTTCTAATGGTCCTCTTTCTTTCATTTTGATATCCAGAACTAATCAAGATTGCCTTGATTTTTTTTTTTGACCCGTTTGAGAAGTGCTTGTGGTGATGATGATTACCCTGGAGCCGTTGGAGCAATGAAAAGGATGATAATTCTGGAAATTGGAAAAAATTGTGAAACTTTGGTGAGCAATCTGGCTGCTCAGATTGAAAAAGAATATGACATTTATAGAGTTGAGGATGAAGAGGAAAAAGAATCCGTAACAAACTAAATCACTGGAGACATCTTAGATATCACAATTGGTGAAGAAAGCTGTTCAGAATTTGAATTTACGTTTGATATCCCTCATAAAGTTAATGTGGATTTTGCAATAAACCATCGACTAGATCAGTTCAAAAAATGGGATCTCAACTTTCAGGGGCTCAGTTATGTATCGGGTTTTATTGTACACAAGATGAAACTTTTATATCCGGATTTGGGGAAGAAGACAATTGACATATATTTGAATGATCATGAACTGACACCATGGATATATCATTTGTCTAGAGGAGGACAGATGGTGCCATTTGATTATTTTTTTTAAAACTGTGAAGTTTTCGACCAGAAGTTCAAGGAATTCCATTTACCTCTTATTAGATCGTCATCCAAAAGTAATCGAACGTTTTTGTCAAGTTTTTGGAAGACTCCTTTGGAGGCAAGTATGACGAGGCTGTTTTGAATCTCTTCACCAAGACAAGGATAATGATACGAATAAGATACCTCAATGCACAATTAAAATTTAATACTGGGGGGAGTGAAAAAATAAGAGGTAAAAAGAAAATCGGCCAATTTCAAGTTTAATTATAATTTAACAAAATATTCAATATAATATTAATTATCTCCAAAAAAAGTACAAAACAAACATCTTCAACACATAAAGATTTACCCTCCTCCCTCAATTTAGTAAGCTTACTATTCCCCCCTTTTTTTATTCATTATTAAAAATAATCGAGTTCTATACAACAAAGAACCAAAACAGCCTACTACCATAAAACTGAGAAGTCACGTAATCAATCCATGAATTACTTCTTGACCTAAGAGTGATATTGATGGATGATTAACTAAAGGAATGTAAGATAAATTATTAACTAAATAATAATTGTTTCTTCCATTTAAGGATTATGTGTTGTTTAATATTATTAAAAAAACATCACATTTTATAATTTTACAGACCTATTCAATTAAAGAATAATAATCACGTTACATACAAAAAATTGTAGTTATCATGTGTATCTCAGATTACTGACCCCTTTAAAAAAAATACTTAAATTATTATATTTTTTATTTTACCATATTATTTTAATATATTTATTTCGTATATGTAACTATGGACCTAATTAAATATTCACTTTTAATTTGATTAAAGCTATTAATTTTGGGGTATATATTTTTTAAAAGGCTCTTTTCTTTGACAAATTTACTTGGTTATTAATTTCCAAGGTTTTATTTTTGGCGAACAAATTAAACATTTGTAGGAATTATATCTAAGAAGTTACTGAAATAGTGACCGTTTTTATATTTTGATTTCATTATCCACGTTACATTACCTTGCTCTTTGATAATTGTACCCATTATAGCAGAAAACATCCACCAAAAATCCATCTATTGAGGAATTGGAGGCTCAAGACATCAGTTCTACTTTAGCCTCATAAACTTTAGGCTTAGACTTCTACTTATGTCACACATAGGTAACACTTGTAACATATGATTTTGAACTACAAAAAGTCGACATAACTCAAAATGGAATAGAATCATCATAGCTTATGGACATCACGCTCGGGAGTTATTCTCTTAAACTTTAAGTGTGTGCGTTCGCGGCCCGGAGGCTCCTAGAGAAAGATGTAAGATGCTTAATGTATATGGAAAAAAAATATGGAACATTGGTAAAATTATTTAATTTTACAAATGTTCCTTAATTTTTTTTTTTTTTTAGATTAAGTAGAGTTTACTAAATGAACTGAAAGTTTAAACAAAAAGTATTAAGAAATATAAATTTCATTATGGTCTTTGTATGTACTTTCTAGGTGAAATTAGTAACTCAAATATTTTTTTATTTTTTTTAAATACAATAAAGTCAAATAGACTTTTTGAAAAAAGTAACTTTTGTAGAAATACACATTATCTGCTCTTATATATTATTTATGCTATCCCTAAACAGTGGGGAATAAAGTATTCTTCTACAAGAGTCAATGCACGATATGTGGCTTATTATTTTAATCATTAAACAAATATAGATATTAATAGTTATTTCAGAAAATGAAGGCTATAAAACCATCTTATTAAAATATTTATTTTATATGAGTTATAACTAATGACTTGAGAATTAAAAAATATATAAGACAAACTATCGGCTCCTCCAGAGCTGATCTATAAACCATGTATAAATAAGTGACACATAACTAACAAATGCAAAATCACGTCAAATAAAAAGTAATAAAGTAAGTATTAAGAGATTAAAAGTCGTACTCCACAATGTTAGAGTAAAGAAAACATCCTTCAGGGGTGGTGTCTTTTCTAATAAAGAATTATCCAAACAAAGTTGACAAGATAACCCTTTTGATTGAGTATGATCGAGAGAGACATAGTTCCAATATGGGAAAAAAGCTTCTTGAGAGTGATAGAGTAAATTTAGGAAATATAAACAGGAGATCACGGATTAAGACATAGTCCAACATGATGATTTTACAGACCATCTGGGATAGGAATAGTCTTAATAGTTTGTCCTAATAAGATTATTTGGTGATTTCCAGCTTGAGAGGGAAATCGAGCCGCAGTCTACAATGAATGAAAGAATCAGTAATCATATCGTAATAACTAATATTAATAAAATATATTACAGAATAAGGCCAAGTGAGATGAATCCAAGAAAAGAGATGCACCTTTGTGAGATATTAAATCTCGTTGATAGTAAAAGTAAATAGAAATAAGAGGCCACCCATCATCTTCGAACAAGAGCTATGATTCATCAATAAATATTCCTATGTTTCTATCGATGGAATTTTTTCCATTTCTTCTAGCCTCAACTAAGGCCACGACTATGATTAATTAACGCGCCACCAGTTAATGAGTCCTTTCGAAATCGACTCAGCATCCCAGATCCGTGGTTCCTTATTCTATCTTCGTATAATAATATTAAATATGTAAACAGTACAAGATTACAGATAACTTCTTTATCATTATTCCTCTTTTCTTCATCTCCTAGCTATATAATCAATCTGATCGAGATACAACAGTAAAGTTTGAACCGATAATAGAAAAACATAAAAAGCGACGAAGATGTCATGCGACAAAATCTCCTCGAGGAAAAATTACATATACAATATACAATAGATATACCTTGCCTAGAACCATCTTTCCTACCATTATCACAACTTCCCAAACAATGTTGTATAGCAAAGAATGGTTACAATATTAATCAATTATCTTACTCAGTTTTTGTCAATATTGAATGACTTACCAAATGTTCAAATTTGAAGAAAATGATCCAGTCCTGGATCATTTGTATCGTAAAATGGCATTGCTTTTAATAAAGGTATGAGAAGAGTTGACAATATGAATATTTTATATTACTTTATATAATTACCATGTCCTCTAAACATTGAAATCATATTAGCCTCTTAATAACAAATTTCTGTGAATTGCATTCAATCTTATGTAGAACGTCAAAGAAAAATTTCTTCGTCATCATCAAGACGGAAAAAAAAACAAAAAACAGACAACACAAACTGCTCAAATGTATAATTGTGATGACAATTTCCGAAGTTTGACTAAAAGTTAAATAGAAGTGATGCGGAATTTAAAAATAAAATTAATTTTATAGGTTGTAGTGTTTCTTTATGTAAGATAAGATAATAAAAAATATTTCTATTTGTATAAAATATAATGCGTATATTATATGGATAGTATAATTTTTTTCTCGATGTGTTCATTTTAAAACTTTTGTACCTACAATTCCAATATTACTTACTTTTGTTATGATGAATTATAACACGTTTTAAACAAAATATTATGAATCTAACAAGAACAAATAGATATAACAATGACCTATATTTAATTTTCTAACATTAAATAACATTCAATTTTATTACATAACTTTTATATATAAATTATAATTCCCATTAATTATTTTGCATCTTCATCTAGATCCTCTTCATATTCCATAGAAAAATTTAACTACTCATTCTAAATATACCTCAAGAAAAGAGTAAAGAACCCATTCTCAGACCTGTATTTGAATCCACCTATTTAGTGTTCAAATCAAATCAGAGCCCTGGGGTTTCTGGTTCCGAGTACAATTCCTCATGCTCCGAGTCCATGGAAAACTAAGTAATGTATGGATCTACCTGTAGTCTCGACTAAGGTACGATATCCTTTTCCAAAAGCTATTCCTTAATCTTTGACAACACTAATTTACTTTGGGACTCCATTGAGTTTATGATAGTATAAAAATAAGAATAAAAAATAATGATGACAGCTTTGGTAAATAAGGCTCTCTCTTGGAGTAAGGTGCCAACTGCAAAAATGCAGGTTCTTTTTATAATAGCTTTTTGAACATCTCTGGAGATATCCAACGTAACATAGGAAATATCCATGTCGAAGGAGGGAATCGACGGATGACAACAAAATACATAGAGTATTTTTGTGGTAGTTAGGTAACTCCGTTTGAAGACTAAAGGCTAATTATATCATAACAATTAATTAAATAATCAACTCTGTCATAGTTTCATATTTATTTTGTATAAGTTGAAATTTGTTGGTCTAATATATACATTATTTAATAACAATATTAGTCATTTTCATTACCAATTATAAATCGATACCAACTTTTCTTTTAGATTTATTAAAATTACATGGGGATTAATTATTATGTATTTATGACTAATATAACTGTGGGCATTTGAACTTTATAATGTGCCACAGAGTACTTATATTTTATTAATTTTTATTAAAAACACCATTAATATATCGATCATCTAAAAAATATTCCATTATTTCATTAACCTCATCCCAAGTACTGCAAATCTTTCATCTAAAAACATTACTCTTATTTTTGCATTGCAACTTGCATAATTTGCTTATTCAATGTACAATTTTTACACAACAGCTAAAGAAAAATAAATATGAAATGATCAGAGATGAAAAAAATCTGATAATGAAAGAGGGATCAGTTTTTTTATGTTGATAGTTGCTATCTGAAAAACTTTTTATTTTTCAAAGCTGTTATCATTATTCTTGAAGAGAAAGCAATAAATATAAGTTAATCATTAGTGCGTGAAAGACTAAGGATTTGTTGCAGAGCCAAAAGTGTAAGTCCTTGTATGACTCGGAGTAGAATTGAGGATCGATAGGTAGAGTAACTCCTACCTATATCCTTCCTAGATACGGGGTGAGGATTAGTGTTTATTTCCTTCCTTCTCGTAGCTAATTTAATGGAACGTCATGACAGCTATGCTGCTCTTTTCCTAAACATTCTTCAAATTATCAGAGTGACCACCTTAATTTTTGGTTTCTTTTTTTAGGATACTGGGAGATCTTATTTTCAGCTACACTAATGATGCAATTACTTAGCACAATTTGATTATAGGTAGTGATGGAAATTATCTATATTTTTGCATCTAAAAAAAAGGAACCGAAAATCAACATGGTAACCCTAAGAAATTCGAAGGATGTTTAGAAGAAGAGGAGCTAAGCTGTCATGACATTTCATTAAATTAGCTTAAATGACTCTTAAAGTCCGTTAGATAACCTATAAATTAATTTCAACTGTGACATGGGAGGAGGGGAGGAGGATCTAAACAAGGACATTGGCAATAATTACTCCGATGTTGATCCTCGATTAAAATCTCAGTCCAATAAGGACTTTGACTTATAAGATATCACTCCCTAGTAAACTTATTTAGTTACTTTCAGTCTTTCATGAGAACCAGATATAGTTATTACTATATACATACTTCTTTCGAAAATAAAAAACTCTGTACAGTTTGCCAATTAGAAAAGGCTGCTTCCACTGTCTAGGACATATTATTTTATACATCTCTGATTATGAGAACATTTTTAATTTATTATTGAGTTTAACTATAATATAACTAAATATAACTTTTTACGGTTCTTTTTTTGAATAAAAAAATCCCTGAATATTATAAAAATACATTCAATACCTACCTTAATAATACTAAATATGATCATAAAATATATAAATCAAGGTAAATATTGTTTTAGGGTTATCTAAAGTAAAGTTCCTGAACTATTAAATTAATTATTAAAACTGATGAATGGACCATTTAGAAATATAGTATAAAATTTGAATTTGTGTTTATACAATATTATTATGTATTTAGTTTTCATTCAAATAATGAATTAATTCAATAATTTTTTGAACATTTACTTTAGAAAACACTAAAACATAAAATATCTACTTTAATTTTTATCTGTAAACATTCCATCATTTTTTACTGAATAACTATTTTTGAAGGATTTCAAATATTAGCTCAAAATGAAAAAGTTGATTAAAATATACAACAACCACAAATATTATAGCTGTATAAAGTTCCTACGAGTTTACCGACATGAGTTTTTCATCAATTACAGGTTGCATGATTAAAACTGGTGCTCCTCCAGATTGTATTAAAACTGTGGTGTACTTTAAAAACTCGTCGCCAGGCCAGGGGCCAGGAAGATAAGAACGTCGGGAAGAAAGAATAAGGCTTGATTGAGATTTAACAAAAGAGTTAATATATTCTACATAATAGACACAAGGACTGGCAACATCCTCTTGGAGATTCACACACTGAAAGTGCATATGTAAAATAAGATGAAAGTAAGTTAATACACATAATCAAGTAAATACAAGAGTACATTTATATTAAGGGGTCAAGCGGGTTGAGTGCGTAGACACTACAAAAACTCAGGATGGCTCGAGTACGTAGGGAAATATATAAAAATATCTATAGTCGGGTAAGTAATGAGGATTACTCATTACTATCCCTACATAGAGACTTGGTAAATACTGGATATCCCTGCATATTACGGTTTCATACACCGTGGATTTTGCATAGCGCAGTGTTTGGAATTATTCTGACCATATAGTATATAATATTTCCCTCATATTGCGTTTTTTTTTATTTCATGTGTCGATTTTTATTTAGGACTGCAGTCTGTCCAGTTTAGTCTCCACCCGGTCCAGTTCAGTCCTAAAACTTATAGTTGTGGGGGGTATGGGGGTAGATACAATTTAGATTTATCATATCCAATTCGTCCTAGATGACGGTACTTGAGCTTTCTTTTGATAATCAGTTCTAGTACTGATAGTTTGAATGACCGACGGTCTTACGGACTGATAGGACCTTTTCTAAGACTGGACTGGACCTAATAAATAAGGACTGACCTATAACAATAATTATGATGTGTTATATTACAAAAAAACTATAAATTGTGGTAAACAAGTATTTTTGTAGTTGTTGATGGGTCTGTTCCAATGAGTTCTTATACTATCTGGAGGAGCACAAGCTCCAATCACGCAACCTGTTGTATATCTGATTATGTAGTATCAGTTTCAGTCAAATGATATTATATTAATCTATAGATATTAATATTGTAATAATAAAATAATCAATTCATTATGGTAAAAAAGTGTGTTTATGTTGGGTGTCGAACTGGAGCCGATAGGGCACTACCTTCTGGCGTCGGACTACATCGATTACCAAAATCTTTAATTTGTAAGCATAAATGGATCAACATGATCCGTCACGAATCCTCATATATACTTACGTCTAATTCTGTAGTTTGCTCATTACATTTTAACGAAAGATATTATTTTTATACTCCTAAATGACAGAAAACACAAATACTTAAGCCTGACCCCTACCCTTCAATTTCTCCCAAAAAAAATCCATTAAAAGAAGAGAACTACAAAAAATTATATGACATGTGAAAAAAAATATTCCTGTAGTTCAGAAAATAACTTTAAAACCAACAATAGACAACACATTTGATGATCTTATTTTTAAGGCAATGAATAAGCAACTTCCGAAAGATATCAGTTTCATTAACGAAACAGAATTTACAATGATATTTTGTCACAAAGATGAAGGTTTACCAGAAATATCATATGATATCAAAAAAAAAAAAAAAAATCTACAGTTCTAAAAATAATGTATTTCCTTGGCGCTTACAATTTGGGCGTGTCATCTCCATCCAAAGCCATTAATAGAATTGATAAATTGATGAGTGAATTAGAAGAACAAATGTCTGATTATTTTATAGTTAAAATGAATTTTATAAAAGAACAGTTCATTTTTTAATTTCAAAATAAAGAAAAATATACAAATAAGCTCATTTCATTTGGCTGCCATATGGTTTAGAACATCACCAAACTTGTATAATCGTGTTAGAAAATTCTTATCGCTACGTCGTAGTAATTATCGGACGAGAATAACTAGCTTTTTAAGTATAGAATGTGGAATAAATTATTCTACTAAAATATACTTAAAACAAGAATAAAAGAATTATCCAGCTTCCAACGATATGTTCATTTGATGATATATGAAGGAGATGTAATTTTGTAAATTTGTCAAGATTAGTATTTTTTTTTTTCTAATTATAGTTAAAGATTCGAGTTTGCAAGAGGAAATGCTATGGGGAAGTTGATGGGAGCGTATGTAAAACAATTTTAACATTGATGATTTCTTCGTTAACATCTCGATACAAGGATGTAGTTGTCCTCATCGAAATTGATAAGTTGTCAGCATCTTATCAATATGACATCATTATTAAAACTTTAAAAATGTTGGATGATTTAAGCTTCTATGTGATTAGCATGTCATTTGATAATCATCCAATTAACACAAAAATGTTTTTTGATTATATGTGTAATGGGTGTCTTTCGACTTCAATATCGAATCCAATAAACTCTAGCAAAAACAATATATCATTTTTCCGATATGGAACATAATTTTAAAAATTGTGTGTATATACTCTACTCACTCAAAGGTAACTTCCCAAGCTGGGTTATTCCTTCATAAGAGTTATATCATAAATTATTTAAAATTATTTTATTTTATCAATTTAAGATTTGGGAAATCGATGTATTACGAAACCTGAAGACAGTTTCCTATCGGCTCCAGTTCGACACCCAACATAAACACACTAGTTTACCATAATGAATTGATTATTTTATTATTACAATATTAATATCTATTAAATAAATATATCATATGAATGAAACTGAAACTACATAATCTTGTACAAACACAAACTGAAGTTGATACTTTATTTTTGAATGGCAAATTTATCTGTTTAAATAATTAGTTCTATTATTTTTTGAAGATTTACTTTAGAAAACCTTTTAAAAAATATCTACTTTGATTTTGAGCCGTGAACGTAAAGTGAATCCATCATTTTCGCGTCAAAAACAATTTTTGGAGAAATAAAAGGCTAACCCAAAATGAAAGAGTTAAATAAAACACCACGTGATGTTGCTAAAAAACTACAACAATGACAAACTATGACTCTTTGATAATTGGACAAAGATCAAATGAGTTTAAACAATAGGAATTTGTCATAAAAACAGATGTTTATCACCACAACAGGTTGCGTGATTGGAGCTTGTGCTCCTCCAGGTAGTATAAGGACTCATTGGCTCTGCTAACTATAATACTAAAGAAATAAAAGAAAAATATTAAAAAGTGGACTTTGAAAAATAATTTCTCCCATTTCACTGGTTTCAGTGACCAAAAATTATCCATAAAATCGGATTTTTCTTGTTCTCAAAACCGCAAAGACGGTGAATTTTTTAAATAAAAATGATTTTGTGATTACTAATGACAAAATGAGTATTATTCGCAGTATAATGACGTCATAATAAAAGGTTGTGTGATTTTCTGAATAAATTAGGCTTATATAACCATAGTGCAGCAGCCAAATCTTAATCAAAAAAATATAATAATTAATTTCCTAGGAGGTGTTTTTAGTAGTCAGCTTTTGTACTCTTTCTCCTACGCGGTACGTCAGTCACAGTCCTTATCTTAACCAAAATGATCCCAAGGTAATTATATTTTTGTAAAAGTTATAAATAACTCTTTGATTAATAGAAATTTCAATGTACGCAGGATTTTTATCTCATTGTGGGTTCTTTGGCTCTCAATCTCTTATGTTGGCGCATATGAGCATAAAGAATTCGATTTCCTTTATTTTACGCAAGTTTGGCCTCAATCTGCATGTGTTAAGTGGAAGGATTCCTCTAAAAACCACACGTGCAACATGAACAGTATGCATATTATTAATAATTGAGATCATTTTATTATTGGCCATTCATATTATTTATTAATTAATAGATGGAGCAGATTGGTCCATACACGGAGTATGGCCCACAAAAAATATGACAATTGGACCCCTCTACTGTAATAACACAACAAAGTTTGACCCAAAAGCTCTCAAGGATATTTTAAGTGAGTTAGAGGCTCACTGGATAGACGTCCATGGGGGTTCTCACGATAAATACGGTTTTTGGAAACATGAATACATGAAGCATGGAACCTGTGCGGCAGATATTTTTTCCATGAGTACAGAGTATCTGTACTTTCTAAAAGGCTTGGAACTTCATGCAAAATATGATATTTCAAATTTGCTACGTAAGGGGGGAGTCTATCAGGGAAGCTCATACGATGCTGAAGCGTTTATAAATGCTGTGAAGAGTAGTCTTGGAGGATTCACTCCGGCTTTGGAGTGTGAAAAGAATAAAGAGGGCCATTATCTCTATCAATTGGGTATCTGTATGGATAAGACCTTTCAATTGATTAATTGTGACCGAATTGCTGGAGGAGTGTATGGAAATTGTCCAAAAGAAACAAATTCTTTAATTAAGTATCCATATGGTCCTCAATCTAGATCCCACATTTACGCATGGTTTATTGGTATTTTTTTCCTATGTATTTTCGGAGGGATTGCGTATTATTTGTACCATAGATATATTAATCATCGTCGTCTCTCTGAGTACAATAGGCTTTAGTACTCTTAATGTAATTTTTTCAAAATTTTTTATTGTAAACGACATAGAATACTGTTGCACAATTCAAATTTAAGTTTACTTCAAAAATATTCTATAATTTTTTTTTCTTCTTGTATTCGCGTTGGGTATATATACAACTTCTTCTCTCCATCTCTCATCCCTAATTTGAATGAAATGCTAAAGAATTAAATTGTGATTAATTGAGTTAATTACAATCTATTTATATAATAAAATTTGTTCGTTCTTTCAGAAAATATTTTTTCCCCTCAGTAATTCTTTATTTATCAATGATACAAAACTACAGTTGTGGGTTACTATGTTTCCTTTTAATGTATAGTGACAAAATCATTTTTGCTCAATCATGTAACTGCATTCATTCATATAATAATTCATATTATAATCTCCAATTCTCTGAAGTAAACGTTTTGACTGAATACTGTTTATCATATTAGTTACAAAAAAAAAATGGAATTATTATAAAGCAATTAACACTCTTAGTTTGTTTCACGGGTTATTGTAATTTCTCATGCTTATAAATATTGTTAAATCGAATTACTATATTATACAGTCAAATAAATTATTCGACAAATTTATAATATCTATTTTGTTTTTTATTTATGTCTGGTCTTAATCTTATAAAAATCCCCTGTTGATTTTTTTAAAGATTAGAATGAGTCGTCAATAGTGGTTCTAGGATATGCTGCAATACTAAATAATTATCTACTAGACAACTTGATAATTATAGTCAGATACAACCTCAGGATAAAGGAGTGTCGATCAGGACCTGACTAGGTACATGGCGGTGCTAACTTCGTCAAGCCTGACGAGACGAAATCATTTCGTCAACAAAACTTTTCATGAAGAAGTTTTGATAAAAATAATGACGAAGGCAAAAATCACGAAGAGAAAACCGACAAAGACGAAATAAAAAATAACTACGACGAAACAATGACGATGTCTGACTAAGATAATATTATGACACTGATGAAACTGACAAAAACAAATGACATACGATTACAAAGGCAAAAAATATCATTACTCAACGACAATTCACTGTTTTAAAAAAAAATATAAACTCTAGAGTATAACTAATTTTTTTAATTATATGATCCATTAGACTTCCAACTGTGTTTGCAAAGGCGGTCAACATCCAGAATGGGGAGCTCAGGTTTATAAACCTTGGTTGAAGTTAATAAGTAAAATATTCAAAATCTGTTAAATATTAGTTCCTTGTAAATAATTAATGAATCTATGAGAAAAAATATTGATTCTTTTTAACAGATATTTTCATTCTTTTTTGGCGTCCATGTTCCTTTTTCTTTGTATTCATAGTCGTAATAGGTAAATATTTACGTATTTATTTCATTTGAATTAATCCATTGAAGGCCCAGATCATTTATAATATTGTTATTAAGGCCACATAAAATTTTGTTCTACTCACTAGATAATATTTGGTAATGTGTCTGTATCAGATACCTTTTATTTAAGTAAATAGGGACTTAATACCTCTTCAACGTTTTTTTTAAGGGGGGTATAACCTGGGGAAAAGTCACGAATATAACAATAATGAATTAGAATGAAATTTTTCTATACGTACTTTTTTCAAATTAGACACCTCATGAATTCGAACTTGAAGATGGTGAATTAGGAAATTCAATTAATTTGTATGTGATGTTTTTTGTATAAACTGCATATGAATTCATAATAGCACGTAAAAAAATAAAATTAGTATTTCCTAAAAAGTTATTTCAATTGCTAGCACCGATTATTTTATCGTTTGTACATTTTTTTATAAAATCATTATTTCTTAAAAAATAGGATTTTGAATATTTTACTTTTTAACTTCAACTAGAGTAGATTTATCCGGCGTTGCCTGGGACATTAAGAAATTAAAATTAATTAAGAACTCTTCTACTTAATATAAAACCAAAAATAAAGATAGTAAAATTTTAAGAATTATTCTCATGCTGGTTTTATGAGCATGAATTATGTATACTAATATATAGGCACTCTAAATCATTCAATAAAGAAGTGGTTACTTTATTCTAGATCAAACGCCGAACTCAGTGTCTTGCAGCTGCTTCCCTGAGCCTCAAGGAATCCTCTTAATATCCCAAAATACACCCCAGGCCTCAGGCTATCCAATTGAAGTATTGGGCCAAAATACTATTTATAATCTACCGCCGCCGCGATTCTAGGGACGAAGGTCCCCTTCTAATATAACCCAGCCCACGGGTTGAGCAGGTAAACTGCTAAGCCTGAGTCAAGTTAAATTTCACCACCGCCACTTTCGTGAGCATCAAGAAACACTCCTAATATGACAAAATAAACCCCAGTTCTCAGGTAGTACTGTCACTCAAGGCAGTTTAAAGTGCACTGCCGCCGCATTTCTAATTACCAAGAACCCCTTCTAATATACTAGAATATACCCTGCCCACGGGTTGTGGGCTGCTGGTCCATGAGGCTGGTTAAACTCTTCCACTGCCGCTTCCTTGAGCATCAAAGAACCCGTCTAATATCCAAAATACACGTTGGCCCTCAAATTGTAGAGGTAAGGTACTAAAAATGCTATTTATAGACCGCCATGGCCCAGAGACTAAAAAAATGTTACTGGAGCCTGAAGAATCTAATTGAAAAATGGACACAGACATACATTCAAATTTAATATAGAAAATGCTACTTTGTAATTTATAGTTATGGCTCTTAAACGTTTCTAAGCCTGAGCCTCCCATTCTGGATGTTGACCGCCTTTGCAAACCCAGTAGGAAGTCAAATGGATCATATAAATAAATTTTTTAATTATAGTCTTGATTTCAACCACTTAATAATCACGATACATGGAGACAGAGGAGCAACGAGGTCGGTGTCTGACCTGGAACAAAGCAATCACTTCCTCATCACATGTCATAGAGACAGAGGAACAGCAAAAAAAGAATGACAATATTTAGCGATAATAATTCATAAAATTTTACGGTTTTTATTTCTTATTTTCCTGGGCAATATCGGGGCACACCGTGGACCACCCGGTAAAACTATTATATCTTCTTATAAAAAAGTGTACAAACATACATACCAACACCAACAGGCAGCGAGAATAATAATTAAAATTTGACGGTCAATGTTTTTTGTTTTATAATAACTAATAAGTAGAACAAGAAGAAGATGAAATAAAAGATAACTATGATGAAACAGTGACGATGTCTGACGAAGACGAAGGCTGAAAAAATGGTGACAAAGAATATTGGGTGAAGAAGACGAAAACTGACAAAGATTAATGACTGACGAAAGCGAAACAAAACTTAAAATAGCTGACGAAGTTAACACTGGTGCATAGGAGTTCCCACATATTCGATCCAAACGATTAATTCATTGGAGTTGTTTATTGAATATGGATCATTGATTGAATGACTCCTTCTATATTTTAAACATTTATTTATCTTTTTAATTTTTCTTGTTGGGCGATTATCATGATTTTTGTTACAACTTTTCTAATTAGTCTTGTGTCGATCCTTATTTAGGATTGGATACTTACTCATCGTCAATAGATCTTTTCAATGTTGTAATCTTTGAATTTCCAACGCCAGGAAGGAGTATAATCTCCTCCCTTGAGATGGATGATCATGTTAGAAGTATCTTTCTTCGATTTTCTCTATCTGTCTTCTGTCTTATCTCTTGTAGAACATATCTGAAGAGTTTCCATATCATCAAAAATTTAGGCCCTGATTCTGTGAGTTAACTTGTATTTGGATTTACGAATAACGAAAAACAACAGCCTAAATAGTCTCAAAGGGGGTCTTAGCTTCAAATGGTGTGCAAGGTGTTTGTCTAATATCTGTTGCTTCGGTTAAAGACTTGGGTATGTTCCATGGATTCGAACATGTAGGTGTGCAATTAATTTAAAATAATTATAGGTCTTTTTAGTGTATTTGAAGTATGATAGGATGAAGACGGGTTTTATGACATATTACTCTGATTTGATTCAAATAAAACTTTTTAATTTAATATCATTAACAATGGAAAACGCTCTTAGTCTTTATTTTTAAATCTTATAGGCTATTTAATGACATTTTGTGAAATTTATTTATTTTATTTAGTTTTAAGAGTAAATCCTGTGATTTACTTAACTGGACCATTGTTTTTTTTTGGAATTGTTAATCGGAAGAATCAATTTTATTTTTCCTTAACATTTGTCATTATTATTTAATTCTTGATTAGGGAACATCCTTTCCTTAATCGATTAAATTATCTTCAGAACCTTATTGAGCATTCGTGTGTGCTCATAAAAGATGGAACGTAGCCCTGAGGATTTGTTGGGGAGTTATAATTATAACTTACAATCACATTGTTTGACTCAGAGTTGAATTTGGGATTGACATCAGAGTAATTTAGGAAATGTCCTTGTTCATTTCCTTCTCTCCTGCATCCCTTGTCAGAGCTCTCCAAAATATTCTTCAAATTGTCAGGGTTATCATGTCGATTTTCGGTTTCTTTTTTTTAACATGCCCATTCTACACAGAATTTTCATCATTATATATAGCCGCATACATGTAAATCTGTAAATCCTTTCCTAAATAGATTTAATTATTTTCAGAACTGTTGGAACGTTCGTGTGTGTTCATAAAAGACGGAGCATATCCCTGAGGATTTGTTCCGGAGTTATAATTGTAAGTCCTTGTTGGATTCAGAGTAGAATTGGGGATCGACATCGTAGTAATTCTAGCAAATATCCTTGTTTATATCATTTTTTCCTTCCTCTCTTGTCACAACTGACTGTAGCTGATCTAATGAAACGTAATGAGCATTATTCTTTGTCTCCTCCATAACATTCTTCAAATTTTTACCTTTACCATGTTGATTTTCGGGGGGTTTTTTCCGGTTTTTTTTTTACATGCCCATTCCACACTGGATTTTCACCTTTGTATATATGAATATGTAATTCACTTGTCCTCGCTTAATTATAAAAAGTAGTGGCTTGTTCATTTTGAAAGAATTTTCTTTCATTTTTCATTTGAAACAAAAAGAAAATATTTTCTTTAAAAAAACATCATTAAAACACAGTATACTGTAAAAAAAATTAACAAATTTTTCATCAAAACTTAAAAATTCTACGTTTCTTTTATTAAAAAACAAAATTTGAAATTAAATTCAAATTAAAAAAATGAATGAAGAAGACTCCCTATTTTATAATGACCATTCAAAACGGTTTAGCCACACGAGATTTCTCGTTATAATTTCTACCTTTCTTTTTGTTTAGAATACACGATATCTCGTCTTAAAAGGTGGTTAGACTGGTATTCGAGTTTTCCTAAAGATAATCCGTTCTATATATAGAATTAAAAATAATGAGTCCTCAAGTCGAAAAATTAGATTAGGCCGGGACACAGAGTGGAAGGTAGTTCTTAAACTTTATAGACTCATTGATCAATATGAATTCATTATTATGATCACTCTGACGGGGATAAACGAAAGGGATTCATGGATTGTTTTAAAGGTGTAACCTTCCCAGAGGATTGATCCATTCATTTATCCAAGATCCATGATTTTTCATATTCGTGATGATCTTCTTGCACAGAAGATTGATGATGATTGATAAAAAAATCAAATATCGATATCCCTGATATGTTTTCTCTTAGGAATCCGGGTTACTATATATTCATGCATAAACAATGATTTATAAAGTGACATAGACAACACATATAATGTGGATAACAAGTTGTTGTTTTAAAAGTTATATATAGTTTTCCTCTTATACTTTGCAAAGTTTGACTAATCTATGCCAAAATTGAAAGTAGTGTAAGCTCCTACAAATAGAAGATTTGGAGGCCTCATAACAATATAAGAAACATTCACAAAGTCATAGCCAATATTGCCCTAATTAGTGTTTCATCTTTGAAACTAATACTTAGTAACACAGATTTATATACATTATATTCAATGTTTACTATTTTATCTTTGGTTGTACAACAAATTTAATCCACAAATAGAGTGTAATTAAAAACATTAAAAGAATCTGTGAGAAATAGGTTAAAATAATAATTAAATACCGTCTTCAAATGGGAGGCACAATTTGCTTTAATTTTAAAATGGTTAAAAGATCATGTAATTGTCATATATCAAACAAAGCAATTGTGTATAAGTAGTTGGGTGTTTTGTTTACATTTTCCATCGTATAAGAAAAGAAACAATCTACATTTTTGATTCAACAATTTGAGAAGGTCTTCATTTTATTAAAAGACATTCAAACCCATTGAGGATCGTCCACGCCGCAGTGAAGCATATGAAGCTAAGTATCAGTTTCTACAGAGAATCACTTTGCCATAGTGAATTACAGCGAGGAACGAAGAAGATTGTTGGATTTCACTCAAATCCATTAGGAAAATTAAATTGAATACATATTAGTTATGCGGTGTTAACTTTTCAGCCTTGTCATCATCAATTCCATCATTCAATCCAAGAACAATATATTCAATCCATATATATTGTAATTACTTATAAGTTATTTGTACTGACTGCCATTTGTTAGGATGGCTATAAATTATCATAAGCATTCTTCATTAAATAGAAGATACTGAGATGAATATTCATTGGAGAATGTGTGGAGTTCAATCTAACAAAAGATCATGTTTACTTCGTCACTCCCGGCATTAAAGAATAGGTCATTGTGATAAAGTGCAATATATACTAAGGATCATGAATTTAAAAAAAAATCAAAATATGCATTTTTATGTAATGATTTAATTAAACTTAATTATCTTAAAACGAATACTTTATTGAAATAGACCTGATTAATCCACAGTCAAACAGTTTCCATATTGACTCTTTGTGGATTTGACACAAAAATAAAACTCCGCTCCCAATAGCATTACAGTTGTGTTAATGAAGAACTCCTTTACTTCGAAAAAAACGTTGCCCATCCAATTTTCGAAAAATTGTTTGACAAGGTTTTTAGACTTGGCTAGAACACAGTCACTCACATTTCTGAAGTTTCTTGCTTAAAATTAAATAATGAGCCTCAAAAAAGTATATATATAATTTCTGGGTCTATTTTTTAATTAATGAAATGAGCAGTTTTTCGCACGTTACTTGTTATTTTTCTTTTTATGCTCCTTTTGTTTACAATATTAATATACTTTAGTCTAATGAATGTACGAGTGCGAATAATTTTTTTATCACTTCATATTCTTCCTTAGGATACTTTTCAACAATTATGCTGATGAGTTGATCCATCACATATGGTTCGGTATCAAAAAAATTCGCATGAAACTTAATGAAATGCTTCTCTATTTTTTTGCAAAGTTCCAAAAAAGATTCCGATGGTCGAAACAGTCCCCTTTAGACAATGCTTTAATGCATGGACTTGGGTGAACTGGGATGCTAGAAGTATTACACACCAGAGTGGGAAATTTTTGATGTAACGATTTCGCCATATATCTAGCAACATACTTCATCTTCACAGATTTTAGGAAGATGTAAATCATTAGATGGTTGTTCTATTGCATTTTCATCATTATTTATATCTTCATCAATCTCACTTCTAATAATTTGAGAATAAATTATACCATCAATGTCTTGATAAAATTCCATGTTATCTTCTGAATCTGCTTCGCTCAAAATAGGACCTAAAAGAAGATACAGGATTAGTATATAGTATATATTGGTGCATTAGGGATACTACAACCTGTAATTTGTTGAAACATAGAAACAAAACATTGGTATCCTTCATCCTTCAGATCTGACGGGAGCATTCTCAGCAACCATTTTTTCTGAGCCACTTATAACGAGTATCCGAAATCGATCCATGGGATCAATCGCATTAGGATGAGAGTGGGTTCGTCCAATATATCTTATTCTTGAAAAAAAGTTTTCAAGACAATAATGATTTAAACGAGATGTCAATATATATGGAAGGCCAATTTCATTATTTATGGATTGATACAATGATATCAAAGATTTTGAAGAATTACTTATGCCCTATTGGCAGGGCTTCAAAGTGGATGACTTAGGCGACACCACTTCACTATTTTTATTGCTCTTAATTTGCTTCATTTTTCCAATCACATTTATCATGCATTGGAGGACATCCTTTTGTATATCCAAATTTAATCCATAGAGACATCTAAAGTCCCTTTTTGATATTGGTAGGAGCTTCAACTCATCAAAGCACAAGACAGCTAAGTTTATATTTGGAGTTTTGTTGAATTTGATTTGTTGAGCAATAGTTTTAGTAATTTTTGATTTTATTCGAAGAACTGTTTAAATTTTGGATCCACCGTTTGAGGGTTGTTACACTAGGAACCGGATGTATACCACTGGATTGAATGTAAAGGTAGCTTTCGACGAAAGATACTTCTGTATCAGTCCTTTAACAAGATCCTCCTCATTCCATATTCCAAACCTCTTCCCACTGATAATGAGTTTACATTGAGGTTTAGTAAATATCTTTTCCAGTTCTCCTTTCATCCCTTCCCTAAAATTAGATTTTGATTTTAATAATCTATTTCCGATTGAAGGATTTTCACTTTTTCGTGTAAATCTGCATTCTGTTTCCTTAGTGACTCGAGTTCTAGAATGAGTGGATCTTTTCTGGTATTTGAAGCCCTACCAATTTGTAGGGTTCCGGGATACATATGCTTGATTAGGTGTATTAACCTTTTCTAAAACAAGTGTTTGAATTAATTTTAAATTGTTTTCGGATGATTTGTCTCTAAATATATTTTTCATTAGAATCTCCTTCAAAATGGCTCTTTATCTTAATGCATTTCGTTTTCCTTGGAGCTTGGCTCAAACCCTTCTCCATTGGAAGGGATAGCATCTTCTTTCAATCTTTTTTTTAAAGTGGTCACAGTAATTCACCTTTTATAAGCATTTTTCTCAAAATGATTCTCACAAATTCCAGGGTATTTTCCTGAGGGGCCCTTTCGATGACAAACACTTTTCCATTTTTTCCTCCTTCAGGGATCATTTGGAAAATTATGATAAATTATATTTTTAGAAGAATCACAAATGACAACTGCATAACTGACATTTTCATTGGGCGAATACATTATACCTTTTTCGGAATGGCAAATAGGCATTATTATTGTAATAATAATAATCAACTAGTAATAATATACATATTGCAAAATGTAAATAAGATATAATATCATATTCCAAGGATACCAAACTTCTTTCTCTTGGCCCACAAGGTAGTCCCAGTTCTTAATTTTGGGCTTTTGTGAATTTGTATTTAGTACTCTTTCTATTCTCTATGACGTCAAAATCTTCCTCTCTTGCCCAGCAGTCGGTACGATACATCAAATTGAAAATTCTAACAAGGCCGATTACATAATGGTATAACTTTATATTTCTATTAACCTGGGATTTAAAGAAGTCTTATTTTGGTAAAAAAAAAAGCCTCTTAATCACCTCTTAGGCCCAAAAAAATATCTTTATGTTTGTTTTATTTTATAGTTCTACTTCCTAAGTTTCAGACTGATTTGTTTTACTGTTTAGATGACATGTGTGATAACACCAGAAACATACTTCTAAATATAAATTTTCTTCGGAAACTTTTAGGGGCTAGAGATGACATTGCCTAAGAATACTAATCATAGCTTTGAACATTTATTTGATTAAATAAACTTATATAGTATTCTATATGGTCTGTCGAATTAAATATATCAAATTCTTACTCTTTTATTTTACCGATCGATATTGGCTACTTGAAGGGGTTAATTAGAATAATTTAATCATAAAAAATGAGGATAATTCGTCGAAGAATACTAAAGTAATCCAGTATCAACTCTGAGAAAAATCATTCTAGCTTGCTTTTGTGTTGACAGAAAATTTATATACTTTAGAATGATTAAACTGATTTTTATAAGTATGTTACATAGGTAGAAAATTAGATGATTATATATATATATTATAGGTACTGATTATCTCTCGAGATACACGTATGTGATGATATCACAAAATAATTAGTTCAAAGATTACAAATCAAATGTGGAAGTAATTCAAATAAACTAACATATCTGTTGTATAACCGAATTTATGTTACATAAAATTGACAACATTTAATGATATAAAAAATAACATAACAAGAACTGTACTGGACAAATAATAAATATGCAATAAATAACTAATCACTCAACCTCATATAGAGGGAAGTGTCTTCTTAAAATCCATATGGTAAAAACTTAGTGAATTTGTTCAATTATTAGTAGTGATGAAAGTAGTCCAACAAGGGCTTACAACCATAATCCGCAATATAACTTCAGGGTTACCCTCCGTCATTTATGAGTCCACACGGCTGCTAAATCAGGTTTTGAACATAATTGAACGTGGCAGAAAAGGAAGTTCGCTACTGAGGAGTTAAATAGTTATAACAACAGTTCAGGAAAGAAAATTTATTCATCAGTTTATCAACTCCAAAAAAAGAGGTGAGTTAAAAAATAAACCGGATTTTTATCACTAATTATAATGATTCTCTTTTCAATTCGTCAGCATAATAGAATGTAGGTCAGATTTAGACGAACTATTATAAACTATAAGAGACAACTATTTTTTTTGTGGGCCGCAAAACCCTTTAGCAAATAATTATAATCTTATATTGATTATAATTAGTATGGATCAAGGAAACATTGTCATTTTTTCCACTAATATACCTGAACAACGTAGATTTGAGATTATTATGGTAAAATTTACAACCCCTAATAAAAATGAAGTTCCTTCTAAATGTAGTGAACATTTGCAAAATCAACGGACGCCCTAGAATAAAAAAAACTCTTGAAGATAGGGGAGGGGACACCGGGCATCCAGTTTTTAAAGAAGGGGTTCAAACATAAATATCATAAATTGACTGGAAATCCATCTAATAACCTGTGCAATCGAAATATAAATGAAAGGAGAGAAGATATTAAACATTTTCTCGAGAAACTAATGAAGGATCATGATATTTTTGTACCGGAATGAGTTGCATTTCATGATGATCTCAAACCTATACGTTTACCAAGTCATTGGAATAGGGATGATGTATATAATAAGTATAAACAATCATATTTGGATCAAGTATCCGTTAAATATTGCAATAGAAAAACTCGTTATTGGAAATCTGTGTGACCCGAGTTGGTTATAATAAAAAGGCACAGCGATTGTCATATTTGTTATGATCATTCTCAAAAATTGGCTTTTTTGATTATAGAATCTTTACAAACTAACCCTTTGGTTTATTGGACGTTGAATATCAATGAAAGTACTAAAGAGCACTTGCATTATGTCCAAACTGAATGTAGAGATTAAAATTCGAGGGTTTAATAGGCCAAAAATTATTAAGAATCTGTTACATTATTAAACTTGGACTTTTGTGAAGCTAAATCAATTCATTACACGTCAATACATACATACAATTGGGAAAAACTCATTTTATTTTTCTTTATAAAGTTAATCTTTTTGCTATTGATAATAAAGGATTAGGATCGTCCAATATATATATGTTTGATGAGGTTGAACAGGTACATTTTGATTTCTAACGTGCTCAGTCTATATAATTTTATTCCAAGGTTAATAGAAATACAAGGTTAGACCATCTTGTAATCGGACAAGCTAGAATTTTCAATCTGATGTATTGTACCAGCTGCTGGGCAAGACAGACAGATTTTGACAAAACACGCAACCACACATCTACATGACGTCAATATTAAAAGTGTGGGGGGAAGACAAACATCCATCATACACGCTTTATGGTATAAAAAGAGTCAAATTGTCAATTGCATCTCTCTTATACTATGAATTAAAGACAATGAGTCAAATTTTGCATCTTTAAATTCAATGTGATAATTGTGGATAAGAAAGTTTCAATAAGTATTTACATTTTTCTACTTTCAACATTTTGTTTTCATTTACAAAGGCCAAAGGAATAAAAATTACATTATAATGGTGTTTGTGGCATACATGATTATTTGTGCTGCATTTGATGAAATTTCTATTCACTTTCATGCTGAAAATCATTCAAAGTTATCGCCAGACCGCAGCTTCGGTAATTTCAAAATCATACTATAATCCGCAAAAAATTGATTTTGTTGAAGATTTAGTGGAAGTAATCGAAAATGCATCTACTAAATTTAGTGTGATATCATCCAAGAAGAGGGGATGAACACCAATTCTGTGGTATGATTGGATTACATTTTTAGACAATTATTTCCGCCCTCTAAAAGAAATATAAAATTATTACACATTTGTATTACAGGATATGATTTTAAGCCAACATCATAGGACCCTGGAATATAAAGTAGTATGCAAATATTATGAGTTTAAATAATTAAGGCTACTTGAAAACTAATGTTACTCAAGTAGGCACTCCTTGAGTCCTTGTCAAAAGCTGAATTTAGCAGAACTAGGGAAAAGTCCTTATAATGTAATCCAAGATCCCTGAATATTTTGACCAAATTTATTTTGAGAACATTTCAAGCCCATAGTTATAATATCTGTGTACATAGAGTTTAAGCTTTTCTTGAGTTCAGTATATACTAGCTTTCGAGTTCCATTTCTTAGCTTTAGAGTCCAAGTCAAATCTCGATTATTTGATTATGAGATGAAGTCGAGTTGCAAGTTTTCAAAATATGACCTCCAGTCCAACTCGAGTCCCGGGTATTCAATTAATGAACAACATAATCAAAAGAAAAAAATTAATAAAATTGAACAATGGATTTGAGTTTGGGTGGAGATTGATTTTTTTCTCTTGTTATTATTTGTAAAGCTTTGTAAATATGAGAGTACATATTACCATAACTTAATTTTTATTTAGTGGGATATTTTTATAATAATAAATCTTAAATATTGGGTCATATAATAGAATAATTGAAATATTTATCTAATATAAATTGTATAGCAATAAACAATGAATATAAAACTGTCCTTGTTTAATTTTTAGGAAAAAAAATCTTATTATCTTTTATTTTATTCATCACACATATAAGTTATAAGTTATAACATTATGCAAAAAACGAAGTTTGTTGAGCGCCGTAGTCTGAAATTCACATCTATTATTATTATTTCAGCCGTAGAACACGAAAATGATCATTAAAACTTTCAACCCTGACAGATTTGGTCTTTAAAGCTTCTTTTTTTTAGATCAATTTTTAAGATATAACTATGAGTCAGTGCCATACTTCGACATGAAAGAACTATATAGATGAAAATAAAATAAAATAACAAATTGACAAAAATATTTCAACATTTGAAAAATGAATTACTTATTAGTTTATCATGAAATGCCCTTAGGTACGTAACTCAAAATTCTTATCAACTGTTATTTAATAACTAAAGTATGTATCTGTCTCTGCTTTTCAAATAAATAGGGTTGTTTTTCTAAGCAGAACGGCCAAACCAGAGCCCCATAAGTAGAGTTACATCACCGGGCTATCTGCATTGATGATAGCTTATTTCCTCATGTGTTTGAGCCACAGCCCAAAACATTCAAAATTTAATACTATATTTTAGGTGAAGAACTCTACAAGGGTGATATATTGTTTTAAAATACTCCAAGTGTCCCTCTTGTCGTGCTTCGTGGATTACAGGAATCGTTCTTGAGCTGAGGGGATGACACTTTTTTCATTTCTAAGGGACAAATTCCTTGGAAGGCAATGGGTCCTAAAAATGAAATGAAATCTTTGGAAAGCATCACATAATTCTCGATTGTGTTCTAACCATTTCGAAGAAATAAGGAATTCCAACTCTCAAGCCATTCCAACATTGTCTAAACATCTAAAACCTAAAGTTCCAAGGCTCAGCAAAAACTCCAATAAACCCATTTTCATTCAGGAGAACATTGCCGATGCTAACAAAATTTAATAATTAAGGAAATCTCAAGCTACTTTTTTATTTCGAATTTCATGTAAAAAAAGATCTCCACAACTTCAGGATCATACATACTTTACTCCTTATTAACTTCCTACTTCCGACAAAAAAAAAAGTATACTTAGTCGACATGAATCTAATTTCATCAACAATAGGAAATGAAACTTCTTATAATGATATATATGTCCCAATAGAGATTGAAATCCAGTACAATCATTGATTCTCCTAGGAGAATCAATAACTCTACTAGCAGAGATTGATTACAATCCTATTATCTCCTAGGACAAATTTTAATTTTACTAAGGGAGATAGTAGCATTGAATATTCGAAGAGGTTGCGTGTTTGAAAGTATGACGACAAGTCATACCCTCTATGGCATTGTATATTCCAATATTGTACAAAAATGATTCTTTCATTGCCGATTTTTTTTTTTTTCGTGAAAATTATGCTTTGTATAATGCTGGGAGTTGTGATTCCTTTATTCAGTTCACTAAAAAGATTATTCACTGCATTAATAACTTATTACTAATAACTAATAAGTTATTAGATACCCCACTCTCCCTTCCAATAAAAATACTTTGTTACCATTTTTTAGAATGATTCAAACTGGTTTAAAAAAACCTGTATATAATCAACATATGAAAAATTCTAAAGATTAAATTGTAACGAAAAAATTGTTAAGTAATTAAATATAATTGATTACTACATTAACATTATGTATTCATCTGGATTAAACTGCATTTTCAGTTTCTTTTTTTTAAACATGCCCATTCTACACTGTATTCTCATCATTGGATATGTTTACACCACTGGATTGAACATTTGTATATACTCATAAAAGACGGAGAGTAACCCTTAGGATTTGTTGCAGGTTATACCTCTAAATCCTTGTTGGATTCTAAGTAGAATTAAGAATATACATCGGTGTAATTCTTGCCTATGTCCTTGTTTATTTTCTTCTCTCCCTCCCCTCGTCACGGATGCTTTTAGCTGATCTAATGAAACGTCATGACTGCTAAGCTGCTCTCCTATAAAAGAGTCTTTAAATAATCTGGGTTAACATTTTGATTTTCGGTTTCTTCTTTTAACATTGCCAAAATGCTACTGAGTAGCCTCACTGATCCTATGTATAGACTATAGAGTGGTATAAAAACAGGTATGTAAAAGTGAATGAAATCTAAAATGCGTGTAGGTCAACTCATACAACTCTATACTACACAATTATATAAGTTTAGTACAATTTATAAAATGGAAAAGAATGAATGCGATTTGCTTAAAATTGGAATTATCATTTGATATAATTATAATATTGTTTTATATGAATATTTTTATGTCTTAGGCTGCTCAAATAGAAGCACAAGACCTGATCTTAGCTGCCATAGATTTCCTAAAGAGTAAGGTCCATAAAACTTAGATTAAATTTTAACTTAAATTAATGTCTTTGATTTTCTTACGAATAACAAATGCAGTAGAAATGGATACTTGCAGTTGGACAAAAAGATTTTACCCCTTTTTCTATTTCCGTCTTATGTTAAGATCAGAATTAAAATCGAACGTAGTTCTAAAAAGAATTGGAGGGAAAGAGCTTCTACAAGCCCAAAACATTCCAATTCTTGAAGGACGTTGCAATAATATTCAATTTGAAACCTGTAAAGGATCGCTAGAAAAGAAAACTAAAACATCTTCGTTTTTACCAGAATTTCTGATTCTGATTATTTTGGGGAAAAGGCATATGTAAAATAAATTTGCAATATATCTGTTTTCATAAACTTCAGCAAGATCCTTTGAAACATCGGGTTGCTCCAATAAGGTAAATGAATTTATACAATTTCAATCCAAGTCTTAAACAATTTTGACTCGCTTTTAGGTAATATTTGAAATGCTTAGTGGTTTAATTTTTGTTATTTTTATGTTTTGAATGTGAAATATTTAATTTTTAAAACTTTTTTTATATAATTTTTTTTTTTTTGAAAAATTATCTACCATGCTGGAAGAGGAATAATTGAAACTATTAATGGGAACTGTAGTCTACAAGATGAAACTATCTTGTTGACTATATCCAATTTTATTGATAATAAACGTCAGATCCTTGCAATAAATGATCAAAATGGGTCTAATGAGACTGTGGCAGTGACAAAGGAAATGCTAAAGCATTTCACTGAAAAGGATTTAATGTATTATACAGCTCAGTGGCTCACTTGCCTCAATAAATATTACCGAAAAATTATTAATACAAGTTCTAACTAATATCAATATGTCAACCATCTTCGAAAAATTATCAAGACATACTTTAGAAACCTCAGAAGGAATTGATAATCACTACATCCCCCTTATTAATTTCATCTCAAAAATGAACAAATTGATTACATATAGGTTTTTAATTCATTACGAAGATCAAAAACACGTAATAAGCTTTACTTCTGGACAACCATGTCACGTCAGTTTGAAATAACGTAACATTATTGGATGCATCGTACTTCATGAAAAGTTTTGAAAATTAGCGGATGATTAAAGTACTAGGTTTTAGAAAATGCACGACACTTACAACACTTTTCATTATAACTTAAAATTCTTGAGGCAGAGTCTTTTCAAGTGGTTTACAAAAAATAAATTCTTCTTAGAAATTGTCTTTATAAATATACCTCACGTAAACCTGAGAACAGATTACTTGATTTGTTGACTCATCAAGGTGGATACTTATTATAATCCAAGTGGAGCTATTTTCATTTGCTGGGGCTAATTACTGCATAACCTCAGCAGACTGAAGAAACTGTCACTACCAATGTTTGTGCAGGTAGATTTGTTGCAACGTGTTGGTCCTAATCCCTGAAGCGATTAAATTTTTTGATATAAAACCCACAGTAAAAATTACAAACAAGTATAATATTACATAATTCAATATCGACTCAACTTTTGAATTTATAAATAATACAAAACCTCTCATACAGAAATATTTGGTAGTGAAACCTACAAACTTCATTTGATTTTATGGAGGCAATACTGTAATTTTTCATACTTACCTATTGTCTTTATAATATGCATATAATAAGTATTCTAAATAATGAGTTTTGACAATTCCTGCTTTGAATATTGAGTATTTTTCTATAATATAAGGTATGATTTTCCTCATCACTATGTATTATGAATAAGCTATAAGAGTCTAAAGAAGATATCCATCATTTTTTCAACCTAAAAACGGAAATATATCGAGTTCAGAACAAGATACAGAATCAATAAAACATCTTTAAATAATAAAAAATCCTTTTAAACAAGTTTTATTACTCCCACTTTTAATTTGGGGATTGTTTAGGTGTAAAAAATAACTCGTAACGAATTTATATAATCCCAGATATATAAAAATTCAGATGACTGAGAGAAAAACTGAGTTCAGTTTGGAATTCCGCAAAGATAAATTCCTTTTTTGCTTGAATTCATTTGTAAAAATGAGTGTACCACTGCGCCATCATCCTAGGGCAATCGTAGGTTGTAAAATATTTTTCCTTAATCACACCATAAAGTTGGATTTATACCTAGCCGTACTGCAGTTCTTTCTCCATTTTTTTTTTTCTCTTTTTAGTTATTTTTTGAAAGGGCTTCTTTATTCCGAAGTTGAACTTTTAATACAACCTTCAGTTCCTCATAAATGGTGAAGTGTCAAACACTCAAGGTATTCGATATAAAGTAGTCCTGAAAAATAATAATGTACTGTTATTAGTACCTTTAAGGATTGCAGTTGCAGAGCACTCTATTTTTATGTTTCCTATTTGTTGTGCATGTGACAAAACTTGAATAAAAAGATAATTAGATTATATTTTGGTCGCCGGTTTGTTGAGGGGGCAGGATCAGGGGAAGCAGCGTAAGGAACTTGAAGAGAGGATGGAGATAGAAGAAGGGCATACCAGCACAGAGCATATACATATAGAATTCTAGCTGCAGGCAAGTGCTATTGCCAAATGTGCGACAGTAGCCCCCCAAACCTTCACTGTGTATCAACAAGACAGATAAGTAAATTACTCTTCAAAAAATTAAATATTTCGACGAATATTAATTAGGTAAGTTGGTTATAATAAACTTTAAGCCCCTTAAAATACACTTTAATATTGTTTCCTAATTTTAATGGCTTGATAAAACATTTATCTATTTCAACAAAGAAGACTTAGCTCATTTACTTTTCAGTGTCCTTAATCCAAAATGAAAACGGCAGCTCAAACTTATTGTCCCACGATAAATTGTTCGAACAATTGGAAAGCCAACCGTTTGCATTTCCTTAGATTTCTTCTTAACGATAACACCTGCAAAAGATAGATTCAGAGTTCTCGCCAAGCTGATGTAAGAGGAAGGTCGAGTGAGTGATGCACCGTGACTTACGTGGCCCAGTATCTAAAGTAAGACTGTTTAAGAGTGAGATACCAATCAAATTATAACCTGACATATTGTTCCTGGTATATTATATCCATTAAAATGCTTGTTATAGTTTGCAGAGGTCGTATGGAGGGTCTCTTTTTCTCAACGCCTCCTTAATTGTTTTTTTCTTAACATTTAGCGCTACTTTTAGTATAAACGGGCTTTCTGTTGGCTTGGAGACTCTTAGGAGGGAATTAAGTAGCATATGGATGATTAGAGGACTAATTTTATCCTTGGTAATAACTGTTAACATTTAAAATATCTTTATTTTAACTGAGTAAAAATGATCATTCCTTTATACGAAAATAAAAAGGAAAAGACAAGAAAAAGAATACAAGGATACTATGATGAATAATTAATATCATCTAATCAAGTCGAACTCCTACACTACTCCTCCTATACGACAGAGTGAGTAAAGCGATCTTTTAGTTAGTAATACAAAATAAAATGAATCGTAAAAACATTGATAAATAAACAAATAGATTATTCTTCAGCTGTATATCTTGTGCATCTTATAGTCGGAGACGCTCCAAGGATACTTGGAGCTCCAAATACAGGTCAAACTTTATCCATCAAGACATTGTCAGTTCTTGATCCAAAGTCCAATTTATAGTAACGATCGTACCTCTCATCTCAATCACCTTAAAGGGACCCAAGAAAGATACTCTTTTATGGGTTTATTTTTTAACAAAAACGAAGTCCGTTTTTTTAAATTGTTTTTTTAATGGCTCCTTTATTAAAGTGTCTCAGAGGAACGTGTGTTATTTTCTCCATTGTTTTAAAGAAACTTTCGACGACGAGGTTGCCAGAAGTAAAGATGGACACATTATAGAAATTAAAGGGCATGGATCCTGAGCGACCTGAGAGTAATTGAAAAGGAAAATATTTAGAAACCGGGTCTATTGGTACTGAGTTCCTCAATCCTCATAAAAGTACAGGTAGTGCATTGATCCAGTCTTCCTTTCTTCCAGCATTCGTGCTACTAGCCCGGTCTTAATTGACCTGTGGAAACGTTCTATGAGTCCGTTAGACTCTGGATTCTATGTGGTTTTGTTCTTGCTTGCAATCCCAAGTGTCCTGCAAACAACCATCCATAATGACCTTGTGAACTGTGTTCCTCGGTCAGACACAATGGTTTCCTCGAAATCCAACCACTCAAAAAATTATTGACTCTGTTTTGGATGTTATATGTAGAATAGGTATTGCTACGTTTTAATTAATATCAATAAATACACTTCAAACACGTAGAACAGACTGCCTCTTTATTTCAGGTATTAATAAATGTTTACACATACTTCCTATTTACACGTTGATACTTATATCATATCATCTCCTTCCCAAGTTCGATCTTACTCGAATTATTTTCGAAATTCTGACTCCGAGTTCATGTGTATCCCCGTTTTCTTCCACACATTGCATTTCTTCCCCTTTCTTCAGCCTCAAGAAACGTCTATTTCGTCATATAATTCTTCCAATAATCCGTCTGTCATCCGACCATCGATTATTTTTGTAATTTTGTACTATGACCTGCATTCCTATTTTCAACTCCGGTAAATACCTCTTATTATTATTTTAACGGGTTTTCTCCTTCTCCCTTTGCTCCTCCATTCTCCTCAAACAGTATTTTTGTTCTTTCTCGGATCTTGGGCCATAGCTCTTCCAATGAATAGGTAAACACGACCTTACTTGATGACCAAATAAGATCTGATTTGGTGATCTTCCATCTGCCTTCGGAGTGTTTTGAAACTCCAGAATTCCATGTAAGAATTCATTAGAACTACATTTTCCTCCTGTTTTCACTAATAGATTCTTCATACATTTACCAAACTCTCAGCTTGTCCATTACTCTACCGAAAATGTGGTGAAGAAGGTCACCATGTTACTCCCATATCTTCGATATGTATGAAATTCACAGTAACTAAACTGAGGGCCTTGATCTATTCTTATTTTCACTGGAACCCCAGTTTCAGAAAATATTTTTCTTAATGTGACTATTACTTCTCCCGAAGATGGAACTCTTTTGAATTCCTCTACGTATGGATATCCTGAAAGACGATCTCTATATACCGAGTAATGGTTTTCTCAATACTCAAACAAATCTGCAGACGTGCATTCATATGGTCTCATTGGTATCGGGTTCCTCATCAACGTTTCTTCAGGTGATTTAGATAATAAAAACTTCTTTGTATCTTCATTTCTTATCCCCACTATAATTAAATTCAAAATCCAAACATCAAAGTCATCTCACGTAACCCAGCGTTTTTAGCTTGAACACATAATGATGTATAGAATGAATGAAAATTTGCATCCTCTTTTTGTTTTCGTTCCACTAATTTTATTCGTTCTAATGCCATATTTTTTTTATTTATTAGGTAATTTTCTATAAGTACCATAATTTCTATTATAGAATTTTCATTTTCAATGTTGATATCCATGGCGTGATTGATTTTATTCAACATCTCCGGACTACATAATGATTTAAAAATTGTTTTTTTCTTAACTTCTGTTTGGTCATTCATCCCCATCGCCATTACATAATTGTTTCAGAGTGCTCTCCAATTTGAATTTGAATTCCATATCTTTTTCTATCTGAGGTGGTGGGCTTACGTGAATTTTCACTTCTCTGACACTTTCTGACACTCTGTGACTTTCTCATCATCTTTATGTTCAATGAAATTTTTGAACATTTTCTCTGTGAATTGTCAGTTTTCATCTTGAGCTTGTTTTTGTTCTTCCATCATTTTTTTCATTTTTTGTCCCTGTAGATTAGTGATTTGTTAATTCGGGATTCTTTTCCAGCTTTTTGAACCCGCTCCATAAGTGATTGATTTTCCATTTCTAATTGATCTTCGTCGACATCCTTTTTATTATTTAATTTCTCACGTAGTTTTTTCCAAAATTTCTTAATTACTGAATTACCGGGCGACTGTGCCATACTCCATTTTAATTAACTTCAAACACTTAGAACAGACTGCCTCTTTATTTCAGGTATTAATACATATTTACACATACTTCCTATTTACACGTTGATACTTATATCATATCAGGTATTACTTCTGGCCACCTTGTGAAACAATCCATAATAGTTAGGGCATAACGCTGTCCCTGAAATAGTGGAAATGGACCGATTATGTCTACGTGAATAAAGGAAATTCTTTGAGATGGAGGATCGAAAGGCGATGTTGGTTTTGATGTCCTGAAAGGTTTGGGTTTCCTACACGCTAAACCCTCTCTTTTGAAGTTTCTGACGTCTGCTAACAAATTAGGCCAAGAATAAAAAAGTGAAACCCTCCTTTACGTTTCTTTGAATCCCGGATGATTGTCCCTGTGTAAAGAATGCACGATTCTTTGACGGAGCTCTGGAGATGACACAACCACATGGAATGCGTCAACATTGCCAAAACCAGCAAGTAGGGTTCCTGCAATGTATTTAAAAGAAGGTTTAATTTTAAACCTAACTAAATTAGGATCCTGTTTCTTTTGATCCTCAATTTTATCTTCAATGAAGGTTGGGCCTATTATAATGTTATTTATACTTCTAGAAAGAATGTCTGCAGTATGATTTAATTTTCGAGAAACATGTTCGATATCACAATTGAATTCTGGTATGAATGCAAAAGTACGGAACTATCTTGGTGTCCCAAAGGGATTGCGAATGTCAATCACAGTGACTAAAGTTTTGTGGTTCATGAAAACTTTAAAAACTTGTCCATCCAAAACCCATAGAAAATGTTTGAGATTTCCTTAACACTTAATAATTCCCTATCAAACACTCAACTTTATCTATAACTTCCCCAGAGGAAAATCCCAATGAATTGCACAGTATATCATAATTTTTTAAAATTCTATTTTAAGGTGAGATAAGAACATAAGAACTTCCTTTTTAATAGAAACAGACCTAAAAACTTCACCAGGGAATGCTGAAGCCATTAAACAATAGTTGGTCTGATCTTCCTCATCAAAAAAATCCAGCTCAATTCTTCGAAATCAATTTTCCGGAACCATTGCCAAGAATTTTGGAAGACATAGTTCTACTGCGGTAAGAGTTAACTTGCTAAAATCTTCCGCTACTTACTTTTGTTCGATCTGAGGGACATTGTCCGCTTGGTTTTGACCATCAGAATGATATTTTTTAGGAGACACGATATGACGTCGGGGTCACCAATGTTAAGATTTAAATATCTTTATTTTAACTGAGTAAAAATGATCATTCCTTTATACGAAAATAAAAAGGAAAAGACAAGAAAAAGAATATTAGGTACTATGAGGAATAATTAATACCATCTAAACAAGTCGAACTCCTACATAACTAGGTCTGGGTTTCGGGCGAGTAAAACGCAAGAACGAGACATATGGTACTATTGATTAATGTTATGGGTTTGTAGGAAAGAATATCACGTGATTCTGCTATAGAACTGAGAATCTTCTATCTTTCAAGAACAGTTAATATAAAAAATAGTGAAACTTTTTAAATTCAGGAATACTTGATATAATTCGAGAAACTCATCAAAAAAAAATTCATACTTCTATATTATAGATCTATTAACATTGAGATCTCCTAAATTTCTTGCCTTAAAGTTGCTAATATCATATGTTATACATGGAATAATCAAAAAATATTGGCCAACCCTTTAGAGGTAGCAGTAAATTACTAGTAAGTATTATAACGTATATTTGTGATATTAAGTTAAAAAAGTACGGCTGAAATAGAAAATAAACTGAAAAGACGATTAACTATTACAAATAATATCAATTAGAAATAACAGAAAATCAAAAAAATTAATGATGACAAATGATACGAGATAGAAGTTATTAATATTAAATGTTACAAATGTATTCAAAAAATTATTAGTGACAAATGTTAGTTATATTTGTAATATACAGGGTGTCCACGATAAATTGGAACTATCTTAAAATTCAACCTGTTGATAAAAATGGAATTTGGAGTGTATCTGTTAATATGAAAAAGTTAGACATGATATTAAACAATAAATTTATTCAGCATGTTCTCCCTCAGCAGCCACCACCTTCTCCATCCTTCCCCGAAAGGATTTTCATGCCCTGACGACTTCTGCGGAATCGTCAGCATTCCACTCCTTCGTAATGAAGCCCTTCATGCCCGCGATGCTCTTGTGGCTGACCTTGCACACCTCCCTCTCCAACTTCCCCTAACCAGTAGTAATTACACGGATTGAGGTCCGGTGTGTTGGAAGGCCAGGTGTTGCGATCCCAGAAAATGATGTTGTGGGAGTTGAAGAGGTTAGTGGTCCTCATGGCGATGTGTACGGGCGCGGAGTCTTGTTGGAATATGAACTCCCTCCCAGCGGCCGTATCGTTAATCCAGGGGATGTCGAACTCCTCCATCGCGTTAACCCTTTCCTTGGGATTGAAGAAGAAAGGAGGCATCACCTCACCGATGCTTCAGATGACACCTAGGGTCATCACGGAGGCCGGGAACTTTGTGGTGAAGACCGCAGGGACCTCTTCTATCTCCTTGGCAAGCCACCTGTCATTCTGAACGTTGTGGCTTCTGTCGACAGTCCAGTTCTTCTCGTCGGAGAAGAAGATGATTCTTCCTCCATGGCTCTTCAGGTCATTGAGGAGACGCTTACCGTTGGTGAGCCTGATGGCCTTCATGGATACTGTGAGGATGTGTTGTTTGGCCATTCTGTATGACCTCTACCCGAGGTCCTCATTCACAGCCTTGGAGACCAGCTGCTTGCTCACTCCACGGTTCTTGGCCAACCTGGACCAGGAAGTCCCAGTCAAAGCCTTGATGGACTTCCAGAGGCCTTAAAGGAAGCGGGGAGTGCGGATTCGGTCACTTCTCATGTTGTGAGCCTTGCGGCAGACCTTTTTCTCAACCTCCCAGGCATTGAAGACACGGTACACTGTGGTCTTGGGGTAGTTAAGAAGCTTGTAGATAGCAGAGGGCCCGCGCGAGCCAATTTGAGGATGGCGTCTCTCCTGGCTTGTTCCATGATGACTATTGTTTGTTGTAAAAACAATTGTAGTTGAAGCTATAGTGTATTGTTCACACAACCTTTTATATTAGTATGATTTAACCCCCAATATCCACCTTATGGATCTGGATGAAGTTTAATGTAGTAAATGGAGTAATCAAGTGGATTCAGATCTGGGCTCTGAGGGAACCAAAGGTTCTTGGACCAGACGTTCATGTTGATATACAATATTAGCATTATGGGCTGGAGCCCCGTCCTGGTGAAATACATAAATGGGTTTGGTGGACTTCTTCTTTGTCTTGGTGATCTATATAACCATATTGTCCTTGAACATCAGGGAGTAGTCGGCTGCAGGTAACCGGTATACAACAGGAAACCAAATTGGAAGCATAAATGCCAGAATCCCCAACATCATCACAGAGGCTGGATGTTTGGTCTGGGCGACTTTCCTGATGCTGTTGTTAGCCTTGCCTAAGTATACCACCCAGTCATTTTGCTTGTTGTAGGCGGGGTCAACGGTAAAAGTATTTTCATCAGAAAAAAAAATATACCCGGTTCCTGTTGTGCTGAAGATCATTCATGATTTGTTGACATTACTGAAGACGGAGTTCTTTTTGAGGCCGGAAAGGAGTGCCCTTTCAATTCTTCTAAGTGACCTTTCTCCAGACTTTTGGATGGCCAGGTACACATTAGACTTATGTACCTCTTCTTCTTGGTGTACTCTGACATCTTCATCGTTGGGTTGACCTTAAAGGCCTCCATGATGTCTTCAGGTTTCACTTTGATAGATCTTCCACTCTTGGGGTTGTCCTTAACGTTGTCCCCATTAGTCCAACAATTTCTGGCCCGACAGACTGTAGCCTTGCTGACGTTTAAATCCTCCATGATGTCCGAGTTGGTCCTCCCGGTGTGGATCAAATTCTTTATGATGGGTCTTCTTGCCTCCATCACAACTTATACATTATTTTTGTTTACAACATGTACATCAATCAAAAGCTTAGAATCTAAGCTATTCAAAAATAATCAGAATTTTAAGATTTAATCAACAACAAATATTCAAAACTGTATTTTTAGAAGGTCTTGTTACTTTTTCTACACCCGGTAATTATGCAGGGGGAGAAAAATAGTAACCCTAAAAGAAAACAGTCTCATATACATTTATAAGCATGCTGTTTGTAGGATCATAATCTAATAATGATTATAAATAATTTGATTAAATTTTCTGAAATATAATTAAATTCAAGGAAATATGGAAATTATTATATTTGAAATAATATGGTCTGCCAGTATGCTAAAAATACTTACAATTTATATACAAATTTCATGACAATTTGAAGAGTTTTTAGGAGTAGAGCAGCTTAGCTATCATTGAGTCTTATAAGAGAAGAGGCAGGCAGGTAGGAGATGAGTAAAATACACACCAACCCCAATCAATATCTAGCAATGATATAAAGGTAATCCAGACTTACTGTCTCAACTACTTCACTAACTTTGACCTTGGACAATGTTGCCACCCTCCATCTCAGACAGTAGTCCTTTAGACTACAGCATCTTGGGTGGCGACAAGAAGAAGACATGTGCAACCCGGCACTCAATTGTTGAAAAATTGAAGGCTTCTTTTGAAAAGGAATTGCCCATATGACCAATTTGTCAAAACACTTTTAATGCGTTCCGGCACCGGATTGAGGTAGTAGTTGACGCCACTTTGAAAAATATATTTTTGAAGTTGCAAAGCTAAACTCGTTGTACTTTTTGATAATCTTGAAGAGGTTTATAATGGGTGAAAATATTCATAATTTGCTGTACCAAACAGAAATATCATTATTTATAGTGTATGTGTATTCACAATTATAAGTTTAAATTATTAATATTATGTAGACAACCCGAATTGCACTCAACATATCTATATTTGTGGCGAGTCAATACAAAAGAAAGCTATTATATTGACTTGTAAAAATTGAGTTTGGATTAAATTTGTAATCGACAATAAATTGCACTAATCCACTAAAAACAAATTGCAACATTACAAGTGCTGCCAAGGTGCAAATGAATTTGTACAAGAAAACAAGCTTTTTCGTGGTTATTAAGGACAGCTATAGGTTTATTTATTTCTCAAAAATTGACCCTTTAGATTCAATGCATATGTAAATTCTTGTTCTGAAAGCACCACAAGCCTTCTTGACAGGATATTTAGCACAAGCAACCTTCTCCATTTCGTCCCGAATGCTGAAATCAAGGAGGTTCAGGTTTGGCAAAGACAAAGGTCAAACCTCTTTCAACCAAAACCCCTATGAGCCCAGCTTCTTCGAAAGATACTGCTGAACGACATTTGATGTGTGGGCAGGGGTTCCATCTTGCATCTATACATAAATCTATTATAAATAGCTGTTACCATTATCATTTAATTTTTGAGAATGAAACATTCAAGTATAAGATAATGATGAATTAGTAGTAACGAGAGTTGAAATTTTTATAAGGAAACAAAGAAATAGCATTAGGGTCAGAAAAATATCATAATTATTTTTAGTATGTATTTTTAAAACAAATTACACCAAACAGACGAAAATGCTTATTTCAAAAGAAGAAGTAAACACCATGACGACTTATTAAATAATGAAAAAAAGAAAACCGTTTTTATCATTCTTAAAAGTAGTTTTTTCATTACATACCCATCAACTGTAGTAATAACTAGTGTGCGCACTTTTGAAAAACGGAAAGGACAATGAAAAGTGCTGTAAATCATCGGATTTTTTTAGCTGGTATGTTTTCTTTTTTGTAATTGCTCATCTAAAGAATGAACTTTCTTTTCCTTAGAAGTTGTCATTATTATTTATTTCCTGAGAAATAAACATCATTTCCTAAATAGATTCAGTTATGTTCAAAGTTTTAATTAAACTTTCATGTGTGCACATAAAAGACATTGTGTAACCCAGAGGATTTGATGCGGAGCTATAATTGTAAGTATTTTTTGGACTCGGATTCGAACTGGGGATCGATATCAAAATAAATTTTTCCGATGTCATTGTTTATTTCTTTCTTTGCCTCCTCCTTTGTCATAGCTGATTGTAGTTGATCTCCTCCAAGTTATTCCTCAAATTGTCAGGGTTACCATATTGATTTTTTTTAACATGCCCATTATACATAAGATTTTCATCACTAACAATGAGGGTCTGCTCGGGAGTTATGGTGATGTTTAAGGGTGATAATTTTGGTAAGAATAGAAAAGCGTGCGAGGAGAAAAGAAGAATTACTTATGGCATCATTGATTAAATAATATACATCTTCTTCTATCAATCATGAACGTTATCATTCCCGCCTTTATTATTCAATATTAATATAATAATATTAGATGGGGATAGTCGATAGAGAACTGAATAAAATGCAAAAAATAACGTCGCCTTCTGTCTGGATTTCTGAAAATGGAGGTCTAGGAATTTGGAAAATACTTACCAGATGAGAAACAGATGGTTTGTCGGATTTGTCGATATAAATGTGCCTTTAGTCCCCTGTCTAGAATTACACGCCACTCATTATCCTCATCTCATAATAAGAGTATCGATATTCATCTATAAAATCAATTTAACGATGAATACATCAAGTCAGACTTTAACTTTGATCTCACAACGATGCTTATTGCATGTAATATAACCTTATCCATTGCTAATCATCTACGTTCAAAAAATTTATGGAGAAATACACGGGTAAACCTATCCCTTCCCGAGGAACCATCATTAAATTAAGGGAGGATGTTGGTACTGATGTCATTTATAGAAATACATATAAAAATGTTTTGAGTCATCCATACCAAATGACGATCAAGTTATCAATAAAAAGTATAAAATATTTACTAATTTCGAAATGGAACTCTGAATTTTGTACTATCTCACAGTAAGTATTCAATTTTTTTTAAATCTAACCATAAAATATTATACTATTTTAGCTAAACATATCAAGAATTATGATACAGAACTCAGTAAAGGGCAAAAACAACTGCTTAAATGGTCACAACAACGGGGGTAGTAGCTTTGGATGGTTTGCAACTAGTTTGTCTGAGACTACTTACTTCGCCTAAGACTTGGGTATGATAATTAGGTTTTCCAATATTACATAGTCAATAAATATTACTTTTTTATCACTTAAGGCTTAGCTATGGTTGATGGGCTTCAAGAAATGGTGTTCAGAAAACTCATAAAAGGCAAAAACAACTGTTTAAATGGTCACAACAACGAGGGTAGTTACATTGGGTGTTGCATTATAATTAACAATTGTGTATATCCTTCATGATAATAGTATGTTGTTATATAAGCATACCTAAATAACGGGGGAAAATCTTTTTTGATGCTCTTAATAGGGAGTAATATCGCCAGACATTACTACATAATTAGCTTTGCTCTAAATCTTTACGATTAATTTATTTCTAACATTTTTTTATTAATATATTTATTGTCTAATTTTATGATTTTGACATTTACTTTATTATTAATAATTAGTTAGATCTCATCGGTAGAAATATATCTATCCTGTGCACAATTGTATATAGCAACTTCCACATGAAGAAGAGGGGTGATTTTTTTGATTAAACTCCACGTCTCGCTTGTGTATTGCAACCTAAAGTTATGACATATTTAACTGAATTCCGATGTTAGAACAAGAAAAAATTATCTGGATCAATCTATTATTTCAATATTCTTTATTTATAATTTATTATTATTAATAGTTATATGATTTTAATTGTTTAATTTTGTATACCTAACTTAAATGTTAAAATGGTTTATTTTTTTAGTAAGTAGATTATATTTAATTAAAGCCTTCTTTTTTAAACTTTGAGCTTCAAATATATTTCAAATACTCTACTTTGTCGTTTCATTAGCTATTATTCAGAGAATAAGGTTCATAATGAATTACAATTTCATGGAGTGTGACGTTTTCAAATCTACTGTAACGGATAAAAAACGTCGAAGTCAATTATACGTAGTATATCTTCATTAAACAATACTAATAAATACATTCGTTATACCTTCAAAAATCATAATAAAGCAGGCAGATGATAATCATATCAGTATTTTAAACAATGATACCATATGTCTTTTTTCCCCCTCCTCCTTGCACGCGTTTTTCTCTACAATATTATCAACTATAGTGATGTTTGACAAATGTAATGGATACTAGTATGATCCTGTTTATTCCACGGGCGCATGGGGGATGATAATGAGAGTGCGATGTGATATGATGTTTGTTTTGAAATGTATCGATGTTTGTTTTGAAATATATCGATGTTTGTACCCCCATCCATGTGACTACCTGAAAAATTATTGAACAGATTGAATTCCCATAAGTGTTCATTTGAATTCTAGCAATCCCAGACGAATCAACTGGTTAATTTAATCTTCCCTTCTAATTTTTAAAAGTATAGTGTAGAAGAAAAAATATTGCTTGGCAGAAAAAATGGAGGAGGAGGAGGAAGATTTAAAAGTTTATTTTTGTATATATATGATATAATATACTCGTCGGCATAAAATTAATGCAGTTGTACGGATTGTTAATGATAGGAACAAATAATCTTTATCAGTCCTGGAGCAGGGTCTTACTTTCGACTGATAAAATACATGAGTTTCGTTTTAAATGTAAACGGAGTACAGAAGAAAAAAGAGAATCAAAGAAAAAGAAAAACGAGCATATCCTAGGAAAAGTAAAACACCATATGTACGAATATTAAAAAAAGTGATTCATAGGTCTCATTATCACAATATGGGCGATGTGCACGGTCTTCATGGAAGTACCAATTATTTTTACCATTACTCCAGGTACACATTTAGGTTGGCGTCAGTTACAGCTCCTGCATTGTACCTTCGTGTTTTCAGCTATCTTAGGCACTAACCTTCTACAACTTGTAGGCAGTAATCCATCTAGGTGCGGGATGGTTCGTGAGAATAATAATTCTGTTGCTGTCTTGCTGCAGTTAATTAGACCCGGGCGGCTTGTAAATAATAAATGATCAAAAGAGGATTGATGATTTTTCGTTTTTAAAATCTTGATGACCCATACAGCCCACTCAGCCTGACCGTTTGACTCAGGATCATACGTTGGAAAAAAGGACACATTCACCCCTATTCAGATAATTGGGGTCTGGAACATCAAGAATCGCTTAGATCCGAATACCTTTTTACTGGAGTTATATGTATTTCTGAATACTAGCGCAAATAAAAACATACTTTAATCATTCTTTTTTCCTTTTTTTTTTCCCCTAATTTTTTTTAGTATATTTACTCCATATGTAACTAAAAAGAACTATACATATACACTTATATGTGTGATTGACGCTGTTTAAATTTGCGGCATATTTTTTGTTGTTGTTGACTTTTTTTTGACGTTCATTTCAAAGGTATGACCAAATGGAAAATAAATTAAACTTTAAACTTACTGCAGGATATCAAGGACTTTTTAGGGGGACCTTTAAATTATCTATAACCTTTTTTTTATTAAAAAAATCCTTTAAAATTTTTTTCCCCCTCAATTACCTTTTTGGGGGAGGGGCTATTATTCTTTCTGCGGACGCCCTTAGATATTTTTATCTAAGATTCCTTAAATAGTGACAATTTTCATATTTAGATTTTATAATCCATGTTTAATTATCTTGCTCTTTGATAATTGTGTCTAATGTAGTACTTTTTATTGTTCTTATTATTATTTGATATGCTGTATCACTAAGGGTGATAATTTTGGTAAGAATAGAAAAGCATGCGAGGAGAAAAGAAGAATTACTTATGGCATCATTGATTAAATAATATACATCTTCTTCTATCAATCATGAACGTTATCATTCCCGCCTTTATTATTCAATATTAATATAATATGAGATGGTGATAGTCGATAGAGAACTGAATAAAATCCCCAAAATGACGTTGCCTTCTGTCTGGATTTATGAAAATGGAGGCCCAGGAATTTGGAAAATACTTACCGGATGAGAAACAGATGGTTTGTCGGATTTGTCGATATAAATGTGCCTTTAGTCCCCTGTCTAGAATTACACGCCACTCATTATCCTCATCTCATAACAAGAGTATGGATATTCATCTATAAAATCAATTTGACGATGAATACATCAAGTCAGACTTTAACTTTGATCTCACAACGATGCTTATTGCATGTAATATAACCTTATCCATTGCTAATCATCTACGTTCAAAAAATTTATGGAGAAATACAAGGGTAAACATATCCCTTCCCGAGGAACCATCATTAAATTAATGGAAGATGTTGGTACTGATGTCATATATAGAAATACATATAAAAATGTTTTGAGTCATCCACACCAAATGATGATCAAGTTATCAGTAAAAAGTATTTACGAATATCGAAATGGAACTCTGAATTTTGTACTATCTCACAGTAAGTATTCAATTTTTTTAAATCTAACCATAAAATATGATTCTATTTTAGCTAAACATATCAAGAATTATGATACACAACTCAGTAAAGGGCAAAAACAACTGCTTAAATGGTCACAACAACGGGGGTAGTAGCTTTGGATGGTTTGCAACTAGTTTGTCTGAGACTACTTACTTCGCTTTAAGACTTGGGTATGATAATTAGGTTTTCCAATATTACATAGTCAGTAAATATTACTTTTTTATCACTAAAGGCTTAGCTATGGTTGATGGGCTCCAAGAAATGGTGTTCAGAAAACTCATAAAAGGCAAAAACAACTGTTTAAATGGTCACAACAACGAGGGTAGTTACATTGGGTGTTGCATTATAATTAACAATTGTGTATATCCATCATGATAATAGTATGTTGTTATATAAGCATACCTAAAATCTTTTTTGATGCTCTTAATAGGGAGTAATATCGCCGGACATTACTACATAATTAGCTTTTGCTCTAAATCTTTACGATGAATTTATTTATAAAAATTTTTTATTAGTATATTTATTGTCTAATTTTATGATTTTGACATTTACTTTATTATTAATAATTAGTTAGATCTCATCGGTAGAGATATATCTATCCTGTGCACAATTGTATATAGCAACTTCCACATGAAGAAGAGGGGTGATTATCTTTTTGATTAAACTCCACGTCTCGCTTGTGTATTGCAACCTAAAGTTATGACATATTTAACTGAATTCCGATGTCAGAACAAGAAAATATTATTTGGATCAATCTATTATTTCAATATTCTGTATTTATAATTTATTATTATTAATAGTTATATGATTTTAATTGTTTAATTTTGTATATTTAACTTAAATGTTTAATGGTTTATTTTTTAGTATGTAGATTATATTTAATTAAAGCCTTCTTTTTTAAACTTTGAGCTTCAAATATATTTCAAATACTCTACTTTGTCGTTACATTAGCTATTACTCTGAGAATAAGGTTCATAAGGAATTACAATTTCATGGAGTGTGACGTTTTCAAATCTACTGTAACGGATAAAAAACGTCGAAGTCAATTATACGTAGTATATCTTCATTAAACATTTTGCTAATAAATACATTAGTTATACCCTCAAAAATCATAATAAAGCAGGCAGATGATAATCACATCAGTATTTTAAACAATGATACCATATGTCTTTTTTCCCCCCTCCTCCTCGCACGCGTTTTTCTCTACAATATTATCAACTATATGTATCACATATCAATAGTGTAAATATGTGAACAGAGTAGTATGTATTTATCTGGAATATAATAACCACGTGTTCCTAATAAAGTATCATCGTCTTATTCCTCCACGTTTCTCCTCATTCTCTCAGTTGTCCTTGATTCTTGTTATTAATTAGATTGTGTCTAAGAACTTCCTCAGGACAACACAAAAACACTTGTCTCGAGGCACTGAAACTAATAATTTTGATTTCATTAAATATTGGACCGTGTAGTCTTGTATTACTTAATACCAACTAACTTTATTCTATAATTTACACGTGTACTACATACATTTCAGACGCAAAAACAACAAAAGCATAAACAGACATAAATAAATACATACATAAAATATAATACATAATGTGACTAATAAACACGACATATTCCACATTGACCAAACGACTATTTATTTGGGATCAGTCGCAGGTATTCATAAGAAAAATTTGTTTGCCAAGAGTCTCCTTGCCTCAGTTTTCCTATTCTTTCGAAAGGAGTTCCTATATGATTTTTGACAAACTCTTATTCTCATTAATATGGTGAACTGGAACCTATAGAGAAGGGGATATAAATGGTTTTTATTTGTGGAAGGTTCTACACGCACTTTACTTATTAATTTAACTTACTATGAGTGCTGTATTTACATGTTAATATAAATACACAACATTATTCCCATACTATTTAATTGCTCGCTTTGTTCATCCGTATTTGGTTTAGATGTCTATTTTTACAAGATTACGCCTAGAGACTATCTTATGTACAGAGGTACCAAAACACTTGATGATATTACTATATATTCATTTTGGGCTCCTAGGTGAGTAAGAACGCTTCCACACCTTGGTTCCTTGTCCAAAATTAGGTTCGATAGGCTTTGTAACAAGTTTCTGTTTTGGTTAGGGTATTCATCCTTCAATTCTCGTTCTCATACTCAAAACCAATAAGAGTTCTGATGGAGATTTTCTTCCCTCCAGCAGTAATGATTTATATACAAATAGGAGTTCATCCCCACAGGGTTCGGGATTCATGTCCATGACTGCTAAATTGGAGTTATAGATTTTTTTTTTGTGAAGTCGAAGTTAGGAGTACGAAAATTTGTACCAACTCCGACTACGAAAGTTATTATAATTTATGGGAATGACACTTATTTATAATCTAAGATTTACATTGAGTGTTTGTAAAGTTCTTTTTCAAATTGGTTCGAAATTATAGGTATTATTTATTAAGTACTATTATTCTACAAAACATGAAAGTGTAGACAAATTTATAAGTTTACTTTAGAAATTTCAAATGTGTTCTATGGTCTATTACCGAATACCTCTGAAGTTTAAATTATTATGTTACATATAGCTATAGTTGATAATATTGTAGAGAAAAACGCGTGCAAGGAGGAGGGGGAAAAAAGACATATGGTATCATTGTTTAAAATACTGATGTGATTATCATCTGCCTGCTTTATTATGATTTTTGAGGGTATAACGAATGTATTTATTAGCAAAATGTTTAATGAAGATATACTACGTATAATTAATTGACTTCGACGTTTTTTATCCGTTACAGTAGATTTGAAAACGTCACACTCCATGAAATTGTAATTCATTATGCACCTTATTCTCAGAATAATAGCTAATGAAACGACAAAGTAGAGTATTTGAAATATATTTGAAGCTCAAAGTTTAAAAAAGAAGGCTTTAATTAAATATAATCAACATACTAAAAAATAAACCATTAAACATTTAAGTTAAATATACAAAATTAAACAATTAAAATCATATAACTATAAATAATAATAAATTATAAATACAGAATATTGAAATAATAGATTGATCCAGATAATTTTTTCTTGTTTTAACATCGGAATTCAGTTAAATATGTCATAACTTTAGGTTGCAATACACAAGCGAGACGTGGAGTTTAATCAAAAAGCCCCCTCTTCTTCATGTGGAAGTTGCTATATACAATTGTGCACAGGATAGATATATCTCTACCGATGAGATCTAACTAATTATTAATAATATGGTAAATGTCAAAATCCTAAAATTAGACAATAAATATACTAATAAAAAAATTTTATCAATAAATTAATCGTAAAGATTTAGAGCAAAAGCTAATTATGTAGTAATGTCCGGCGATATTACTCCCTATTAAGAGCATCAAAAAAGATTTTTCCCCGTTATTTAGGTATGCTTATATAACAACATACTATTATCATGATGGATATACACAATTGTTAATTATAATGCAACACCCAATGTGTTGTGACCATTTAAACAGTTGTTTGCCTTTTATGAGTTTTCTGAACACCATTTCTTGGAGCCCATCAACCATAGCTAAGCCTTTAGTGATAAAAAAGTAATATTTATTGACTATGTAATATTGGAAAACCTAATTATCATACCCAAGTCTTTAAGTGAAGAAACTAATGTCAGACAAACTAGTTGCAGGCCATCCAAAGCTACTACCCCCGTTGTTGTGACCATTTAAGCAGTTGTTTTTGCTATTTAATGAGTTGTGTATCATAATTCTTGATTTGTTTAGCTAAAATAGAATCATATTTTATGGTTAGATTTAAAAAAAAATTGAATACTTACTGTGAGATAGTACAAAATTCAGAGTTCCATTTCGATATTCGTAAATACTTTTTACTGATAACTTGATCATCATTTGGTGTGGAGGACTCAAAACATTTTTATATGTATTTCTATAAATAACATCAGTACCAACATCCTCCATTAATTTAATGATGGTTCCTCGGGAAGGGATATGTTTACCCTTGTATTTCTCCATAAATTTTTTTAACGTAGATGATTAGCAATGGAGCAATGGATAAGGTTATATTACATGCAATAAGCATCGTTGTGAGATCAAAGTTAAAGTCTGACTTGATGTATTCATCGCCAAATTGATTTTATAGATGAATATCCATACTCTTGTTATGAGATGAGGATAATGAGTGGCGTGTAATTCTAGACAGCGGACTAAAGGCACATTTATATCGACAAATCCGACAAACCATCTGTTTCTCATCCGGTAAGTATTTTCCAAATTCCTGGGCCTCCATTTTCATAAATCCAGACAGAATGCGACGTCATTTTGGGGATTTTATTCAGTTCTCTATCGACTATCACCATCTCATATTATATTAATATTGAATAATAAAGGCGGGAATGATAAGGCTCTTGATAGAAGAAGATGTATATTATTTAATCAATGATGCCATAAGTAATTCTTCTTTTCTCCTCGCACGCTTTTCTATTCTTACCAAAATTATCACCCTTACTCATCACTTTGTCTTGTGAATGGTCAATGTAATGGGTGTAAAGTATGACGTTGCAGTGAGAGGTTGTGTGTATTGTCGTTCAACGATTATTAGGAATGAATAAATTATGTTCAAAATCATTGATTAGGAAAACAGATGTAGAAACATCGACAGTCGACAACAAAATACCTCAATTATTTGTGTCTTAGCGGGGTAACGCCGCCACTGAAAAATAAATATATTGAGACGACAAGATGTAAACTATCTTGATCTAAATTCCAGCTGTTTAGTAAAGAGAAATGCAGTATTAGAGAAGAAACAAAGAAATAGTAGAGTTAAAAAAGAGAAGACAGTCCCAGTATTAACGAGTTAATCATCCTAATAAAGAGTCAATTTGTCTGTTTATTTGTGGAAATTTTTCGGCCTATCATTTAATCAATTCAATAAACTCTGCTAATGTAGGAAACCTAATAAGTAAGGCTAACGTGGTATAGTCCAAAATTGTTCTTTAAAACAAGAATATGTTATTCCAATCTATTTTTATAGCTGTTGAATTCTTCTACTCAAACTCTATATTATATTCAAAAATATGTCTGCCTCACAATATAAGATATTTAACTAGATGAATAAGAATAAAATGGATCAAATCTTCTATCTATTGCAAATACATTCATATGTTTCGGAAAATAATTTATCTATTATTAACCTAGGTACGACAATACACATAACATCTGACTGAAATGTTACACTTTTCTCTGAGGAAATTGACTTTTCACAAGATTAAGTTATGAACTAGCACGCCTAGTGACTATGCTTAACTCAATATAATAATTTAGACAGGTGTATGGAAATTGTGATTGCATAGACTATAAATCACGTTTGAAATTTGTGAAGTAAACTTATAAATTAGTTAACTTATTAAGTTTCATAAATTATTAGTACTTCATACCTCTAATTTACAATCATTTAGAAAATAACTTTACAAATTCTCAATATAAGCCTTAGATTATAAATTAGTTTTCTTTACATAAATTACAGTATTTTTTGTAGTCGGGGTCGGGGTCGGTACAAATTTTCTGTCTCCGACTCCAACTCGAGCAAGAATGGCACCGACTCCAACTCCGCAGCCCTGGTTTTTACTGTACGAGACTGACCAGGTGTGGGAGATCCTTACAATTAGGCCCAATTGCGTCCAGCCACTTCTTCCAGAAGAGCTTCTGTGGACTCTAAATGTCCTTGCAATGCGACTGTTTTCCTCTCCAGTCAAGATCCGCTCTGCGATTTTTTCGCACAAAGCTCCATGGTCTCATTAAGGAGGCGGAATAAAAAAAACCTTATTTTCTACACAACATTTATTAAGGTTTCATTCAACCTCTTGCAAAATTTGAAAATTCTGCGACAATTAATAACAAAGTTATAGCGTGCCAAAGTCGTGCATCAGCTACTTTTCCCCGCCCAGTATAAATATATATATATATATTTTTTTCTCCCCTGCATAATTTGGTGAAACGACTCTTTTTTTAGTAAAAAATAATTTTTCTTATGTAACAGGAAAATTTTCTAGTGCAAGACAAAAATTCCTTCATTTGAGAGGGGCTACAGCTCCCCCCTCCCCTGAGGACGCCTCTAGTCTGAGTAACTGTAAAAAAAAAAAAGTTTTGTATCTATCTCCAGTCTTCCCTAAATAATAATATAATTGTCACGTAATACACATATGTAGATTGATGTTTTAATAATATTTAGAATGAAAGGAAAATGGTGGATATTTATAAATAAATACATAATTATATTATAATTATGTACAAATTGATTCAACATATAATTGTTTAGATGTTATTGATTAATTATATAATTTAAGCCCTATATTCGAAACGAAACAGACTTACTTTTATTAATCTTTCAAACAATGTACTGTATACAAATGCACTAAGAAAATGTCACCTGTATGCATTCAATTTTATCAATATCATCTCTCAAATGATTTATGATCTATATTAATGACAAATAGAATTAATTACGAGCCATATTACGAAAGAAAAGGTCAGTACATATGTATATAAAATAAAATTTTTTAAAGGTTCTTTAACATCGAATATTTTGATTCTATTAACTTATTTAACATAACTTCCATTCGGAATGCTTCCGACATTTTTGCGGGCATTCTTGCCAAATTGTGAGATTGGATTTTACAACAGCTCCAACAAAGTTATTCACGCCCTTTTTTCTCTGTACAGGCCATGGAGTAGAATTAGAATAAACTTGACAAAAATATGAGTCATGATGAAGAGCATTTTTATGTCCCCAGATATTCCAAATATATCTAGAATAAATTATTATTATTATTTAGGATTTACACTCGTAGATTTATTTTCTACATTTTAGAAATATAAAAACCTTGTAAGTAAACGCTGATCATTTCCTCGGCCTGATTTGCCAGTCCAAGCACTTGTGTCAACTATTAAATCATCCCATGATTTCTTCCATAGATTACGTGCTTTTTGTGAAACTACATTCGCTTCCCAAAGCCCTCCTGAAAGAACATAATGTCCAAACCCTTATGTTTTTAAATTTAGAACGTACCGAGTATTTCTGTCTTATGCTGTGGATGATCCCTCATCGCATGAAGGATTTTATCAGAGTTCATCCATTCTTGGACTGCAGCAACTTCTCTCTCTGTAAAAACACTATCGAGATCTCTGCTCCCTATGATATCCACTTGCGGATCTAGCGTAGGAAAAAATCTCCATAACATTCCAAACAGACTAGAAGCATTTTTTAAAGGAACTCCTGGAAGATTTCTCACGTTGCATAAATCCACATGGTTATTTTGGCATACGAGACGACACATGTCTTTATAGAGGGGATGTGTTGAGTGAACGTCATAGTAGAGTCGCATTGCCCATCCCGGGAAGAATTTTTTAATTGACTGCACGTTAGCTACAATTATAATAAAGTCAAAGATTTCCGTTTTTAAGAGCTAAGGTTTTCAGAATAGATGGGAAATGGAGGCATTTTCCCCTCTGGCCACCAAAGTTATTGACCCACCAATTCCCCTGACACCATACTTATATTATGTATTTTACCTGCAATTCCTTTAATATAAGCATGAGTTGCTTCGTCATTCGTCAATGAATTGGCATAATATGTATAGGACATAACTTTTTGTTTCGAGCCTCTTCGCCACGCTGTTTCTGAGCAAGTCGTTTCAGCATATAAAGTATCATCACTCAACCATTTAAAATAACTATCGTAATACGCTCGACTGCAATTACATTTTTCGATAGGGACATAAACTTTTCTTTGCATTAACATCCCATTCCTTTTGAAAAAATTGACATTGTTGAATAGGAGGATTAAAATCCCAAAACCAATAAATATTTTTATATTCATTGAGCTCTTTTCAAAGAACCCTACAACACTGATTAGATGGGATTTTCTACTTGTTGAATGAAACTAGGGTAAAAATTAATAGCACTTGATTTCAATTATATAAATTAGTGAATGAGATTGAACAAAAAGGAAAGAATTCAGTCGTTAGGTACAGATGTTAAATTGTAACTTTATGCTCCATTTGTTTATTAGGAGTAACAGATTAAGCGATGAAACTTGAGGGTATACTAGACATACAATGTAAGAATAAAGTCTCTATTTAATAAAGCTCAAGTTATAGAGGAAAAATCTCATTCTAGCTATATCCAGCTAAGTTAGTATGTGGAATATGCTATAATGCACAATAAGCTGTCCCGCAAAAATCAAAAATAATTTTTCAAAAAGGCCTAACCACCATTTTTTTTTATTTGATCTCAGCTACTCAAATATGTAACAAAAATCTCTAAAACAACGATAACAAATGCCGACGAGATATAAAAATCAATTCGATTACTTGATTGTAGGGTGGATTGGGAAATTTCCACTCAAATAAAGATTTAACAAAAAGTACGTATCATAAATGTATTTTAACTCGTTTCAATATTATTAAATAGAGGTATATATGCTGTGTAAAACTTTGACTTATCTAATTTGAAGTATCCCCAAGTAATTCAGTAAAACGTGTTTCAACTTTACACGGTCCACCTTTCTCTATGTAAAGTGACATTCAGAACTGATAAGTAATAGGACTCTATTTCACATATTATGATTACTTTTACTTAATAAGGCAATAATCTATATTGCTTATGATTGCTTCTTGCTCGTTAATAGAGCGTTTTCATGTGACATTGAGATTGTTGATGTCCTCCATTTTTGGTGGTGCCTATAGAACACAGCTGTATAACAATAAAAGCATTTTTTCATTAATATTGAGGAAATTAGTTAACTATTGGATCATGTCAAAATTTCACCCACAAATAAAAGGAATCTAACCTTACCGTCTATCAAAAATCTATTCTTCTATTACATATTTTTATTATAAAGTTGATCCTAAAGTGTATTAAAAAAAAAAAAAAAGTAGTGACTTAGGGATTTTCTGTACATCTGTACATAGTTTGAATATATTCAAATATTAGCATTAGTATCAAGAAGTATTTTACTACAATTTTTCTGTCTTTCAAAGCATTTGATGGTGTTTAATCAAAATTTATTGTAAATTGGTCCAATTTAAGTAGTAAAAATATCAACTAATCAAAAATTTAATTTTTGAAATCTATTTCAAAAAATCTAATTTTTTGTGCACAGCTCTAGATTTTTGAATTTTTTTTGAGAATAACTATGGATTTTTGAATTTAATTTTTTTGTCGATAACTGTGGGTTTTTGAATTTAATTTTTTTGTCGATAACTGTGGATTTTTGATTTTTTTTTCAAAAAATTTAATATTGAAAACTAAATTTTTGAAATTTTTTTAATTTTTTCTGAACAAGTGTGAGTTTATTAATTTTTTTCAAAAAAAAAAAAATTTTGTGAATAAATATGGTTATTTTTTAAAAATAATATTTAAAATTTAGTTTTTGAAAAAAATTGATTTTTCACCAAAAAATTTCAAAACTCAAGCCCCCATAAAATATAATCCTGTGGACTCCCTTGTTCAATGGATATAGGTATATTATAGCAAAAAAAAAAAGAAAAAAAAGTCTGCATTCAAAACAAATTATTCCATCTGTAATGAATTATTTTATTCATGAAAATCATTTTTTATCTAATATCTTGGAGAAAAAAACTTACAAAAAATGGTAGAAAATTATATAATTGTAGCTTTATTTTTATCTTCGAGAAAAAAGAGGTGTTGGATCTGCACTCTGTTTTCCCTACATAGAGTGTATTAGTTATAACATAAACAAAAGTATGTATTTACAATTTAGTGATGAAAATTAGTTGCATTTTTTTAGTTCACCCTTTTTTTTGGAATTGGTAATCTGAAGAATTAATTTTCTATTCCTCAGATGTTGCCATTATTATTTAACTCCTGGGTAGTGAACTTCCTTTCCTAATAGATTTAATTATATTCATAAGCTGATTTAACATTATTGGGCGCTAGTTACATTGGCCTATAATTATTTTGTCTAAATGCATTTTGCCCGCCTTAAAATAAATGAGGTTTATACGTCGTTATTTTTTATTTTTAGTTAAAATTGATGTTCCCTTTCAATTTTTAATCAAAATATGTAATGTTTATAACATTAAAAACATTAAATGGTTATTTTCTATTGGAGTAATTATGGATTATACCCTAAAATTACAATACATACTATCAAAATCTCATTATGTAATGAGTTCGAACCATAAACAAAACATGTAATATTGATAATATAATAAGAAAAATAAACAAAGCTGACAAAGACTGTTTGAATGGAAGAAGTGCTAGTCTCTGCTCGAATGTAGTTATTTTCAAAGTAGCAGATCAAATCTTGGGGCAAACTTTCATCATTTGATAAATCGATGATATCCTCCATTGGAACAAATGTCAATGCTGTAAAACATTTAGTCTTGGGGTTGTTATACTGATTTCTAAAGCCAAGAGAGACAATATAGCGGTTCTTTGCCATATGAAATAGGCATCCCGTTATGCTTGTAGACGGGAAAAATTTGTTGAATGCATTGACGGTAGCCTTTTCGAAGTTAATCATCAAGGTATTTGGATTTAGGGTTGGGTGGAGGTTGGCCAAAGCATTAAAAAGTCTACTGTATATGTCTTGCAATTTTCCAGGAAGTAGCACAAAAAATTCTTGGAATTGAAATGCATTTACACAATATATAGAGTAAAAAGTTGGAAAAATATCTCTGGGCAACCCTTGAACGTTTCATCACAAGTTCAATTTTTATTCACTGATCAATCATTTAATCCATCTTGAGATCCAAATATAAGAATCCTCTCTAGACCATTCAACCCACTATCGAGTAATAACAAAATTCCCCATTTTGTAAACATTTATACACTTCCGGAATTTCATATTCAATTTTTCCACTTGTAATAGGAGGAGCTCGGCTGTTTATTTGCCTCCACCTCCTAATTTTATAGATAAATTAGAAAAATTAGGAAGTAAACCTATCCTTGCATTATGTAATGTTGATGAAACTTCCCCATTTTAGATGTGCTGGATCAAAGCAATGAGGTACTTGAACAAGTCTTAAAGTTTGACATTGCTTCAATCACATGTGGTTTGGATGGTTGAGAAGGATGACAATGATCACTCAGTTTCATTGAAGTTATAATATCTCCATCTTACATCACGGTGTGAAGACGTGTCTTACATCGATGGAGTTCATATTTCCAATAAGTTTTTTTTAATACTTATTCTTAAATATATGTATATAATTTGATTCATCCTGAAGTTTAGATCCTCCTCTAAAACTTTTTCAAAATACACCTATAATTAATGCTGAATTGATTAAAACAAACTCTAAATTAAACGTACTATTCTATGATTTGAACTAAAAGTACACGTATTTAATATTAAAGATATTTAATAGTTTTTTATACATACTTGTTTTTGAAAATAGACAAAGTGGTCATACTACTTTCAAATTTAACAACATTATCAGAAGCTATTTTTCAACATCTTAATTTAAAGACTACCTACTTCATTTCAAAATATAATACAATGACATGCTCTGCATTTTATCTAGTATAATTCCAAAATGTTGCAAAAAGGTTGTGGAGGAATTAGGTGTATACCCGTAGAGATACTGGATGGTGAATTTCACGTCCACTAAATATTATGAATGGATCCAAATGGGAACACCTTTAACTAATCAGGATTTGGAATTTTTTTCGCCACTTCTAGCGTCTATTCAGAGAATTTTATGGAAAAGAAGACCTACTTGTCATTCAGATTCAACAATTGATATTCAATAATTCACGAAAATGGGATTAAAATGCCTTTTGTTAATAAGTTTGGGAATCTGTTTTTATTAGAGAAGACTGCTCTCCATCATAAAATTTTAAGTTATCATGACTTAAGCTAGAAATATATCTTTTGGGATAGGAGATTCCGTCTTCCTCTTAAATATTTTACTCCTTCGAAACCATGGTTTTTAAAAATGAGCTTTTGCCAAAATTCATCGGTGGAAGTGAAGTCTGTGTCAGATAAATATATGGTACTACTCGATCTTCCTCCTTCATGGGAACGAAGAATTCACCGATCAATTAATTTCACACGGGACCAAATTTACAGAGGAATTTCAAATTTCCACTGACAATATCAAGTTTTATTATCCATGCAAAGCCTGCAGTTTTAGGTTCCACTCTACCCTACACGCTTTTGCTGATTGCCCAGTTTTGAGAGTAGTCAAATATTCTATCCAATTCAACATTTGTATGACAGAAGATATTTCTTCTAACTTAATAAAGGCAAATATATTATTTGGAGCTTATAAGAGAAATAAAAATACTTCTCCTGTTCAGAAAGCCGTGAAGTTTGCTTTATTAAATATTAAATCATTCATTGCTAAAAAAATTAACTATTGACTCTCTATTACATATGGAAGAATTAAGAGCTATAACAATAAGTGCAACTGCTCGATATTCAGCACTTTCTATCCAAAACCCCTCTATCATCATCTTCGTCGTGGGCATTGACTGGAAATATCCTCAAATTGGTTCCTTCGAGGTCCGTGCAATATCTTAATCTCATCAAGTCAATGATAAAAAGACATCGTCGTTTTTATTAACATTAGCTGATGTTTAGAATTTTTTTTTAATATTATATCAGGTTATCTTACTTCAGGACATTAAATATGAATTATAGGGTTCATTTATGTTCTTTTTAAAAGTAATTGTCCTGTGGCTTTATTTTTTATGTGATTTACTTTTATCTTTATGTGTATTCATTATTTACATGGTTTGTATTGTAGAGTATATATAAATTATTTTAACCAAAAACAAAAGAACCCAAAAAAAATGGAACTCCTGGATATTTATAATGTCATCAACTGTTTCTTCCTTTGATCAAAAAGGATGTTCTATTAAGGACCATGAGATAGAATTTGAGTATTCGGTGAGTTGAAACAATTTGACTCAATATAATTAAAACAACTTTTTTTTTTTAAATCTTGCTAATTGTCGTGAAAAAGTATCTAAAAAGTAATGTGTAATTAAAAAATGGTAGGCAATTTTCTTTCCAAGAGATTCTTATGATCAAATTTATTTGTTATGGAGATGTTTAAAATTATATATAATATACATGGCCCAAAGATTTAGAAGATCATGGATCACAAACAGAAGGTTATAGAAAGACTTGGTCTTAAGATTGTTAAATTCTGGTCAAGTTGTACAAAAAAAAAATATTTAGTATTGTTTAAGACAGTTGCTTCCAACCATCTTGAGTATCTAAATTGTTCATGTTTTCTTTACCATTTAAAAAATCCCCGTTCTATCACCTCAATACTGAAGCAATTGCGTAAAACTATATAGATAAATAAATATTTCAGTTGAAAATTAAAGCTTATAAGGGTTAAGCTTATATAACAATCTTACTAAAATTTACCATAAAATACCTATGTTAAACTGAGAAAATCAATTATATATGAGTTTAAAAAACATGGACAATATTATTAAAATGATTAATAAAAATATTCTTCAAATTAAAATTATAAATTGTCTTCAAATCTTTTTCAAAGTCTTTATTTGGTGTTTTGAAGTTGACAAAAGGTACTTAATCTCTTTTTTTAACAAAAGTGTACAAATTATTCTACAAAGAGGGTACTTTAATGGAATTTTTACTTCTCTCAGCTCCTGAGTATTTTATATTCTGCTTGCAATTAAGGCTTTATATTTGATTAAAGTCAAATCTAATTCCTTGGTTTCCGATGAGAATCCTCCCTTCTTTTTGGAGATCCCGAACAAAACCATACCTTTCCCATATTAGTACTATCATGTTTCTAACTTTATCAAGCATTTTATAATACCCATCGTGGGACAATCCATATTGTATTGTGCCATTAAATAGTTTTAAAAAAAAAGAAAAAAAATTGACGTTTGTAATATTTCATCTTTAAGTTCATATTTATTACTCTAGAGACGGTTAATTACGTTTTAGGCCAGGATACTGTTAGGATTCGCCTGATGGATTGTTTTAAGCAACAAAGATAGTGGTCATTTTCTTGTCACAACATTGCAGGCTTTGAGATTGAATTGAAAAATGAACGGTGTTTTTCGTTTTCCATTCATTTTTAAACTAATGAACAGGAAAAAAATGAACGATGAACGAAAAAAAAAACAACTAACCGCGTTCATTTTATTGTACCTTTTTTATTGTTTCTAATAACTTTTTTTTTCAACAGATTAGTTCATTTTTTTCTTGATTAAGGGTATAATTATTATTATCTTTGAGGGTACTTGAAATAAAATAAATATATCTTAAAAAATGGTGGACATGACCAACCAATTAAAAAATAATTATTTCCTATATTTTACTATTTATAGGACTAATGATTTAAAAAAATTAACTAAGTGGTTTCTTGAGAGTATTGGGAGAATAAGGAAAATCAACAACCCTATTTACGAAAAAAAACCTCACCCTTAAGATAACCTTTGTACTTGGGTTGGCTGATTTTAGGCAAGTTTTTCCTGGATAAAAAACAGAATTTATGTAAGGAATTTAATTAACTTTTTTTTAAATTGATAAAGATTTGGCATCAGTGATAGCTAATAAAAGCTGATTTTATTTTTAAAACAAGGAAGCTTAAATCAATTAAAAACTTGAGGTGTCACCAAAGTTTCCTCTTTAGTAACTATAATCATTGGTATTTACAGAAGTACCTTATTATCAGAGGATTAATACCATATCAGCAAGCATAACATATAAATTTACAATATTACTTCTTACTCATTATGAACAGTACCCTCATTTTTAGAGGTCCCAGTACGCAAATATATATATTTTGAGGGAGAACCCTAAAAGAACGGTTCTATTTTTAATTTTAATACTATTTTTATCAAAATTAAGTAAAGTTTGTGTGTTTTTCTATATTTGGAGGCTTACATTGTCCCCAATAAGCCCCTTTTAAAGTAGAATTATGCCAATTCTGGGGGCCATGGCCCTATTGCTTGTATCCTGTTTTTTTGCGGAGTATTTAAGGAAGAAGTCGATTGCTTAGGTTAAAGAGCACAGATGCAATGTGGAATGGACGGCCTAGAACCTGATTTGCTCATTTTTACTTATTGCTTTCATTTGATTGGCTAACAAATTTTGAATTATGGCAAAGAAAACATAAATTAGGAGAATAAGAAATAACAAAGTAGTATTAGTTAAACAGCTATTAGTTGCAAGTGCAAGTCATAACGGAAATATTCCTGACGGTTTTTGGAACTGATTTAGAGATTATTTCGTTCCTTATAGTTGGAAGTTCAAAAGGAGCCTTGTGATTTTGACTTCTCTCTAAATACACAAACATATATTTTTGTAATATTTAAATGATACTAGGGAAATCAATTTTTCTAAAGCCTCCCTACTTTTATATTAATTGAAGAATTTGTAATACAGATCAATAAGAGTTCTACAACTGATAATAAGAAGGATTTGGAAAGCTTTACTCGCCTCATACTAATTAAATATCATTTGCATTTCCAAGACAATGCCCATGGAATCAATAAGGTAAATAGAATTCATAAATAGGGAATTTAAATTGATGTTCATTTTTTTAAATTTGTTCCACCAACTAATAAAGTAAATAGTGCAAATTTAATAAATTATGCTATGAAAAAAAAACACTTTGATAAGACTATGGAAAGCTTGAACGAAAATATTAGTGGTAATAACACTGTATCAGACAAGGGTAGAATTACATATATTAATGCAACTAATAGTTTTATCAACGCAAAAATCCTCTTATAGCTCAATGTCGAGGGGATCCAAGATATGAAATGAATAGAGTTTCTTTGTGCTCTTCGAACTGAATTTTTATATTATTCTGATAACTTAAGAAATATGTTTTATTGTTCTAGAAATGAAAATATCCCTTATGAAGGCAGTTACAAAAATGGTTTATACATATCTATATACAGCTTTAAGAAGTGTGTTTGCATTTTTGGCGGTGCTAGACTAGAATTGCTCAACTTGGTCTTGCAAATCATACATTGAAGACGCTAAATCCCATCACGTTCCTTTATATACATGAATACATATTGTACGTATTTGTAGGACAACTTTCTTTTTATGCTCGACATATTTAGTAAGAAGGGATTGAAAGATTAAAAGAAAGTATCAAATGACGGACAATCTTTACAGCCACAAGTTCTCTCCAGCACAAATATCAAAGCTTAGCAATGTAGCCTGATAACCTACAGCTAATTATAGACAAGTATAGCGTAACGTCAAAAATAACACGAATAGGCTATATTTATTTTGTGAAACAGATTTTTACTTTGTAACTAAATATTTGTAATCTGACACTGAGAAGAAACTTTTTTGAATTTCAGAGCAGGTTCAGAACCACTATTCCAGAGAGTAATATCCCCAAATGGTGACAAGCAATTAAGTATTTAAAAGAGGATTCACAACTCAATAAGTTTGCAACAATATTCAGATATTGAAATAGAAGTCTACGGAAATTAAGAGGTCCCTTGTGTTTTTTAAAACAAAACAAATCATTCCTTTGAAGTTCCAAATAGTTGTTTTGGAGCTCCTTAGTTCTTACAGAAGTATACAACTATTCCATAGAAGATCGAAAGGAATTTATTGTATTTTCGAGCATAGAGGCGATGAAAAACGATTCAGAAGTCATTATCACAGATATTGATGGGAAGGAGCATCTGCATCAGTAACAGAAATAAAGATGGATGCTAATTCATGCAAAACCTGGGAATTGAGGTATACAATTTGGGGGTAAAAAAGATACCCAACCTAGGCATTTTGATTTTCACGTCATTAAATAAAGACCAAAGAGTAGGATATACATTAATTTATAGCATCTTATATTCATAAAAAATAAGCGTAAAGTTTCGATTGATAAAATTCTGTTAAAGTTTTATTAAAAGTGCGCACAAGTACATTCTTTTTTTACCCCATTCTGTGTATGAGACTTAAAATCATTTATTGTTAATTTTTCTTTGGACGACTTATTTTTTGAGGAAAATATTTACCCAATAATTTACCTTTTGAATAAATTCTACTTATCTATTATATGTAGACTATATTATAAAATTTATCAATATTTATTTGATAAACAAATCATTTCCTTCAAAAAAAAAAAAAAAAAAAAAAAAATTCTGTTAGATGACTTCACCGAGAAATAATGTGAAATAGAACAATGAAGGGGTTTCAATATGTTGATAAAGTGTATGAATTACTCTGTTGTGTAGATGACCTCTGTGGATACCTTAAGAAGCTCGATCCAAGAAGTCTGGATAGGTGTAATAAAAACTCTGGACTCAAAGTTAATCTCGAAAATACAGTGGTCCTCACGTTCGAATAGTTAACTCTTAAGGCAAAATTTCAACATCTCAAATTATCCACTTTGTCATTGCTTATGGTTGTCATCTTAAAAAATTCAAAACTGAGAGACCTATGAAAATAACTGAGTTATTAATTTTGTCAAAACAGGATAACTTAAAAATCTATTCGCTTTGCCTGAATCTTTCGGATAAAATTAAGGTCTGGAATTGAATTCCATAATAATCCAAAAGTAATAGATCTTATGAGGTATATTCCTTCCAAATATGATATTTGCAAAAAAAAAAAAAAAAAAAAAAAAAAAAAAAAAAAAAATGAATAAGATTCGAGAGGAACTCTGATATGAAATAAAAAGAGACCTTATATATAACAAAGCCGGTTAGAGACTCCCATAATAGATTGGATACTAGGTTACCTAAATCCTGATGCAAGCTGGAAATCATTGAATCTCTCTTGGTTCGATGGCCATTGAGGATTCGTACAGTTGGGATGCCATCTAAAAGAACAACTCCACAAGGGTCAAATAGAGTCGTGCAAAATTACCAAATCAGTTGGCAATTTCAACAGAGAATGACAAAATCACAGTGCTCTTGACAACTCCTTTCTTAATCATTCAAGACATATATTAAATAACCCCCCCCCCTCTTGCATCATAAGCTGTTTTGATACCGATTGGCGAGGGCTTTTTCTCACCTCTTTGTGAATTACCAGTAGTTATCGGAGCTACGAAGCATATTCAAAGAAAGGGTTCAGGAAGGCTACAGAGTAACACTGATGGAGAGGGACCGGCTTTTTAATGTATACAAAAATAAATGCTGCAGAGTCCAGTTGAACGGTTAAGTAAACCCAGAATGGATTGAGGAGGAAATGTGTGCACTCATGGCAGGTTTATTACTCATTGCTGTTTTCTAATTAATGTAGGGGCGGGAAGAAAGGGAGAAAAAGAGGAAATGTAGCTAGAAAAGATAAAAAAATGAACGAAATTACTAATTTAATAACTAAAGTTTCCCTAATCTTATACAAGTTTAGTAACTTCTTAGTAAAAATTAATGAATTTGTAAAAAATCATATGATTATAATTAAATTTGTATGTGTTTAAATGTATTTGATTCATTATATGCACTTATTATTAGATAATGATTTGCGAATGCTTTGTGAAGTGGTGGCAGTGTTTTTTCACCTGCTTGGTGACCCTTTCATTACAAGTTTTTGGGGCGAGGTATTGTGATTTTGTTAGTAAAGATGGAAATATTCTCAATTTCAACTTTCCACACTCGGCACAATCGGCTCAAGGGCAATTTTCCAAAATGGCAATATTCTATTGGAAATTTTCTCGAGAGTAATTTTTCTAGAACAAATTTATTACATTATTTAACCTAATAACTAAAAAAGTAAGGGAGAAAAAATTATGTTTTCTCCCACATCATTCATTTCCAAAAATTCCTTCCAGCCCCCTCCCCCACTTGCAGACGTTCGTGGTATATTATCACCGGTAAACAATATATATTCATGTAGTGTAATATTTATAATTTAATTTGTAACAATTTTCTGCAGTGTTCGTTTTATCATAGTTACAATTTATATTTTACATTGGATATTGATGTTACATTTTTTAATTATTTATTATATTATTAGAGGTTTTTATTGTTTCACAGAATATAATAAATGTCTAAGGCAAATAATATATTCAGCTGTGTGAGGGAGAATAATATTGAATATACATATTATTGGCAAATATATTACATAAGGCGCCAACTTGATTCGGATTGGCCCTGCCCTGTTCGTTTGGATAACTGACCACAATAACACACAAATGAAATTTATTTACAAGAAGTAAGAATAGGTAGAAGCGTTAAACGTCATCCACTCCCCGTTTTTCCCTTGTCCCATCCACCTAGCCGTAGCCCCAACAGGTTTTGCCTTGTGGCCGCTAATGAGAAATGGAGAATGGATTGACGAACACTCCTAAAACGAGGAAAGAGCATAATTTATTCATTATTCCAACAGAAAAGAACCATTTAACGCGTTTTATAGTAATACACATTACATAATTTGGTTTAAAAAATCAAAGGGAACATCAATTGTAAGGCGATATACTCTTGAAGCAAAATGACTTTAAGGCAAAAGGTCCAGAGGAAAAATAGGCTAAGACAAAAGTATTGGGACCGGATTAGATACCAGGGAAAAAATGCTGTTAAATATGTTTAAAATATATTTGACTCTTTCCACACATTCAGTCAAAAAGAATAGATATATATTTAAAGGAATTAAATTTCATCCTGATAGAACAACTCATTCAATTATGTATCATTTATGACCCCAGTTCATCCCCTTAGCAGTTCTTGATACTGATAAATGACAAGTGTTTCTTGTTTGTAATACCTATTTTCCTGAAAAAAATCTAACTAACTAGAAGATAAAGCTGCATATAGACTGTAATTTTGCTTTCAAAGACTTACAACTGTAAATTATAGTTTATGACTAATGATTTGATATTGTAATAATAAATCCTCCACGGCATGCAAGTCCAATCATCAAGCTGTGTATGTTATAATTTTTTTTTGAAATACAACTAAGTCTAGAGGTACTATGACTATGCAAACATTGATCATTAATAATGATTCATTATACTATGCAACAAAATGAAGGTCTTGGAACGCCCGCAGACTTAAACCCACATTTAATAATATTATTTAAGCCGTCGAACACAAGTATGACCATTAAAACTTTCAATCCATGAATGTTTGCCCTTTAAAGCCTTTTTTTAAATCAAGTTTTTAGGGTATAACTAAAATTCAGTGCCATCATATTTCGACATGAAAAAACGATATATATGAAAATCAAAGTAAATAATAAATTGATAAAAACCTTTAAGTATTTAAAAAATGAATTATTTATTATGTTATCTTGATTATATTTAATAAAAAATGTATGTGACCACCAAAAAATCGAGTTAAATGAAAGACCTTACTTAGATGCTAATATCTTTTTATTTTTCTTCAAATGCTTTATATCATAGCTGAACTCATAGAATATATCTTATATTTCAATTTTTTTTAAATTGCCTTAAATAAGGTCGATTTTGATTGATTTATGGTTTATTAAGTTTATACGAGATTTTTATTGCGTGAATATATATTACAATAATATTCCGACAAAAAATGTAATTACTTATGAGTCTATATAATTACATAATTTATATGTAAGGGAATAAAAACAAGTTAATAGATGCTTCATATTCCAATTAATTGATTAGTATTTACTTATTGTGAATAACTATATATTAATTTTTTTCGTCAGATTATTATTGTAATCTATATTCACGCAACCTAACCTACGTATTATCTTTTTTATTTAAATTTAAAATAATGAATTGAAAGTTTTAATCCTCATATTTGTGTTCTACGGCTTAAATAACAATAATACATGGGATTTTTAGCCTGCGGGAAAAAATGCTTTTGTATTGTGTTAAGTAAGGTGTAAGGAAAGCTTGCATACGGAAAATTTGTATAGGGATAAAGGGTTGTAGGGCTCTTACCCCCCTCCTTTAACCCACGATCAATTACTTCCTTTGACATCATCACTTGTCACCTCTTTAAAGCAGGCTTGTACTCGTTCACCCTTGGCATAGACAATATAAGCAAATACTAATTGTGCTGTTCATTCAGGGGTGCCATAATGGGCGCTAAAAAAAAGGTGACCCCGAAACTAAACCGACGTTTGGGCTTGGCTTAATTTTTCCAACATTATAGTTGGTCCAAGTTGCTCCCATAAAACTAGGGTCTGGTCAGTTTTTAATTGTCCGATTTCATTTTTTTATTTTCTGGCTTAATTTTTTTGGAGAGGCCTCTGCTTAGTTTTTTATGATTTTACTGATATTTCAAGAGGTTGTAAACTCTTCATGTGAGTTCATCTCTGATATAACTTTTACCGAAGTTCTTGATCTATTATTTTTAGATGAGGGGGGAAATGACGTATACATTGAACCACCTGATGTTCGGAATTTAACGAATGAGGATTAGGGGGATTAGAACCTTGATGGGATCCTTAGAGCCGACAATTTGTCGGCTCAGCAACTACATGCACCTGCTGAATTGCGTCCTCGTAATTGAAATACTTTATACTATCCTCAAGGACATAGGGGTATACAATCTCCTTCATCCACAAATATTAGAGGGAAGCGACAAAAAGTTGTAAAAGAACAACACTGGAGGATCTGGTTTGTTTCCTGAAGGCAATTTTCCAAGTACTCGTCATCATCTCCTGTAGAACTATTTGAAATATTTTTCGGAGATGATATCCTTATATATATTCAAATTGAAATGAGTAAATAATCCTTAAAAAAGAATTGGCCTGATGTAAAAGTGAAAATCAAGGAGCTAGAGGTGTTTTTAGCCATATTACTATTAACTGGATATAATAGTCTACCCCAAAAACAAATGTATTGGTCAACAAGAAATTTAGATATTTTCAATACTGCTGTATCTAATTTAATGAGACGTGATAGATTTGATACAATTATAAAATGTTTACTTTTTAATGCCTCTCATATCACGGATACTTCAGACAAGTTTATCAAAATACATCCTCTTATACACCATTTGCAAAAAAAAAGTTTATGGAACACTTTATACCTTCAAAATGTATATCCCATGATAAATGGTCAAATATTTTGGAAAACATAGGTGCAAGCAAGCAATATTAAATAAACCAATTCGTTTTGGTTATTAAGTGTGGTGTCAAAATACATCTAGAGGTTATTTGTGTGCATTCGATATATATGAAGGAAAAACACACAGAGGTAATAGTATAATGGAAAGAAAATTCGGTAAATGCTTTTCCACAGTCCTTCATCTACTATCATTATACAGTGATGAAAAGACCCAACTTCCTTATAATTATTTCTTTGATAATTTGTTTACATTTCTGCCATTACTGAATGAACTTCAACGTAGAGGATGTGAGGCAACAGGAACCCTACGAGCTAATCGACATAATAAGCTATGTCCAATCCGATCCCCGAAAGATTTCGATAAATTGTCAAGAGGCACATATGGTGCAGTAACAGGAAATACTGATACCTCTCAAATAAGGATCACAAGATGGAAAACCAATATTATTGTGACTGCCGCATCCACCAACCTTGGAGAAAATCCAGCAGGCATTGTAAAGAGATGGTCAAAGGTTTTCAAGAAGCATATACAAGTTAAAATACCTCATGTGATCAAACAGTATAATGAGTATATGGGCGGAACTGATCGTATGGATCAAAATATTAATGCATACCGAATTGGAATAAAAGGTGGAAAATGGTGGGGGCCAATTTTTACTTGGCTGGTTGACGCTGCAGTCCAAAATGCATGGATTCTTGCAAGAGATGCTGGTCAAAATTTGGATCAATTGTCATTTACAAGAGAAATCGTTATATCGTATCTGCTAAAATATCAATGTTGTCCAAGAACTATTGGAAGGAAGCCATTGTTGAAACTGGGAGAAAATGAAGCTCGTTATGATCAGGTTGGACACTTCGTAGAACCAGTTCCCAATGGTGGAAGAAGGAGATGCTCTTTGGAAAATTGTAACTCACGTTGACGATCACAATGCTGTAAATGCCTTGTGGGATTATGGATTCAATGTTTTAAAAAGATTTATACTCGGTAATAGTTTCAGATAATAAATAGAATTTCAAAAATATAAATTAGATGTTTCCATTCTTTGCTATTACCCCTTAACTCCTTAAATACGGTGAAGTAATGTCATGCATATCCAAAATAAATAGGTTAATTATATCTAATTTTAAATATATGTGTTTCAACATCACAAAAGTCAAAAATAATCATCCCAAATCTACTCAAATAGTATCCAGGGCATATTTATAATAGAAAGTTTCAAAATACTGACTTATATGCATATCATTTTTGATGATAACTTATACTTGGTAAACTCATTTGAATTTTGTAAAATTATGTAATGTATTAGTGTTTTCTTCCACCTTGTCCTCTTCTCTTATTTCCTTGTAATATATACATGTGTCTTTTACCTCATTTTAAGTATAAATAGTCGTGTATTTTATGTATGTAGCAGAGTAGGTTTTTGTAATTATAGTAATATAGATGTTCCTATAAACAGACCTTTGTATTATTCCCCCACGCCTTTTCTTCCCTCACTTCTCTCGGTCGTCCTGGATTGGCGACGAGGATGGGATCAGGATCACGTGGCTGTGGGATTGTGTTGTGTCTTGACGAGGGAGAGACACACACTTATTTATAGTTGGAGAGATCCAGGATGACCGAGAGACATGAGGAGAAGAAATCACGTGGAGGAATAATATAACACTTATTTATAAGATCATGTGTATTCTTTATAATACAAAACCATACTCTAATTAATTTACACAATACGAGACTATTTATAATACGTAAAACACAGTACTTATAATACATAGACGAATATACAAGAAGTTAAGAACATGTAAGGAAATATTAAATACATAACAGATTGTCGGCGAAGCTAGCCCTGCTCGAGTTGGGTAGCCCTTTTTCGTCCCCAGGGAGAACATTCGTTCGTCTACGGAAGGCGGAACAATACGGGCTGTGCCTCAGTTTGGGCCTTGTTGAGGAAGGAAGAGAACCATGGTGAAGTGAAGTGTGTCTCCTTGTGGATTTCATCCTATGAAGTTCTGGTTCTCCGTTGTTCCTACTCTCCGTTCACCTTATTGGGTTATGGATGTGCAATGGTTTCTCCTCTGGATCATCCAGAGTTGGATGAGGGTACATCAAGTGAAATCGATATGTCTCCCAGGGACGAGCAGGGTGCTCGTGTCCCTAAAACCTCTATAAGGGTGAACGATATGTCTCCCAGGAACGGGCAGTGTGCTCGCGTTCCTAAAACCTTTATGAGGAATAGTGTTCTCCTTTCTCCGGTGCTCGTGCTGAGAGAGCGGATCAATAAGATTCTATTCATGGAGCGGAACCTGTATAAGTACCAGCATGGATTTGGTGCCGGGGGGGGTAGTGTAATGTATTATTATAGTTTTCTTCCCTCTTGTGCTCTTCTATTATTTTCTTGTATATACATATATGTGTAAAGTACAGTATTTTACCTCGTTTTAAGTATAAATAGTCGTGTATTTTATGTATGTAGTAGAGTAGGTTTTTGTAATTATAATAATATAGACGTTCCTATAAACAGACCTTTGTATTATTCCTCCACGCCTTTTCTTCTCTCACTTCTCTCGGTCGTCCTGGATCTCTCCACCTTTAAATAGTTTGTGTCTCCTCAACCTCGTCAAGACACAACAAATTATAAGATTATAATACTTGGCGTAGTTGAAATTTTGTCTCAACATCACATGGTATTTTCAACTATTCCATTTTTTTACATCTAATTTCACTGGATTATTAATTAGGGCTAATGAGTTATTTACTCACGGAGTCAGTTTACAACACAGAAAATATGCATATTTATCATTGATTTGGAGTCGCAAATTTTAAAAATACCTACAGATTTAGAGCCGGGATCTCTAAATATGATAAATCCAACCTCAAGAAACTATTAGAATCATACTCTAGATATTATATTTCACTTTTTAGTCCCTAAAATAATAAATCAATTTAAACAAGTTTATTAAAAATACACGAATCTTAGAATAAATTATTCTTGATTTATAGTTTGTAATAATATTTTGTGTTCTTTGTTTTGAATACATAAATTTCAATTATGTGACTCTAAATCTATTTATTCAAATATACTGACTTTATGAATTAATCACATTAGTATCCAAAGATCAATAATTGATATTAATTAGATATTTGAATGAAGCTTACTTCATAATGATCTTTTACAAACACAAACTTAAGTTGATCCTTTATTTTTGAAAGATAAATTTATCAATTTCAATAATTTATTTCAGTCAAAATTATTATTTCACCGTGAATACATAAATGAAATGAACATTTATTTGCTATAATATTATAGATACATTTATAATATTAAATATAATAATTTTTGGATTTAAACACATACAATTAATTCCAAATACATTTGACTGTTTATTTATTTATTCTTCATTTACTCCAGTATCACAATGTCTTTTGCGTTTTCTATTTTCCTGCACATTAACAGAGGGACTTTTTAACTATGAAATTAGACATTTTCTAAGCTATTAATTCAATCAATTTAAATATCATCGAATAACTTTAATACACACATAGCATTTAAAAACAAGGTCCATTGTATAATGTCTTCCTCCACTCTTATTTATGGTGAAGAGCAAAATTTTAAATTTCAACTTAATGGTATACGAGTTATTAGAAGAAATCAATTACTCAATTTTAGTAATAATCTTTTTTGGTTCCACATAGTCTTTCTACCTTTTAAATAAGGTATGATGTTATGAATTCCATCAACAATCTTAACTTTATTTGAACTCACAATATACACAAGCTTTGAAACTGAAGCCTTCTTATGATTTAAGAAGAATAAAAAGTCAGCTCTTGCGCTAAAAAAAACTTAATTGGATATTTGACAAATTATTGAGTTAATTGAATTAGTGAAACGCGTCTATTTGTTCATTTAATAATTTTCATGATTTCTTGTGTCTTGCTTCTGAAGATACTTAATTCGTATTTCACCTTTAACAAGATTAAGGAGTTTATTTCGGGTACAAATATTGATGGAACTATATTTACCTTTTTTAGTTTGCTTCTTTTTATTAGTTCATGACATGTAAAACTATATGAGTTGTTTTCGAATAGGTTCTTCTTCAAAGTCCTTATTCAAAAATGTTATGAGCCCACACCTGAATTCTAGTAGGGGTCTAATAATTTCTACATATATCTTACTGTAATATCAGAATGTTCTTTACACCATTCTAGATGTCTATTTTTCTCACTCATTCCTTTTGATGATGGTGTCTTAACCTTTTAAAGCTTCTTTACCAGTAGTAAGTGGATTAAAGATTGCAGCAATTGCTGATTGGGAGTCTGATCTGATTATTACATTGTTCAGTGCTTTTTGTACTGGAGTAGAGATTCTACACATTGTGTTATAGCGAAAATCTCTGCTTGAAACACAGAAGCCTCTTTATTCAATAAAGCCATTAAATGCCAAATTGATGGCCCATCCATCCCAGTGTTTCCGTTTTCGTTTTAGACCCGTCCATGTAGATGATTGCGTCAGGATTCTTAATCTGACTATTATTTATCCAAATACGATTACTTTTTTTTTGTAGTCACTTGGATGATCCATTCTGACTTGTATAAGTATTTTATCACTATGGAACCGATACCCACGGCGTTTTGGAAGATTACCTATTCCATTCCAGGTATCGTGTAACTTTCTTTTTGAACGGTGTTGAATATTTTCCTTGCACTTTTCTTTGTAGTGATGGCATGTCCCCATACTAGACACGCATAGGAGAGGTATTACCATAGCTTCATACAACCAGAAAACCTTCTCTGAAGTCAGTCCCCATTTTTGTCCTATGATTGCCCTGGCCATTTTTCATATCCAAGAACACTTGGATGCTTTATTTTTCAAATGCTCTGTCCAGGTGAGTCCTTGATCAAAAATCACACCATGTGGCATATTCTATCACTTTTCCATCCATTTCTAATTGTGGAAAGTATTTTGATCGAAGTTTATAAGCTTTCAAAAAAACTATAGCGCTTGATTTTGATGGGTTAAAGTAACGCATTAAAAGAAATTGGCGCCTCGAAGACTATTTCGTCGTGATTTTTTATTATTTGAGTGGAAACGAGATGCATTTTTTCCAACTAGGGTGCATTGATAGCTGAATAGGTAAATAATTAATAAATATGAAATCGTAATTTTTCAAATTTAAAAGGAATAGGCTAATTGTTTAATAGTGATACTAATAAATAATTTATAAGACTGGGACTATATAATTGAGAATTACGACTTCTTTTTCACTCGCAAAACTTAAAACACTTTACATTGTTAGGTTTTTTTTACTTCTTCTAGTAGTCCTTAACTCAATATACATCGTAAGAACCTATTTAAAGTCCTTGATGCAGTTATTTTTTGTAACCTACCCCCGCCAGAACATTTAATTTTTGAAAAAATCCCAAAGGGAACAGACTTTAACTCTATTAAAAGGTGGACATACTTCCAAGTCAATCCAGAAGATTACCAAGGTCAATCAGAAAATTGCTTAAAGGTGCAAAAAGCGATGGAGGATGGAATTGAGTCTAATAGCCATTAGGAGGTCGTCAGGGAGTAGAACAACCAAAACTGAGAACTCCAAGGTTGGTGAAAAATATCAGCAAAATCCACGAAGATACATACAAAAGCTGACCAAGGATCACAATGTAAGCAGATCCACTATGACCAAGATTGTTATAAATGACATCGGAGTCAAACCTTACAAAATTAAGTATCTTCAGCTTTTGTTAAAGGGTGCCACAACAAAGAGAAAAGGATAGAAGCAAAGTTATGCTCAATGGGCATGCAGTACATAATAATGTCATCATGATTTATTGTGACGAAATGTTATTTACTGTAAGTCTGAAATTCAACGAGCAAAGACATATGACAGCATTGATTCCAGCCAAAAATTTGCCTACGAAGTGCAATGACCAGATTCAATCATGGGTTGGGCACTGTGGCTTCAAGTGGGGGTAAACTCACCTATATTTCGGATTCCTGATGGGTAAAAATTAATCAAAAAGTTAAGCCCTGGTTTGGGACAGCATTTCCACGTCAAGAAGCTTGCTTCAATCAGAATTCAGCTCCAGCTCATGATGCCCACTCAGTTCAAAACTGGTATAACAAAAAATTCCAGTATTTTTGGGACAAGTCTATGTGGCCTCCCTCTTCACCTGATTTAAATCCCCTGGATTTTTTTATTTAGGAAATGTTGAAGAGGGAGGTCAATGCTTATCCTTCAAGAAATAAGGATGCTCTCGTGGCAAACCTTGAGAAGAATGGAAACAAATTTCGGATGATGTAGTACGTGCCAGTTAATAGCATAATAGTAATTGCAGACTAAAATATGGGGAAAGGAGGAGCATATTATTTTTGAGAGTTTAGAATAATCTTCTACTTGTTTTCCAAAGGCAAAATAGTCTTACAAGTACTAAGGAAATTGGTAGTGAGGCTTCAAGTGTTCAAGATGAACAATTGTCCATATTGGCAGTACAACACGAATACAAACTTATAAATGGAATTTCTATTTGTAATACAAGAATATTCTGTAGTGATTCGTGCGTTTTATAAATTAAGGACATTAAAGGACTCTTATTAAGGAAAGAGTTTAACTTAAGTAGGAGTTGACTTTAGGAGGATTTAACAGTTTCAATGAAGGAGCTGTGGGTGGAGGATGATAACTTTCTTTGTTTCTCATTGTATTTTCCATTATATTTTTCTTTGAGCAACTCTTCAGTTCGATAATTAATATAAGTATAGAATTATTTGATACAAGATACAATAACGACTAACATGCAATAGCAGAATAGAATATACATTCCAGACAAAACTATCGAGAAAAGAGAGGCACATTATCTTTAAGTTTCTAGAATCATCTTCCACTTGTTTTCAAATCACAAAAGACTCACAAGTAATAAAGAAATTAAGGGTGAGCATTAAAGTTTCCAGGTTAAATAATTACACATATTGATTATACATTACTAACTCCACATCATAAATGGAATTGATATCAATGTGATGGAGATGAGTCATTTCTGCCTTATATATGTACATCAAGAACACTTATCAATGAAATAGTTTTTTCATAGATTAGGGCGAAAAAGACTCAAAACTTCAATGAGCAGTGGATGATAACTTTCTCTGTTCGTCACTGGATCTTTCAGTCGATTATTCTGTCGTTTTATGGAACTCCTTAAAGTTCTTTTATGTTGAACTAGAAGTATACGATGATAGATGGTTCCGTAGAAGACATAGAGGAATTTATGTATTTTTGAGCTTAGACACAATGATTCACGAGGTCAAAAGTCATTATCACAGACCTTGATTTGAAGGGACAACTGCACAAGGAAGGATTCTTCAATTAAATGAGATCTACGGAGTAAGGCACAAAGAGGCGAGATCCCTTCAATATGAAGCTGTCAGCTGCAGAGAGTATCAGAAGACGTATTGGATATCGAAATGGAAAAATATGAATTCATGGAACGGGAAAAATGGGAGAATGCAGATCCCTATATTATCCAAATGGTTTGTACGAAAGTCCCATCCAAATCACTATGAATTCAATTTATTTCCTGGCAGTTCCAACTATTTTCTTTTCTCGCCTCTCTCTTATACTGAGTAATAATATTTGAAACTCACATCTACACACACGTCCAAAGTTTTCGTGAATCAAAAAGAATATTAATAATATTAATTATTAATTATGGTATTTTTCAATGAGTTCTAATAAAAACTCATTGTTTTTTTCCTTTCAGGTGTTTGAATACTCACTGCCAAAGAGTTCTTCTACTATCGACTATCGTATGCGGTATGACTTATGAGTTATACGGTATAACTCGTTGTCACTGCATATGTAAGTATTATAATTTTATAAATTGAGTCTAGCAGGAGGTAGGTGGATTGAAAGTGACGTCATGCTCCGTTCTACTTTGTGGATGAGGAGGTTGCGGATATTTTGAAAAGGTATAAAAGGTTATTTTGCTGAAGCCTTGCTTTGGTCTGAGGGAATTATTTGTCTTTCCCGGTTTTCAAAATATTTAATATCCTCGGCTGAGATTGAAAGTGAGCTAGATGTTTACTCCGACGAGGAATACGACCCGAGGCGGGACCCGGCGAAAAAGCTCAATCCTTCAGAATTCATCTCTTCAGCAACGTGGGATTCTCTCAGGGTAAGAAGTGACTTTGTATTGAGTGAGGAGAATCCTGAATCATTATTCATTTCTCAACATTTGCAGAAGTCGAAATGGAACGCCTCGAAGTGGCTCTTTCATGGACCAATCCTCTCAAATTCTACTGGAAGAGACAGACCTTCATGTTTTGGAATCCTTCGGGTCCGAGCTGCCTGTGGTGGTGACGGAGATGATCTATTTGTACGAAAAGACGTGTGACATGAGCGTGAATTTCTCTGTGAATGGCTGGGCGTGGCTTGTGAAGGGGCGGAGGTGCATTGTTTGGAAGTACAAGAACCTGGGCATGGGAGTCTCTTACCGGGAACTCACTCTTCCTCCTTCGGATCTGCATCACAACGCACGCCTCGTCAACATCTTTTTTACGACCCCAAACGAAAACGCGTCTCCTTCGTGCATCGCCGTTTCTCCAGAGGGTGTGATACGCTATTGGTCTTCAATTGCACATGAAGGATCCTCCACAGAAATCACTGCGGATCTACAGGGGCAGGAATCATGGATGTTGGCTGACATTCAACCCGTGGGATCGCTGTTAGGAACAACCACCTCCACTCTACTATTAATTCGTGTCTCCTCTCATTCCCGCATTACTTGTCGTCTCCTTCAGTCTCCTCAAGGCCTCTTGGGAGGTATTGGACGTCGAGTCACTTCTCTATTTTGGGGGTCAATGAATCCAGGGAATAACGGATCACCTGAATCCAAACTTATTCGAGTTTTTGGTAATGACCCATTGGTTCCATCAAGTGATACTGCTAAACAAAAGGATATTTATGTTTTAACCAATAAACATCTTCAAAAATGGAGACTAACTGAAGGGTTAGATGAAGACGAAATGTTTTATGAGTTGGAAGTGGAGGACATGATTCGGAATGGATTTCTCAAAAATGTTTGGGTAAGATCTTTTTGTATATTATGGGAATATCACATTTTTTTCTTTTTAATTCTTTATAAAAGTACATGCAATCAACAATTCAAATCTAACAACGGTAGGAATTGTAGACAGAAATTAACAAAGAAAACATATTTTTGAATAATTTTCAATAATAAAATGCATTTTTATTTGTATTTATTACTGATCTCTGTCGGCAGCCATACGTAGAATATTTAATGTTTCATCTCTTAGAAGAAAGGCTATCCTTTCCTCCACATAAGTTGTGTAATATTGAAGAAAGTAATTCAATCGCCCATGTAAAATATGAATAGAGTGAGTGAATGGTGTCCCCATGTTTTGAGCGCATATTATATGAAATATATCTTCTAATCGGATATTTCTCTTTGTTTTTGATAATGGGCGATTCCATGAATCTATGGGGGCGTTACTCTCCTTTCGGAAAAGATTACCCAAGTCTCCATAAGCAGCTATTCGAACATCACTTTGCACTGTTTGATCAATCCCTTTAAAATTTTCTTCTCCATTACCTGTACTAAACATTTTATTATAAACTCTGAGCATTTTAAGAGGTTGCCGACCTCCTTTAGCTGCATTGTGTTTCACTGTCATTTCATGTGCCAATCTCCAAAATTCATTTCTGCTAGATACTGGAGGAATGACATATTCATCGTCGTAAAATGTAGTAAGGCAGCCATATCTAGTTTCTGTTGTACAATACTGTCGAAGATTTGCTTCATTTGTTGCCCTTAAAATGGTATCCTCCTTAGGAATGGAGTCTGGTGAAGTATCTTCATGAATTACTCGAGACAGTGCTATTAATCCAGCTGTCAAAAGGACACCATGAATTGATGCATCGTCTTCTTCCATCATGGAAATGATCTCAGAGGTTTCTCGTTCATTTAACCATCCTCGAAGTACTTCGGTTTTTGGAATGTCTTTAGACTCAAAAATAGGTTTTAAAATTTTTTCTAAAGGAGTTCTTCTGGGTGATGCAAAATTGCCAGTGATTACTTTTTTTGTAATGGGTATCAAATCAGTGATATGAAAGGAGGAATCATTAGAGGGTACAAGGGATTCTATAGAATTCGGTAAGTTTCCTTGTTCAAAGTCCAACGTGGATGAAGATGAATCCTTTTCCAAAATGATATCTAATATGATCATAAACTGTTTTAAAAAGTGAAAAGCTCCCCAAACATCTGTTATGGAAGGATGAAATGTCATAAGAATAAAACTGTGGAATCCCACCTCCTCATCATCAAAGTTTTCTATCTCCGCCTGGTTGACTTTACCCTGAAAATATCTTAGGAAATGTTCCCACCTCACACTGCTTGATGACTCTGTATCCTCTAATATAGCTCTTATTTCAGGTCCCCAGTCTATAGGAGCCTTATCCATGGTTTGTTCTGTGATAAGCTGAACACGCCATAGAGGCCCTCTCTCTGTATCAAACTGATTGTGTAACATGTCTCTACATTCAAAGTCTGAATCTAAAGGTAGGATCGGACATTCCATTGGATGAAAATGTGGAATATTGTTTCTAGATATGATACGACTCGTTAGCTGTGGAAACATGTGTTGAAATTCTTGAAGAGCGCATATAAAAAGCCCTGAAACACACAAAATAAAATAAAAATGATTAAAACTTACTCTGTTAATAAATTAAAATATATAAAAATAAGTCTTGCCTTCATCCAATGCTCGTCTTGTTAGTAGTGTAAGGCCACACATACGGTTAAGGTTTCCCTGCTTATGGCACATATATGAAAACATTTCATTTCCTCCAAGGGATCTTAGGTCTTTATTTCCCCCTGGTCTTCCAAAACTCATGGTGAATTTGCGTGATGCTACTCCACTACACTGTTCCTTACATATGAATTATTCCAATGATTAATTATTTTATTTGCTTCATACCTACTCTTACTTGCTTAGTTTATCGTCAGTTAACTCTCTCTTTTTCTCTGTTTCTTCACTTCTTCTCTCAGCTCCCCCAATTTATTACATTTGTGTTGAAGTTCCGTACTAGTACTACCTGAAGTGAACAGCTTTGTATATGTGCCTGCGTGCGCGAGTATATCATCATGATGTTTATAACCTAATCTTATCAACATTAAGGGAGCCTTTTTTATGTATACAAACTATGCTCTGACTCTTGTAAATGAAGAAGAGGGAGGGAAAGGTACATGCGAATTCCTCTTATTCACTTTTTTTTGTACATCATAGGTACAGATTGAAACATTCACCTCTTTATAGTCAATAATAATATAAACTTACTCCACACTCATTATTCTTTCTTTTAAATCATGAAAAGTCATTCAAATGATGAATTAAATTAAGTGCAAACAAATATATGGCTCTGAATCGAAATTATATTCTAAAAATATGATTTAAAAACCTACTGCGATTGACAATTGTAATGATTACTTTCGTGTTCTATGGCTTAAATAACAATAATAAATGTAGGTTTTAGCTGGCGTATAGTGGTATTCACCACATGTTATAGTTTACAGAATTGAATAATTTCCTTATTCGATAATTAACAATTTCTCAATTTTTATTTAAAATGTGGTATAAGCATGAAGGGAAAACAATAAAATATACATTTATAACTTATGTTTGAAATGATATAAAACCCTTTATTGGAGGGAGCCCTATTAAATTGAGATTCATACATGATAGAAAATTGCACTTGCTCTAGTGCTACTCATGTGCAAAAATATGAAGTAACTCCAAGGAACATGAAAGATTAATCACAATTTAATCCATTACAGGTGATAGGCTAACACTACATATAAGTATGGATTTTTTAATCAGCCTGCAACATTTATTGATTTTTTAAAAAAATATTCCTTGAATTTGTCAGATGGAGTTGCACTGATTATGTATAAGTAAACATTATAGTATTACATTTACTCCATCTGACCTAGGAATTGTCTTTGAAGTCCATATACATTAAAGTATAATTCCTTTTCTAGGAACGAACGAGAACCTACGCCCATTGAGTTCAAGAGAATAATTTAACAGGTCACTAGTGCTTCTGCTATTCAAGTCTGGTGACTAATGAAAGTTATAACAAATGTATATCTGTCTTATTTGTAATTTATTCGTCATATTGACCCGGTTTTCATTTCTTTTTAAGAGAAGCAGCTAGCGAAAGCTCGAAATGCAACAATGGCCTTCCCCTTATTAGGTTTGCTCCTCATGTGTAAGGAAAAGGGGAAATTTGGTTGTTTCAGATGCAACATTGGACAACATCCCCATTGCTTCTATAATTATAAGGAGAAATTGCAATTATACTAGTAATTATGATATTTTTTCTTGAAATGTTGTTCATGTAAATACGAAATGAACATATTTGAATTGGTTAATCTAATTTTTCAAGGTTTAATCCAATAATTTAATGTAAAAAATATGTATCCAAATCGTAAACATATTATTACATTTAAATGCTGCTGATACTGGAAATACGTTAATTAATTAACCGTCTCCTATTAAGGTATCTGGGATCTTCTGATTTTTCTTTATAAACATAGTTTTCTTATTTGAATGATATGTATTATGTAAACTTTATCTCAAAATGGTTTCTAGCTGTCCTAAATATGTATCACCTGTAATGGGTTAAATATGTTTCATATTCAATGTATAGGGGGTTATTTGCATAACACGGTTTCAAACACTGCGGATTTTGCATAACTCAGTGTTAGAAATTATTATGAGACCTCGCATAGTGCGGTATATATCGCAGTTTTTTACATTATGATAATAAATTATGAGATACTTCATTTTAAGGTAAACAATAACATTTATAGTTATCAACAACTATAAAAGTTAAAAGTTATAAGAGTTCGTTGATACTATGCCTATCTGGATATATATAAAATAGAGTTTGTGTGTGGGTCCTTTATAAGTGTCCACAACGTTAGACCTAGGAGGCTGAAATTTTGTATGGGTGCCTCTTTTGTACCTGGTCATGCTAAAACAGGGGTGGCGGGTCATATAAGAGGGGTTAACTTTATACCCGAAACACAAAAATGGTTTTCTGAAGCTAGTAAGGGGTTATATATATATATATATATAAAACAATACTTAATTTATTTAAGATCAAAAAAGTTATGGGCGGAAAAGGAAATCGGTCAAAATTGCAATTTCGTTTTTTTCAGGTGCTAAAAAATGAGCTTTCAATGAAATATTAAATTCGTAACTAAAAAAAAAAAAGTTTTTAGAAATTTGGCTCATAAAAATTGATGTGTAACTGAAATATATGTTTTTCTGAATAATTTTTAAATTTTTTTCTATTTTTTTTTCGTCAAACGTCAATTTTCAATTCTTAAGAAGAAATGCCACAAATGCCAGATTTAGTACTTCATATTTTAGACTCCATCTTTAGAATATGGTTGTTGTTTTTTTTTTCGAAATATTTTATTAGATAATTTTTGCAATATTCGCAAAATAAACCAGTTATTAAGGCCTATTTTTTCTACGACATTATTCTCCATAACTTTTTTGTTTTTGCAAGTACGCAAAAATTAATGGTAGGTTGTGTATTTATCTTTACAATACAAATAAATGTTATTTATTACTTTTTTTTTTGCAAAATTAGTCCAATACAGTTTTTCGTAATTTTCTTCGCGAATAGCGTTTCGGTAATTTGCTCACAAAAATAAAAAATGGACTTCTCTAGACAATTTTTTTGATACATATATGATGGTATGTTATTTGAAGTTTTTAACACATTTAAAAAAAAATTAATAATAATAGTACAAAGGCCAATAGTAAGGGTATAATTAATCAAATGTTCAGATACCATACCAACATATATGAATCAATAAATTGTCTAGATGTGTAGTAACAAGTATTGTCAATTTCCCACTCCAACGTTATTATCATAGTAGGAGAGAATTAGAATTATCAGGATCTTTCTCGACAACAATGAAACATTCGTATTATAATTATTAGTATATTGAATTATTTAGAAAATAATTCAATATACTAATAATTCTAAAAAAATTGACCATTGTCTATCTGATTATCCTTGGCAAAGACGTGTAACCCTTTTTTAGTATATTCATATAATAGAAGTGTATAATTTTGCACAGGGGGAGGTGGTCCTGTTAGTATTTAATTTGATACTTAGACTTAAAACTTTTAGCTATCCCGTACTCTATTATACAAACTTGCAATTAAAAAGGTTGATGAATAAATATTGGTTAAGTTCCGATTAGTTAAATTTCCCAGTATTGAAATGACAGGATTAAAAGTCAAGTAAATACCATGTTAAGATTAAATTTTACAAGTATCTTGCCTGGCATACATATTTTAAAATAATTTATATGAATAGAATATTTTTATCGTCCTAATCATATAAAAAGGAAATAAAAAAAAATGGACTTTGAAAAATAATTTCTCCCATTTTACGGGGTTTAGTACAAAAGAAGTCCTCGTACAAGTTGGATTTCATATAACTCGAATTTTTCTTGTTCCCAAAAACCGCGATAAGGGAGGACCCCCTGTATTTGATAAGGATTTATTGATTAGATGTAAGTAATCTAATCGACTTATTTATATTTAATTTCTGAAAGTTTCCTGCCTCTAAATATTCACTACTTCTTACAATTAGTCAAATAAATATTATATTTAATTATGAAAAAACATTACATATTTATTAAATATTCTATAAGAAAATTTAAAGTTAAACTGAAAAAATCAATCAAAACCATTTTTTCCCGTAAAATCTTTTAATATCGTAATATACTATTTATTCTTTAGTTTTCGCTATAAAACATTTGCATTTACTTGATTTTTGTAAGATTATACATATTTTGTAGGAACTCTTATTCAAGATAACTTAATAATTTTTCGAATGCTGGATTGTTTTTTATTACCTTTAATTTTCATCTACATAACTATTGCACGTCGAAATATGTATTTGAATCGTAATTATAATCTAAATAAGTGGTTAAAAGAAAGGCTTTAGAGACCAAACCTATTGCAAAAAAAAAAAGAAAAATAAGATCAATTTTGTCTTTTATGGCTAAAATAACAATAATAAATGTGGGGTTTAGCCGATTACTCATTTTCTTAATTTTTGTTTAAGATTGATTTTGTGTGTCACATTTATTCTTCATCTTATTAGTAATAATTAAAACTTGTAGAATATAACAATCTGATATTTTTTCCCCCCCGAAATAGTAGTCATGTCTAAATGTGATTAGTTCATAGAACT